>NC_133127.1:51760420-52360420 GCF_048418815.1 Hemitrygon akajei
GGACATTTTCTGGAGGTCCAAGATCCGTATGCTCCACGACCGCTGGACTAGGTGTGTAAATGTAGGAGGGGACTGTGTTGAAAAATAAATGTGCTAAGTTTTCTAAAATTGACTCCTTCTAACTTAGGCCACAAACATATCAATCACCCCTCGTATAGGAGGGCTGACTATAGGAACCTTCAAATAATGATCTCCAGTTGCTCAAGCAAGAGCAAAACCAAAAAATTAGCTGATTACTGGATTGTACTTATTTTTTGTTTATTCATTTACATACGCAGACACTGCTGGGAATGCCAGGATTTTTTGGCCAACCCTGATTCCCTTTAAATGAATATTTTCTGTCCTATTTCAGTGGAGTTAATCATCAGTTACAATGCTGTGGTTCTGAGGCACTAAATTATTTATTTATTGAAATACAACGTGGAATAGTCTCTTCTGATCCTTCGAGCCACACTGCTTAGAAATTCCTGATTTAATCTTAGCCTAATCATGCAACAATTTACAATGACCAATCAACTTTCAACCTGGTAGGTCTTAGGACTGTGGGAAGAAATGAGAAATCCAGGAGGAAACCTACCGGTCACCAGGATAACATACAAACCCCTTACAGGCAGCGGTGGGAATTGAACCCTGGGTCGCCTGTACTGTAAAGCATTGTACTAACTACTACACTATTATGCCACCCTAGTTAGTCTCCAACCTTATTCTAAAACTTCTGGTAACCAGTCCCCCTCTGTTCCATTTCCACTTTTATACTTGTGTCTCTCCACCTTATCTATCTGGCCCCCTCACCCTATCTCCTTCCCCAATCCCAGTTTCTTCAACTGTCCATCATCCACACATTTCTCCCACTGGTTACCACCCCTTTATCCTGTGCTCCTCCACTCTCTCCTATCAGATTCCAACATCTTCAAGCCTTTATCTCTTCCACTAATCACCTCCCAGTCTCTGACATAATTCCCATTTACACCCTCCCTTATCTGCCTATCACCGCACCCCCCTCACCTGCATTACCCACCACCTGCCAATTCTTGCTCTACTCTTTCTCTCCATCTTTTCATACTGGCTACCACTCCTTTATTTTTCCAGTCCAGGTGATGGGTCTCAACCTGAAACATTAACTGTTCATTTCCCTCCGTAGATGCTGCCTGACCCACTGACTTCCTCCAGCAATAAAAAGGCAAGTTTCCTTCCCAAAAGGGTACAAGTAAATCAGGTGAATTAATTCTGATCCACATTTCCACATCTCTTCTGTCTTGTAACTTTAATCACAGGAGCAAGATCCATTTCAATACAAATTATACCAAAATTACACCGAACTCTTTCTACAGCATTCTTGAAGTGAGACACACAAAATGACAAAAATCATCACATCATCTGGCAAAGAGAGCTTCAGAGAAATATCAAAAAATCAATCTACTCAAATGAAAAATCAAAAACAATTCAATTCAGTTAGTGACATCTGATGACCATTGTGGATGTAAGAGAAAACAGACTGTGTTTTATCCAATTGGGCAGTTCAAGTCAGCCATTAACTTAGAAATAAACATATTTTGCTCCATCAAGGCTAGATCTGCCTGTCCTAATTGATCTTGACAGGTATTATGCAAATGATTAACATGCTAGCTCCATTTTCAGTTGTATCTTACTCTCTGTTTTGCCTTTTATCACCATCATTGCCACACTACAGGTCTGGCAGGTAACATTACTGTGCTTTGGTGTCCCAAGAATGTGCCTAGGAACCTGGATAATACATTCCAAGAGAACAATTCTGCTCCAGGACAGTTTCCTTGTGCTCAGCCCTTAAGAAAGCAAGGCAGCCAGGAAATGCTGATACAAGAAATTACAGTTGCTGGAAACTGGAGTGAAAAACAAACTACTGGGAAAAGCTCAGTGGGCCAGGGAGAATTTGTGGAAGCAAAGATCGCAACCCTGCGTCGATACTGAGAGTCTAGAAAGGAGATAGTGAGTAAAAAGAGGTGACTGGGAGGTGTGAGGCAGGGGCTGGCAGGGGATTGGTGGAAATAAGTGAGGAAGGAGATGATGGACAGATGAAGCCATGTGAGTAAGGCAAAGTTTGGGGACAGTGGCTGGTAGGTGATATGGAGAGAAAGATAGGAGAGAGGGATAAAAGGGGCAGATGAAGCAAGGTGAGGGGAAGAGGAGGGAGGGGAGAATGAAGGAGGGACAGAGGTAGGAAGGTATGTGGAAAAAGAGGGTACAGATGCTGGAATCTAAAAAGTCAAGGAGGTAATGAGTGGAACCAGGATGAAGGAGCAGGTGAAACAATTAGGGGGATGAGACAGGAGAGCTAAATGGTGTAGTATGTGGGAGATAGCAGGACGGAACCAATGGGGGAGGTGGAATTAAATTGGGTAATGGTTTGGAGGGGGTGAGTCTGAGTACAGAAAGAGTTGGAAAAGAACATATGTAAGGTGGGTTACCTGAAATTGGAAAATTCAATATTATCATTTAGATAGAGTAAAAGCTGCCATTCCTTCGATTTGCATTTGGCTTCACCTTGCCAGCAGAGAAAGCAGGGAATAAACAGTTGAATGTGGGAATGAGAAGAGGAACCAAAACAGCAGGCAACCTAAAGCAAACATGAGAAAATCTGCAGACGCTGGAAATCCAAGCAACACACACAAAATGCTAGAGGAACTCAGTAGGCCAGGCAGCATCTATGGAAAAGAGTACAGTCAACTCTTTGGGCCGAGACCCCTTCATCAGGACACTGATGAAGAGCCTGAGCCTGAAATGTCAACTGTTTACTCTTGTCCATAGATGCTGCCTGGTGTGCTGAGTTCCTCCAGCATTTTGTTGGTGTTGCAACCAAAAGGCCAGGAAGGCTATTGCAGACAGTGTCCTGAAAGCATTCCCTGCACAGTCCCTTCCTCCTTTTCCCAGACCTTTCATTCACCAGTGCTACGTTGGAATGGAAAACTCTACAAAAAGTGCTGCATGCAGCCCATTCCATAACAGGAAAAGCCACCTCCACCACTGAGCACATCTACAAGGTGCCTTTCATAAGAAAGCAGCATCTGTCATCAAGGAGCTCCACCATCCAGGCCATGCTCTCCTTGATCTGCTGCCATCGGGAGGGAGGTACAGGAGCCTTGGGGGTCCCACACCAGCAGTTATTGGAATAGTTATTACTCTTCTACCAACAGGCTTCTGAACCAGCACAAATAACTTCACTCACCTCAGCACTGAACTGATCCCACAACCTATGGACTCACTTTCAAGGCCATGGTCTGAGTTATTGATTTACTTGATTTTTAATTTTTTTGTATTTGCATGGTTTACTTTCTTTCACACATTGGTTCTTTGTCAGTCTTTGTGTGTTCCTTTCATTGATTCTAATTTATTACTTTGTTCTGTCATAAATGCTTGTGAGAAAATGAACCTCGGGGTAGTAGCTAGGGACATACAGTATAACAGACACAAAATGGTGGAGGAACTCAACAAGTCAGGCAGCATCTATGGAGGGGAATAAAGAGCCAACATTTTGAGATAAGACCTTTATTAGGACAGGACTTTGAAGTTGCTTGCTTCTGGCTACAGACTCTGGGATAATTGGCACATTCCTTCAACTTCAGGAGAGTTGAAAGACTGAAATGAAAGGCTGGAAACCAGTAGAAAATAATCTTCCGTCAGTGTAACATGCTGTAAGGTTTCACTGCTAACATAATGGTTTCTCTGCAATGTTTCACTGGTAATGTAATGGTTTTTCTGCAATGTTTCACTGCTAATGTAATGGTTTCTCTGTAGCAGCAATGTTTGGATTATGACTAGAGATAACGGGGCTTTGGAATGTATGTTATCCAATGGGAGAAATGTTGCTCTTTCTTGTGAGTCTGGAAGAGAGATTTTCAGGGTCTTTTGTCGAGGAGAGAAGAAGAAGGAAGATGCGTGTGGAGAGAGATGGGAGACGACCGGATGGAGTGGACTGGGAGCAAGGGTCTGAAGGTCGGCTGTATCAGTGAGCTCCAAAGTGCACTTTTGACTTTGGCAGAGGTGAAAATCTGAAATAAACATTAAGAGTGCTAGAAACACTCAGCAACTCAGGAAGCATCTGTGGAAAGAACAACAGTTAACATTTCATGTCAAAGGTTCTTCTCAGAACTAGGAGAGAAAAGCAATTTAGTTTTGATGAGGAGTGGGAGGGATGAATAGTGAAATAGCCTCATTCCATCAGTCTGATAGAGTGAGGCCTGGCCAATTGGATTAATGGAGCATTTAGAGGGTGATTACACTTACCTAGCAACAAGCGATCTGCTGGAGGAACTCAATGGGTTTGAGCAGCATCTGGGGGTGGAAAGGAATTGTTTTGAGTCGAACCCCCAGACAATATTCCTCAAGCTTGTGCTGGGTCTCACTGTAACAGTGGAGGAGGCTATAGACAGGTAAGTCAGAGAGAGAGTGGGATGGATGGAGAATTAAAGTGACATACATTGGAAACTCAGGATGGCTCCTGCAGACTATATGCAGATACACTGCAAAGCAATCACTAAACCTGTAATTGGTTTCTCTGATGCAGAAGAGATCACATTTGTGAATATCAAATGCAGCGCACAAGAATATGTGAATATCTATAGCTGTTTTTAGACTTACATTCGGAGTAAGAGTGAAAATTGAAGCTTATGGAAATGAAGGTAAATTGTTTCCCTGGTTAGGAAATTGGTTAAGCATCAGGAAAGAGTGCAGTGATTTTGGGATGCTACCAAAAGTGGCTGGATATGACTATTGATATCCTATGTAGTTCTATGTTGGGTCACAACATATTATATATGTTGTGGCCCCATCATAATCCCATCAGCCAGCCCCACTATTATTGGGCATTTTCAAGAGGCAGCGCAACTAGAAGGTGACATTCCTCATTAAGGAATCTCACTATCCGGGACATGCCTTCTTCTCATCATACTGTCAGGAAGGAGGTATAGGAACTTGAAAAACCACATAGAATGATTCCGGAACAGCTTCTCCCCTTCCATCATCAGATTTCTGATTACCCCATGAACCCATGAACGTTATTCTTTATTGCTGTCATTGTCCCGGCCATTTATTCCTCTGGTTCTCCTAATTCCCTTTTCCCCATGTTCTCCCGGGCTTTCTGATTGCTGCGCACCTTATTCTCATCAAATCTGCAGCATTAATACCCCGGCTTTGCTTCCACTCGTCACCAGGTCATTGCTTCAGCCAGTATGGCAATTCACATTCCCGGCCACTTAGAATTGTGTACTCTAAATTTTGTTTCAGCACTGTTGTTTGCCTGTGTTAACTCTGACTCTCCATGTCGAGAGAAGCATTGCCTGCCGCCTGCCTTTCCGTTTATCCTCCTGTTTGCCGTTCCGCTCCAGCCATGCTCACACCCTCGTCTGCATCCCAACTCTACCTCCGTTCCAGTGTCCTGCGCTTGGGTTCACCCGTTCTTCGCAACAGAACGATCTGGCCACCATGGACCCAGTGGACACAAACACTCCCGCAGTGTCGCTGAATAACAAAAGTTCCGGATGTTAGCAGCCGACCTGGGGTGGAACGATGAGTCACTCCAGCGGGTTTTTCTGAACAGACTCAGCGACCTGGTGAAGGACGAGTTGGCGGTGAGAGACGAGTCCGACAGCCTGGATTCCCTGATCTCCCTGGCCGCCAGGTTGGACAATCGCCTCTGAGAGCGCCATAGAGAGAGAACTGGTTGTCCACCACTTCTCGACTCTCCTTACCACCTCCCGCCAGAACAAGCCTCCCTCCTCCTTCTACTCCCAGCCCTGCCGTTTCCTGCCCCGGGAGAGGAACCCATGCAGCTGGGACGGAACCGCCTTTCTCCCGCTGAATGTCTGCGGAGAATGAGAGCTGCCAGTCGGGACACTTCCTTGCCACCTGTCCCCTTCGACCAAAAAGTGGGGGCTCACCAGTAGCGGGGGGGATCCTGGTGAGCTAGACAACCTTCCCTTTTATCCCCCAATCCCGGATGCAGCTTCAAGCCACTCTGTGTTATAATCAACTGTCCCTGCCTCTGCTCATGCTAGTGGACTCTTGCGCAGAGGGAAGCTTCCTAAACGAAAACCTAGCCCTCCAAGCCTCTGTGTATCCCCCAGACATCAATGCGCTAGATGGTAGACTCCTGGTCCATGTTACGCACTGCACAGAACCCCTGGCTTCTCCTTCTCTCCGGAAACCATCGAGTACAGATATGGTTCAATCTAATCTCCTCTCCTCAGGCCCCTTTAGTTCTCAGCCGCCCTTGGCTAGGCCATCATAACCCCCACATTGACTGGTCCACTGGGAAGATGGTCAGCTGGAGCTCGTTCTGCCATTTTTCTTGCCTGCAATCAGCCCTTCCCCCAGTGGAGGTCATTGCAACCTCGTCCGCCTTTGAGCCCCCTGACTTGTCCACCGTTCCCGTAGATTATCACGATCTTGGAGAGGAGTTTAGTAAATAACGGGCCCTTTCTCTGCCTTCACATCGCCCTTACGACTGCGCGATTGACCTTCTCCCCGGAGCCTCATTGCCCACCAGTCAGCTGTGTAGCCTGTCCCATCCAGAGAGAGAAGCTATGGAGACGTACATAAATGACCCCCTCGCGGCTGGCATTATCCGACCCTCATCTTCCCCCATAGGCATTGGTTTCTTCTTTGTGGTGAAAAAAGATGGCTCCCTACATCCCTGCATCGACTACCATGGCCTGAACAACATTACCATAAAAAATAAGTATAAGCCCCTGATCAACTCAGCGTTCGAGCCCCTTCACGGAGCCACTGTGTTCACTAAATTGGACTTGCAGAACGCCTATCACCTGGTCAGGATATGGGAAGGAGATGAATGGAAGACAGCCTTCAATATCCCCTCGGCCATTTTGAATACCTGGTGATGCCTTTCGGCCTGACCAACGCTCCTGCAGTGTTCCAGGCTCTGGTCAATGACGTCCTTAGACACTTTATCAACCAATTTGTCTTTGTTTATCTGGACAATATCCTAATCATCTCCTGTAACCTCCAGGAGCACACCCTCCATGTCCGTTGGGTCCTTCAGAGGCTCTTGGAGAACAAACTATTTGTTAAGGCCGAGAAGTGTGAATTCCATGCCCATTCCGTCAGTTTCCTGGGGTACATCATTGACAGCGGGCAGGTGAGGGCGGATCCCGAAAAGATCCGGGCGGTGGCAGACTGGCCAAAACCCACATCGCTTAAACAACTCCAGCGATTTCTGGGGTTCGCCAACTTCTACCATTGCTTCATCAGGGACTACAGCTGGGTAGCAGCACGTCTTACTCAGCTCACCTCTCCTGCGACTCCCTTCCACTGGACTCCTGAAGCGGACTCAGTCTTCTTAGAGCTTAAGAGGCATTCCACCTCCGTTTCCATCCTAGTCCAGCTTGGTCCAGCTCGCCAGTTCATAGTGGAGGTGGACACCTCTGACACCGGGGTGGGGGTGGTCTTCTCTCAACGCTTCATCCCAAACCAAAAACACCATCCCTGCACCACCTACTCTCACCGTCTATCCCCCGCTGAACGGAACTACAACGTTGGGAACCGGGAGTTGCTGACCGTCAAACTCGCCTTGGAGGAGTTGAGGCACTGGCTGGAGGGAGCAGAACACCCATTCATTCTTTGGACGGACCATATGAACCTGGTATACATTCAGACAGCTAAACGCCTTAACTCTCGCCAAGCCCATTGGGCACTGTTCTTTGGCCGCTTCAACTTCACCTTCACCTACCATCCTGGTTCCAAGAGCATGAAGCCTGATGATCTCTCTCGCCAGTATGTCCCCGGGGAGGGCCCTTCTAATCTGGATACCACCCTTCCATCATCCTGTGTCATGGCTGCCCTCACCTGGGAGATCAAGGCCGTATTTAGAGAGGCCCAACAAACTCAACCTGACCCAGGCAATGGCCCTCCCAATCATCTCTTTGTGCCTGACTCTGTCCGTTCTCAGGTTCTTCAGTGGGGGCATACATCCCGGTTCGCCTGTCATCCTGGAATCAGTCGCACCCTATCCCTTTTGAAGCAACATTTCTGGTGGCCCACCATGGATACTGACACTCGCTCCTTCGTCTCTGCCTGTTCTGTTTGTGCCTGCGGAAAAGCCTCCCAACGGCCACCTGCTGGGCTGCTTCATCCCCTACCTGTCCCTGGTCGCTGTTGGTCTCACATTGCTCTGGATTTCGTCACTGGTCTACCCCCTTCATATGGTAACACAGCTATTCTCACCATTCTGGACCATTTTTCCAAAGCCGTGCACTTCATAGCCCTTCCCAAACTCCCTACAGCCCGTGAAACTGCCGACTTCCTTGTTCATCACGTCGTCCGCCTTCACGGCATTCCCTCTGACATTTCTTCTGACCGGGGCCCCAATTCATCTCCCAAGTCTGGAAATCCTTCTGTCAAGCCCTTGGAGCTTCAGTAAGTCTGTCTTAGTTTCCACGCACAGACTAACGGTCAGACGGAGCAAGCAAATCAGGACCTGGAAGCAGCACTGTGCTGCATTTCCGCCAGTAACCCATCATCCTGGAGCAGACATCACACTTGGATTGAGTAGCCGACAACTCCCTGACCAGCACTGCCACCGGTATGTCCCCTTTCGAGTGTTCCCTAGGCTATCAACCCCCTCTGTTTCCTGCCCATGAAGACGACATCGCTGTGCCTTCTGTTCAGGCCCATCTCCGCTGGTGCCGCGAGGTCTGGAAGGATGCACGCTCTGCCCTGCTCCATTCCGCTGACTGCAACCGGAGTATCACCAATCGCCACCGAATTCCAGTGTCCAACTATCAGCCTGGTCAGAAGGTTGGGCTCTCTTCAAAGAGACATCCCCCTCAAGACTGAATCCAAGAAACTCGCCCCTCGTTACCTCAGACCATTTGAAATCAAGAGCATCATCAACCCCTCGGTGGTCAAACTCAAGCTACCTAGATCCATGAGCATTCATCCCGCGTTCCACATCTCCCAACTGAAACCCGTTTCTGTCAGCCGTTTGTGTCTTCCTGCTGAACCCCCTCCACACGACTGGGTCACCGACAATCACCCAGCTTACACTGTCCGGCGAATATTTGAATGTGCGCTGCCAAGGCAGGGGTTTCCAGTACCTATTTGATTGGGAGGGATACGGTCCCGAGGAGTGCACCTGGATCCCCCGCTCCTTCATCTTAGACCCATCCCTCAATCCGAGACTTCCATTGCGACAATCCGAGCAAACCTGGAGACTCCTGTTCAGGAGGGGGTACTATCATGGTCCTGACCGTTTATTCCTCAGTTTCTCATAAGTCCCTTTTCTCCGTGTTCTCCTGGGCACCCGATTCTCATCGAACCTGTAGCATAAATACCCTGGCTTTGCTTCCACTCATCGCCAGATCGTTGTTTCAGCCAGTGTGGTAGTTCACATTCCCGGCCGCTTAGAATTGTGTATTCTAAGTTTTGTTTCAGTGCTGTTTGCCTGTGTCAACTCTGACTCTCCGTGTCGAGGGAAGCCTTGCCTGCTGCCTGCCTTTCCGTTCATCCTCCTGTTTGCAGTTCAGCTCCAGCTACGCCCTCGTCTGCATCCCAACTCTTCCTCCATACCAGAGTCCTGTGTTTGGGTTCACCTGTTCTTTGCAACAATTGCATGATTTAGGTTGTAATTTATAGTAAATTTATGCTTTTGCACAATAACATGCTGGTTCATAGAAAACCCTGATAATAAACCTGATTCTGATTCTGATGCTGGGAAAGCCACATCTCCAAAAACCATCAACAGTAAGAAGCAGAATGCACTGTAAGCAAATACAGTGGATGAAAATCTACAACTATGAAGATAGATTAAGAATTTATGGGAATGGCCAAATGGTTGCATATAGAGTTCAAGGTATGCAAAACTGTGAGGGTATCCACTTAGGACTAAAGTAGACATATTTTTCATGAGGTATCCTTAATGAAAAGAGCAGTGGAAATCTAGATCTCTGTTGTCATTCTGCTACTCTGTCTCTTAAGCACCAACTGCTGATGAGGTTAGAAGCTGATAGATCTTTGTTAGAATGTTAGAGTTATGAAACCTCAGCTGTTAAAATGGAGGTCATGATCTAATTGAAAGGGGACCAGGCAGTGGAACTGAACAGTTGACTCTTCTTCATTCACTTGCTTTATTTTGAAAGGTGGGCTTCCCATTAATCCAGCCAATTAGGTGGGAGATTGGAGCTATTATCAGTCTGTGATAACACAGTGATAAGGTAAGTGGACCAGCAGTTCATTGGTGAAAATGCTGCCTAGGTCAGACACAGGTCATATTAAAGGCTATTAGTGAAGATAAGGTGATATATGTCTCTGAGCTCAGTGAATATAGTCCTGGATGTGCACTAGTTGAAGCTGTCAGTTCAGTTGATCTACATTTCCATTTTGTGTGAGGTTGGTACATAACAGGAACACCAGCCGACTCCATTTGTTCAGCAGCCGCAGGAACAGCTGCTTCATTGATACAACATAAATAATGGATAATTAAAACTGGTCCAGTTAATGGGAGACCAAGTGGTAAAAGAACATCAGTTACAATATTTTTATTATCCTTTAGAGACAATTACAGGGCATGCGCTCATCAACTACCCTAACTGAAAGCCATTAAAGATTGCCCAGAAGGGACTTGTCTTAGCAGCTCGTATAGAGAGCAGCTGCTGAGACTGTGGATTTCTGAGGAACTGACCATTAAAGTATCATATGTTTAAGTAATAAATGTGTCTTAACTAGATCTGTCCCATTTATTCAATGTCTGTAAGGATTATTTTTATTCTGCAGCAAGCTAGTTCATGCCAATAAGTATAAAAATGATATTCCACATGTGTGAAATAACTTCACCGCTAAGCTTGGCACTGAAATAAATTCTATATTGAAATGTTTAGGACACAAATATTGTTCATATAGCTACAATTTTGCACAAGCAAATGTTAGCACTTCATGGGCTAAATGTCAAAGCTAATTAATTATTATTTGTAACTACACAGTACTGACGTCAAACACTCCCAGCAGCATATATGAAAGGAGACCTATCTGAACTCATTCTATTTACCATCTATTATAATTACATTTCTTGAAAGGAACCCAAACCTAGAGGGTATATGTTTGAAATGTGATAGGAAATATTTCAAAGGGATCGGAGGGGCAATGTTTTCACACAGAGGGTGGTGCATATGATCTTACAAGAATCATGAGATTCTGAAATGGTTCCGGAAGACTGGAAAATTGCAAATATCACTCCACTCTTCAAGAAGGGAGAGAGGCAGAAGAAAGGAAACTATAGGAACACCACAATACGCTGGAGGAACTCAGCAGGCAGGCAGCATCTATGGAAAAGTGTACAATTGATGTTTTGGGCCGAGACACTTCAGCAGGACTGGAGAATAAAAGCTAAGGAGTAGATTTAAAAGGTGGGGGGAGGAGAGAGATAAACACAAGGTGATATGTGAAACCTATCCAAGCCTACATTGGTATCAGCAAACTCGAGGAAATCTGCAGATGCTGGAAATTCAAGCAACACGCACAAAATGCTGGTGGAACGCAGCAGGCCAGGCAGCATCTATAGGGAGAAGTACAGTGAACGTTTTGGGCCAAGACCCTTCGTCAGGACTAACTGAAAGAAGAGATAGTAAGAGATTTGAAAGTGGAGGGGGGAGAGGGGAGATCCAAAATGATAGGATAAGACAGGAGGGGGAAGGATGAAGCTAAGAACTGGAAAGTTGATTGGCAAAAGGGATACACAGCTGGAGAGGGAGAGGATCATGGGATGGGAGGCCTAGGGAGAAAGAAAGGGGGAGGGGTGCACCAGAGGGAGATGGAGAACAGGCAAGGAGTGATTTTGAGAGGAACAGAGAGAGAAAAAAAGAGAGAGAAAAGAGAAAAAAGGGAAATAAATAGATAGATAAATAAATAAGGGATGGGGTAAGAAGGGGAGGGGGCATTAACAGAAGTTAGAGAAATCAGTGTTCATGCCACCCAGGTTGAAGGCTACTCAGACGGAAAATAAAGTGTTGTTCCTCCAACCTGAGTGTGGCTTCATCTTGACAGTAGAGGAGGCCATGGATAAACATATCAGAATGGGAATGGGACGTGGAATTAAAATGAGTGGCCACTGGGAGATCCTGCTTTTCTGACACACATGGCCTCCTCTACGTCCCATTCCCATTCTGATATGTCTATCCATGGCCTCCTCTACTGTCCAGATGAAGCCACACTCAGGTTGGAGGAACAACACCTTATATACCGCCTGGGTAGCCTCCAACCTGATGGCATGAACATTGATTTCCCTAACTTCCGTTAATGCCCCCCTCCCCTTCTTACCCCATCCCTTATTTATTTATTTCCCTTTTTTCTCTTTTCTCTCTCTGCCCCTCTCACAATCACTCCTTGCCTGCTCTCCATCTTCCTCTGGTGCTCCCCTCCCCCTTTCTTTCTCCCTAGGCCTCCCATCCCATGATCTTCTCCCTCTCCGGCTGTGTATCCCTTTTGCCAATCAACTTTCCAGCTCTTAGCTTCACCTCACCCCCTCCTGTCTTCTCCTATCATTTCAGATCTCCCCCTCCCCCTCCCACTTTCAAATCTCTTACTATCTCTTCTTTCAGTTTGTCCTGATGAAGGGTCTCGGCCCAAAACGTCGACAGTGCTTCTCCCTATAGATGCTGCCTGGCCTGCTGCGTTCCACCAGCATTTTGTGTGTGTTGGTGCATTGGTATCAGTCCTGCACTTTTCCTATGCTGCATCAATGACTGCACTGATGCTGCTTCCTGCACCCATGTGGAACTTGCTGACTTCATCCACTTTGCCTCCAACTTCTACCCTGCCCTCAAATTTACCTAGTCCATTTCTGAATACTCCCACACCTTCCTCAATCTCGCTGGCTCTATCTCTGGAGACAGCTTATCTATTGATGTCTATTACAAACCCACACACTCTCACAGCTACCTGGACTATAACTCCTCCTACCCTGTTACTTGTAAAAACACCATCTCCTTCTCTCAATTCCTTCATCTGCACCACATCTGCTCTCAGGATGAGGTTTTTCATTCCAGAACAAAGGAAACGTCTTCCTTCTTCAAAGAAAGGGGTTTCACTTCCTCCATCATCAACACTGCCCTCAACTGTATCTCTTCCATTTCACGCATGTCTGCTCTCACCCCATCCTCCCGCCACCCTACCAGAGTTAGGGTTCCTCGTCCTCACCTCCCACCCAACCAGCATCAGTGTCCAGCACATAATTCTCTGCATTTTCCACCATCTCCAATGAGATCCCACCACCAAGCATATCTTTCTCTCACCCCCACTTTCTGCTTTCCACAGGAATCACTCCCTATAGGACCCCTTGTCCATTCATCCCTCCCCACTGATCTCCTTCCTGGCACTTATCCTTGTAAGCAGAATAAGTGCTACCCAACAATTCAGGGTCCTAAACAGTCCTTCCAGGTGAGGCGACACTTCATCTGTGAGTCTCTTGGGGTCATGTACTGTGCCTGATGCTCCCAGTGTGGCCTCCTGTATATCAGTGAGGCCTGATATAGATTAGGAGACCATTTCGCCAAGCACCTATGCTTCATCTGTCAGAAGAAGTGGGATCTCCCAGTGGCCACCCTGTTTTAATTCCACTTCCCAGTCCATGGCCTCCTCTGCTGTCATGATGAGGCTGCACTCAGGTGGAGGAGCAACACCTTATATTCCGTTTGGGTAGCCTCTAACCTGATGGCATGAACATTGATTTCTTGAACTTCCGGTGATGGCCCCCCACCCCCACTCTTAACCATTCCCCATCCCCTCTCTCACCTTATCTCCTTGCTTGCCCATTGAATCCCTCTGGTGCTCCTCCCCCTTTTCTTTCTTCCATGGCCTTCTGTCTTCTTCTATCAGACTCTCCCTTCTTCAGCCCTCTATCTCCTTCACCAATCAACTTCCCAGCTCTTTATTTCATTCCTCCCCGCAAGGTCTCACCTGTCATCTTTTCTCTTCCCCCCCGCACCTGTTAAATCCACTCCACAGTGTTTTTCCTCCAGTTCTGCCGAAGGGTCTTGACCCAAAATCTTTTCCATAGATGTTGCCTGCCCTGCTGAATTCCTCCACCATTTTGTGTATGTTGTTTGGAGTTCCAGCATCTGCAGATTTTCTCTTGTTTGTGAAAGGAAACTATAGGCCAGTTAGTCTGACCTAGGTGGTTGGGAAGATGCTGGAGTCGATTATTAAGGATGAGGTTCCAGGGAACTTGGAGACACATGATAAAAGAGGTCATAGTCAACATGGATTCCTCAAGGGAAAATCTTGCCTGACAAATCTGCTGGCATTCTTTAAAGAAATAACAAGCGGGATAGACAAAAGAGAATTGATTGATGTTGCGTACTTGGATTTTCAGAAGCCTTTGAGAAGGTGCCACACACGAGGCTGCTTAACAAGCTCTGAGCCCATGGTATTACAGGAAAGATCCTATCATAGATAAAGTATGGTTGATTGGCAGAAGGCTAAGAATGGGAATAAAGGGAGCCTTTTCTGGCTGACTGCCGGTGAGTAGCGGTGTTCCACAGGGGTCTGCATTGAGACTGATGCTTTTAACGTTACAGTATATCATTTGGATAATGGAATTGCTGGCTTTGTTGCAAAGTTTGCAGATGATATGAAGCTAGGTGGAGGGGCAGGTAGTTCTGAGGAAGTAGAGAGACTACAGAAGGACTTAGACAGATTAAGAGAATGGGCAAATAAATGGCAGGTGGAATATAGTATCAGGAAGCGTATGGTCATGCACTTTGTTGGAAGAAATGAAAGGGTTGACTGTTTGCTAAATGGAGAGAAAATATCAAACAAAACTGAGATGCAACGGGACTTGGGAGTCCTTGTGCAGGATTCTCTAAAGGTTAATTTGCAGTTTGAGTCTGTGGTGAGGAAGGCAAATGCAATGTTAGCTTTCATTTCAAGAGGAGTAGAATATAAAAGCCAGGATGTAATGTTGAAACTTTATAAAACACTGGTGAGGAGTACTGTGAGGAGCTTTGGACTCCTTATTGTGGAAAGGATGTGTTGAAACTGGAAGGGGTTCAAAGGAGATTCACAGAAATGATTTCAGGGTTGAATGGCTTGTCATGTGAAGAGCATTTGATGGCTCTGGGCCTGTATTCACTAGAGTTCAGAAGAATGATGGGTGACCTCATTGAAACCTATCGATGGTGAAAGGCCTTGATAGAGTAGATATGGACAGGATGTTTCCTATGGTGGGAGAGTCTAAGCCCAGAAGACACAGTGTCAGAATAGAGGGGGGTCCTTTTACAATGGAGATGAGGAGGAATTTCTTTATACAGAGAGTGGTGAATCTGTAGAATTCTTTGCCACAGGTAGTTGTGGAGGCCCAACCTTTACGTATATTTAAGGCAGAGGTTGTTAGATTCTTGATTGGTCAGGGCATTAGAGGGATATGGGGAGAAGGCAGGAGATTGCTGACCCCTGCTCAGGAGGGGCTGAGAGAAAAATTGGATCAGCCATGATGAAATGGCAGAGCAGACTTGATGGGCAAAATGGCCTAATTCTGCTCCTATATCTTATGGTTTTATATATGGAATAAGTAAACAGAGTGAGTAGTTGAGGCAGATACAATAACAACATTTAAAAAACACTTGAACAGGTAGACTGATAGGTAAGGTTTAGAGGGATATCCTGTCGGTCAAATACAGGCAACTTGGTTGGCATGCACGAGCTGACTGAAGGGACGGCCCCAGTGCTGCGTTACTCCGTGACTCTATAACAGCCCCATAGGGTGTCTTAGATAGCAACTTGGAGGACCAATCTCCACCTCCTCCACCTCATCATATGAAGTGTGCAGTTTTATTATCCATGTGTGATTTAAATGAAATTGCCAATGGAATGACTGCTGTGTTAAATTAAGAACTTGGTGTCTGTAACCTGTCACCATTAATAAATGGACAAAATCTGCCTCAATATTTGAGCCACTGGAGCTGCAAGGACTCTTTCCATGCATCTATCTTAGCTGGTAAAATTATAATTCAAGAAAGATATTCAGCCATATTTAAGAAAATAATATAAGATATGCACATCAATGAAAAGAGTAATATTCATTATGTCGTTACTTTTGAGAGGTGGCTGTGAGCTGCCTTTCAGAATCCATACTGTTCATGTGGTAACAGTATCTTCAGTGGAATAAGGAACATCAACACATTGGCAACAATGATCATGCTACAGATTCAGATTCATTTTTCACATCTACATCAACACATACAGTGAAATGTGTTATTTGCATTGACAACCAACTCACCCAAGGATGTTCTGGGGTAAGTCTGCAAGTGTTGCCACATTATTTTGGCACCAAAATAGCATGTCCACAATGTTCATCAGAACAGAAGCATCAATAACAACAGCAACAGCAAAATAAAACTCTTTCCCACCATCCCACCCTCACACGCACAGATAGACAGACCTCTAACGCCAGGACAGGCTGCCTCCAGTCCTTGACCCTGGAATCTTAGATTTGCAGATTCTGGGCTCCAACCTCCAGTTCTTGGCCTGGGCTCACCAACATTGAGCCTATTACCTTTGGCTAAACTGACCCAGAGGTTTTGACTTTCAGATCTCAACACCTGGACTCGCTTTCTTCGGTCTCTGACCTATGGGCTTATACCTCTGGATTCGCTGAGCTCTTGACTTCAACCATCAACTTTGGACTTCTGGGGACTTCATTGACCTCTGGATTTTGTCGACCCCTGGTTATCAACCCCAGGGATGGCTGATCATGGATTTGACCTTTGGGCCTCAACTTCTGGATTTGCACAGACTGCTGACCCTGGTGACTCGGGGTGGGGGTTGGTCACCAACCGTCATGACTCCAACTCATACAGACCTCTGACTGAGACTTGCCGACCTGCAGATCGCTGGTCTCTTTCATGCCTTCTGATCTGACCTCAGGACTGTTAACTTTTGATCATGGAGCACTCCAAATTGGATTCCTAATCCCAACTCCTGGCCCAACTCTCTTGTTCACAATCTCTCCCTCATCTCTGTCCCGAAATCCTACCAGACCCAACCTCCAAAAACTATCTCTTATAAACCTAAAAACAAATAAGTCTGTGTCACGACATCTACGGACATCACATCTTGGTATCATCTTATCCAATAATACATATCCAGGTTGAGAGGAGAGTGTGATAAAAGGCAATTTGAGATTGGCGGTGTCCTTTTATACTTGATCTCAGTTTTCTTCTAAAGTTTTGGAAGTACTGCTGAAGAAGTTTTGTTTTGGTTATTATTCCAATTGAATGATAACCTCCTGAGATAGTAACCTCAACAGCCATGGTACACCAGTGATTCAGGGGGGTGGGTATGGGGGGGTTTGGCTCATACAGTATTTAAGCTGGTGGCCAAGTACTGACTGACCAGGTTGCTTTGTCTTGGTGTATTTGAACTTCCTTTGAGTTTCTAGCAGCTGTATCTATTCAGGAATAAAGAAGGTATTCTCCACCATTTCCCCTCCCCTCACACATCTGGATTTCATGTGTCTCAGAGTCACAGAAAGTTACTCCACAGAAGCAGGCTCTTCATTCCAATGAATCCATGTGGCCCATTCAAACTAATCCCATATTATTCTCCACGCATTCCCATCTGCTCCGCACCTACACACCAGCATCAGTTTGAAGTGTTTATTTAACTTACTAACCCACATGTCTTTGGGGTGTGGGTTAGTAGGTTAATTAGGCACACTGCTTCCAGTTTGCAAAAGCCCTTGCCTCTTTAATGCAGAAGCTGAAAGGGGCTGGAGAAAGATGTTGTAGACAGGACAGTCCATTGGCAGAATTGTGCAGAGATCTGGAAATGAAAGCTGTTTTCACCCAGAGTTACTCAGGCAGTGGGGAGGAGAAGCAAATTTTTAACTCTTCTTGATATTAAGACTCATTGAAAATGTGTATTTATAGATGAATCTAGTGAAACTGCTTAGATGATGTCAGTACTACAAACAGATAAAGTACCTTGGTTCATTTTACACAGTGAAAAATATTTTCAAAATTTGCTTGCTGAACTGAACTACATTTTTTCCACTGTTAACACAAGTACATTGTTAACACGAGCTCCTTTGTACAAGATCATAAGATGGAGCAGAATCAGCCTATCGAGTTTTATACCAAATATTGTACTTTATATCCTATATATATATATATACAAACTATTTTACTGAAGGTAAAATATTGAGAACAGTAACTTTGTTGAGTATTTCCAGCATTTTTTGTTTCATCATTCAGATTTCCAGCATTTTTAGTTCTTTTATTTTTTGACTATTTCCAGCAGTTTCTGTTTCATTTCAGATTTCCTGAATCTGCATTCCAAATTCTGTTTTCAACTCAAATTTAGAGTATTCCCAATCAATCAAAATGAAAATTTCCTTCCGTAAGTATGCAGTTAATTTTTTTACAACTATGTTAAAAGAGGCATTAGACACGCATGCCAGGGAAGGATAGGGCACTAATGCAGTTAAAGGGAAATAGTGTAGATGGGCAAAAAAAGGTTGGCATGAATGTGAAAGGCCTGTTTCTGTACTAGGTGCCTCTTTGAATCGATAACTATGCCCGGATTAATTTGGAGTGTAGACTGAAGAGTACTCACCATGATCATATGTGGGATTGCTATCAGCAAAGATTGATCATTAAGTATTCAACTTGACTACCACTATCCCCAATCACTTATATAATAAAGTAAAACTGATAGAACTGAAGAGTCTTGGAAAATCACTATCATTGGTCTTTTCTCATATCATTACATTCACTACCCCACATCACTCACACAAAGCAGCACTTATGTGGCTGGACAAACAGAGGACAGACTCGTGACTTACAGCGGAGGTCCAGTCATGGTGGAGAGAGAAAATGATTTAGGTGTTGTGCATAGATCACTCAAGGTTCATTGCCAGTGCAGGGAAGCCCTAGCCAAAGTAAACAAGGTACTGAGTTGTATTAATGGAACCATTTCATGAAAGTCTAAGAACATCATTCTGTTCTTGTGTAAGTACAGAGTTCAACTATACTCCAAACACTGTATTTAATTCTGCCCTCGCAGATGAGGAATGATATAAAGACCTTATGAAAGGTTAATAGAAGAACTATAACAACAATTCCCAGCATAAACATTCTTAATCACCTGCACCATCAAAAATCTGAGTCTATGTGTTTCAGACAAGTGTGCACTAACATACCTTGACCAAATCATCTTGAAGATAATACATATCCATTGAAAGTTTGTATCGATTTGACATACTGGAAAGGAACAGGAATTAAGTATTTCAGTCATGCTATGGTAGAAATAGATTACACTTTAGCAATTTTGTGATCTTAGCCCTTTCTTTCCTAAGAAATAGATATTTGGAATAAATTACTGTCTTATGCAATACTTGCTGGCATTCTGATACACTTTTGGATGAGAAGTTCACTAGTTCTTGGCTGGAAGAGGTATTACTGCCTAGAATATGCTTTAATATTTTTAATCAACATTAAGATGGCCTTTGCTGTTACCCTTAACTCTCACCCTGAAAATCCTATAGATGCTGCCGTTGTGTTTAATGTTTTAGAAATATTTGAGTAATCTTGATTGATTGATCAAGCATTCTTGTTCGATTAAATAATTCATTATGGGCTATATGTAGAAATATGTAAATTGCATATGTCATGATTCTATCATGTGATATGTGTACACCTCACTTAAAGTAAACACAAAGTCAGACTCACCATTTCGGACTCCCAAGTCTTCCTTTGAATTAGCTTAATGTTTTGAAGTTACAAAACATAACATTGGCGATGAGTGTTTTTAAATTAAAAATGAACTAGAGACGGCTACCGACCTATTAAAGTGCAATGAGGAATGGTGAGTTAAAAAAAAACATTGCTGCATGTACAGACATGATTAAGTTTAAAAAGAGGCAGTAAATGGAAGAGTTCAGAGTTCATAAACAGTGAGTACTGGGTGATAATAATCATTAAAAAAAGTTGAAATGGCTGGCTATATCAGAAAGATTGACACATTTAATTCCATAAACAGATAGCTAGATTTTATATTCCAAGCTAATTCAACAGTCTTTTGAAGCAAATGAAATAGCCAATAAGGAACAAGTACCAAATTTGCTGAGTGCATTGGGTTTAAAGGTATAAAGTTTGCTTCGAAGTTTGACTGCCCCCACAAAACCAGCAGAAATGAACTTTGCTGATATTGTCAAAGTAAGGCATGAACACTTAGAACCAAAACCATTGTTGATTGCAGAAAGCTTTAAGTTTCATAAGTGGAATCAAAGGGAAGGAGCCCCTTTCAGCATATATGGCTGAATTAAAGAGATTGTCTGAGCATTGTCAGTTGGGTAATGGTCTTAATGATGCACTGAGAGATTGTTTAGTTTATGGGATCTTACAAGAAAGCATTCAGAAATGGCTCCTAACTAATCACACCACAATTTAAAAGAACTGTTGAATGGAAACTGCAGAGAGAGACACAACTGAGTTGCAGTTTGAAGTGAAAGCGAGCATGAACAAAACTGGAAGGTCTAAACAAAAAACGGCCTGGCTGAACAAATTGTGTTAACATTGTGGCAGGGGCTCACAAACACCAGACCAATGCAGGGTCAAAGACACGACTTACAGAAAAATGCAACAAAGTGGGACACATACAAAGAGCATATTGGGCAGACCAGACACAAATAAATGGTTTTCACAGGAAAGAGATAAAGCTAAAACTCTGGGTTGCAGTTTCAAAAGGAGCACCAATCTGCATTCTGTTGATGAAAAATCTGATAATGATGAGAGTGGCACAGGACTGTGTAGCCGAGGGAATTACAATCTGGAAACTAGCAATAAACAAGCAACATGGCTTACACCAGAAGTGAACGGCAAATTAAAATGGTATTAGGCACTGGCTCAGCTGTTTCAGCCATTCCATAAAATGAGTTGAATGGCATTTCAAAGATACTAAATTGAGGTCTACAGATATCCAACTAAGAACTTACACTGGAGAAAAGATAACTCCTGTATTGTGACAGTGAAACTCAACAACCAACAAGCCACATGTGTGTGGTAAAAACAGGTAGACCAGCATTGAGGGATGATTGGCTGAGACAACAACATCTTAATTGGGGATCCATCTTCTATCTGCATGCCACATCTCCTGCCATGAAGCCAACTGGAAATGAATTAAGAAATTCATGACTCCAAAACTGGTTCAATGCTGTACACCCTGAACCGTGGCCCAACAGAGGGCAAACGGATGTTGGTCTGTGTCTCTGGTTGGAAAACATATTCGCCCAATGAAGGACCATGCTGCTCAAAGGAAACATAAAAGTGACGAAAGCAGTGGTCCAACTACAACAGTTTTTGTAGGCAACATTTCTGAGAATGTTGCTTTCTGAGAAAGCTTCTGACGTGTTAATCAGGTAGTTAGCTGTGAAATGTGGCTTAGTTTTAAGCTGGAAGAATGTTCAAGGAGCTTCAGGAAAGTTGCAAGCATTCCGCTTTTGTGAGTATAAAGAACCAGAATCTATTCTGTGTACTGTGTTCTGTTATTGCATGAACCTCAAGTGGGAGACAAAAAACGGCTTGTAAAAGTAGTTCCAAAGACAAAAACCCAGCTGGATGAATGGAAGGCCAAAAAGAAAGGAGTCAATGGAGATACAATAACAGAGGATTTATCAGATGATGTTGTGTATGACAAAACCAAGAGGAGAGATCAGATCATAAAGGGAACAACAGAAGGATTAATAAGAGAATATTCCAGGATCAAGATGCACATCCTAGAAAGAAGAAAACGGAAGAGATAAAGTAAGACGTTGAAGAGGAGAAGAAAGATTCCAGAGCTGTCAGAACCACCTCCTGCAGTTTGAGTCAGCTCCTAAAACTACCCCAGCGGAGGCCCCAGAGCCTGAGATTGTTTTCACAGCCACAATTCTCACCTACCAAGCAGAGTGGCCCCCCTTCCACAGCGATTAAATCTTTAGGAATGGAACAATTTAAAATTTATTGTGATGTGGATGTCTATATATAGTAGTTGTATTATATTGTATACTGTGTATGTAGTTGAGGTGCATTCTATTGATTGGAGTTTATAGTTAGCCAGGGAAGAGTTTTGTGTATTTAATGTTTCAGTAATGTGTGTGTGTGTGTGTGTGTGTGTGTGTGTGTGTGTGTGTGTGTGTGTGTGTGTGTGTGTGTGTGTGTGTGTGTGTGTGTGTGTGTGTGTGTGTGTGTGTGTGTGTGTGTGTGTGTGTGTGTGTGTGTGTGTGTTGGTTGATTAAGCATTCATGTTTGTTTAAATAATTCATTATGGGCTGTATGTATAAATACATGAATTGCAAATGTCATGACACTACCACATGATACACGTGTACCTTGCTTAGAGTAAACAAGCATTTAGTCCTGCATTCCTGAACTCCCTTGTCTTCATTTGAATTAGTTTAATGTTTTGAAGTTACAAAACATAACAACTGTAAGCTCCAATTCGAGATGGTCACAAAACAATGTTAGGTTTTCCTGCTGCGTCACTACTGCAAGATCTCACAGCTTAGATTTACAGCTGCAATCTTTAAGAGGCAATACACAAGATAAAAGCAGCACGGTCATAGCTACTAAAGGGTGCTGTTGCTTCAAGAGCGGATCCTGCAAGGATGGGAAAATATTAAGTAAGGAAGGATATTCCAGATTCCATGAGCCTGCACAGACTGGTGAAGAACACTAATCATGGCAGCCGGGGCTACCAATGCACTCCGTGTTCACTGCCAGGCATTTCTGGCTGGCAGCTGTGAGAAAGGTCAATGGAAGGGCAATAAGCAAGTGAATGCACCTTATGAATGCCTGCACCCCAAAAACCCATGCAATGTTGACAAATCACCATGCTCGTGAAAGATACTTGCGTGGTTAGAAGATTGACTGATTGGCAGGAGGCAGAGTCAGAATAAAAGGCACCTATTCTGGTTGGCCTCTGGTAACAATTGGTGTTCCGCAGGGGTCGGTATTGGGACCACTTCCTTTCACACTAGACATCATGATTTGGATAACAAAATTGATGGCTTTGTGGCCAGGTTTACTGATGATACAAATATAGGTGGATGGGCTAATACAGTTGAGGAGGCAGGGAGTCTGCAGAAGGACTTACACAGATTGGAGGAACTTGCAGTAAAATAATACATAATTGTAAAGAAGTGGCAGATGGAATATAGTGTAGGGAAATGTATGCCATGTACATGGGTAGATGGAATAAAAACATAGACTATTTTCTAAACGGAGAAAAATTTCAAAAAAATCACAAGTGCAAATATACTTGTGAGTCCTTGTGCAGGATTCCTTTAAGGACAAGTTGCAGGTTGAGTTGGTTGTAAGGAAGACAAATGCAATGTTAGCAATATTTTTGACAGGACTAGAATATAAGAGCAAGGATATGATGCTGAGGCTTTATAAGGCACTGGTCAGACAGCAGTTGCATCATTGTGAGCAGTATTGGACCCCTTATCTAAGAAAAGATGTGCTGGCATTGGAGAGGGACCAGAAGAAGATCACGAGAACAATTCTGGGAATGAAAGAGCTAACATACGAGGAGCATTTGATAACTCTGGGCCTGTACTCGCAGGAATTTAAAAGAATAAGGAGACATCTCAATAGAACCAATTGAATATTATTGAAAGGCCTAGACAGAGTGGACATGGAGTGGATGTTGCCTATAGTGGGTGAATCTGGGACCAAAGGGCACAGCCTCAGAATACAGGGTTGTCTATTTAGAACAGAGATGAGAAGTAATTTATTTAGCCTGAGGGTGGTGAATCTGTGGAATTCATTGCTATGGATGGTTGTGGAGGCAAAGTCATTGAGTATATTTAAAGCAGAGGTGGACAGGTTCTTGGTTAGTCAGCGAGCAAGTGCAATGGGGAGAAGGCAGGAGAATAGGATTGAGAACGATAACGAATCGGCCATGATGGAATGGTAGTGCAGACTCAGAGGGATGAGTGGACTAATTCTGTTCCTTTGTCTTAAGGCCTGACATTCTTTTGCCCACTTTGCCTGTTCCTATGGAATTAAAAAAAAGAAAAAGATTAAAAACATTAGCTTTATCACATGTACATGGAAACATACAGTGAACTGCATCATTTGCATCAAATCAAGTCAGTGAGGATTGTGCTGGGCAGCCCATGTGTTGCCACACTTCTGGTGACAAAATAGCATGACCACGACTCACATAAGATGCTGTGTGGAACATAGCATCCACAGCATGGAGATGCTGGAGGAACTCAGCCAGCCAGACAGCATCTATGGATAAAGTATAAGCAGTCCATGTTTCAGGCTCAGACCCTTTTCAGGACTGGAAGGGGAAATATGCCAGAATAAAAAGGTGGGGGAGGGGAAGGAGGACAGCTAGAAGGTGATAGATGAAGCCAGGTGGGTAGGTAAGGTAAAGGCTGGGAAGCTGAGAATGCTTGTGATCCTGGTCTGTGATGCACCATCAATAACTCACTCTGAGACGTAAGAAGCGAGGTATCAGCTTTTATTGACTGGAAGAATGAACAACACTACATCCTGGAGAATGAGGCCGGGCATCAGGCCTCAATCACCTTTATACAGGGGTCTGTGAGAGGAGCCACAGGAGCAGTCCAGACAGGTATATGTAGTTCACCACAGTCTGCTCAAAGGAGTTCAAATGTAAGAAACCACAGACTTCAGTGAGGATACTTTGAATGCCTACCCTTTAGCAGCATAGTTTCAGCACATGCTGGTTGTTGTGTGAGTGAATAAAAACAGATTACTTTTCAGACCTGTGAGGAAAAAGAGCACACTCTATTTGAATTTTGGGCATTGCATATTGACATAACTTGGGGAGGGAATTTTACACCAGACAAAAGTTTCTGCTGCTAATGAAATCATGCTCAAAAGTTAGAGGTTGAACTCCCCTCAGAGTTTCAAGGCCTGGAGACCTGTACAATAAAGATTAGTTTCACTTGTTACACGTACTTGAAGACACGCAGTGAAATACATCATTTGCGATAACAACCAACACAGTTCAAGGATGTGCTGTGGGCAGTTCACAAGTGTTGACAAGCTTCTGGCGCCAACATAGCATGCCCACAGCTCATTAACCCTAACTCATAGGTCTTTAGAACGTGGGAGGAGTCCAGGGCATCTGGAGAAAGCCCACGCAATCACAGGGGGAACCTACACACTCCTTACAGACAGCAGTTGGAATTGAACCTGGATCACTGGCATTGTAAAGTGTAACATTAACTGATGGTCTACTAGTACAACATTGCTCTGTGCTGTGTTAAATCTATTTCCAACTGCATTGCAGCCACTTTGAGTTCATGGAGAACATAAGATGAAGACACTTTGAGAACATAAGATGAAGAATCCTTGGAAGTGAGTGCATAGGCTGTGGGAACAGGTCAATGATGGGGCGAGTGAAGTTGAGTGAAGTTATCCCCTCGTTCAAGATCCTGATGGCTGAGGCATAGTAACTGTTCCTGAACCTGTTGGTGTGGTTTCTGAGACTCCTGTACATTTCTTCCTGATAGCAACAGCAAGAAGAGAGCATGGCCTGTTTTGGGCAGGATTCTTGATGATGGACGCTGCTTTCCTGTAACAGTGGTCCATGCAGATGTGATCAGTGGTGGTGGGGGGAGGGGGTGCTTTAGCTGTTTGTAGGATTTGCCATTCAAGAGCACTGGTGTTTTCAGACCAGGCCATGATGCAACCAGTCAATATACTCTCCACCTCACATCTACAGAATGTCAAAAAGTTTTAAATGTCATGCCGAATCTTCACAAACTTCTAAGGAAGTAGAGGTGCTGCCATGCTTTCTTTGTAATTGTACTTACATGCTGGGCCCAGGACAAATACTCTGAAATTAAAGAACCAAGGAATTAAAAGTTGCTGACCCTCTCTGATCTTTCAGTGAGAACTGCATAATTGACCTCTCGTTTCATCCTCCTATTGTCAATAATCAGCTGCTTGGTCTTACTAATATTTGGTGAGAGATTGTTGTTGTGATACCGCTCAGCCAAATTTTCAATCTCCCTCTTATATGCTGATACATCACCATCTTTAATTCAGCCAATGACACTGGTGTCATCAATGAACTTAAAGATGACACTGGAGCTGTGCTTAGCCTCACAATCATAAATATAAAGCAAGTAGGGCAGGGGACTAAGCACTCAGCCTTGTGGTGCATCTGTACTGATGGAGATTTGGAGGAGATGTTGTTGCCAATCTGAACTGACTGGGGTCTGCAGGTGAGGAAATCAAGGATCCAATTGCACAAGGAGGTATTGAGGTCAAGGTCTTGAAGCTTATTGATTCATTTTGAGGCCATGATAGTATTGAATGCCAAACTGTGGTCGATAAAGAGCATCCTGATATATGCACCTTTGCTGTCCAAATGTTCTAGAATTGAGTGAAGAGCCAATGACATGGCATGTGCTGTGAAACTGCTGTAACAGTAGGCAAATAGGAGTGGATCCAAGTTGTTTCTCAAGCAGGAGCTGAACTGTTTCATCACCAGCCTCTCAAAATACTTCATCAGTGTGAATATGTGTTACTGGATGATAGTCATTGAGGTAGGTTACCACGTTTTTCTTAGGGACTGGTATATTTGGAGCCTGCTAGAAGCAGGTGGGTAACTCAGACTGTCATAAAGTGAGAGATTAAAGATGTCGGTGAACACTCCAGCCAGATGATCAGCACAGGTCTTTAGTACTCGTCCAGGTACCCACGTCTGGGTCTTCAGAGATCAGCCAGGTGTATTGTCTGGGCCAGGTGCACCCTCCTGAAGGATGCTCCCATGTCAGCCTCAGAGACTAAAATCGCAGAATCCTTGTGTGTGGGGGGGGGGGGTGCTGTTAGAGTCTGTGATGGTCACTGTGAGCACAGAAGGCATTGAAATCATCTGGGAGTGAAGTAGTGAAGTCTTTTTGTCACCTACTATACATCGCTTGGCTTCACTTCACAAGGGGTAGTAGCATTGAAGCCCTGCCACAGTAGCCGAGCATCCTTTGGTATTTAGATTTGGACTGAACTTGAGATAGCTTTCCAGAGATTGTACCTGGACCTCTTGTATCCGACACAGTCACCAGAAAGACGGGAACCTTTTATTCAGTATCTTTGCACTATTGTGGTTGGGATGCAACTGAGGTTCCAGTTCTCCACGGAATAGATCACAGACAATTCAACCACGTCATGTGGGGTGGGGGTATCACTTGACCCAGATGCAAGTAGTTTTCACATTTTTACTAAGTCATGATATGCTTCCTGTGGCAACAGTTAAGCATTTCTTCTCAGGTTGACTCTTTCGGCTTTAAGCCTTGAAAATACCTTAACCCAGTTCAGAATGAAGCTAGGTGAAAGACTCGGGAAACTGAGAGGCATTCTGAAACTAGGGCTCTGCCAATAGTTCTGCTACCCTGGGATTGGAAGGATTCAGGGTGAATCTATAAAAACAGACTATGTCAAGCTTCTCATCCCAAAACACTTTGCCTGCAGCCCTGCCAATTCCACTTTAATAGCAGGACCAAATATTTTATTTCACCCACTTGATTTTGCTTCAAATCTGCCTAGGTTTATTTCCACTTCCCTAACCCTCCACCACTGCAGTGTTTCAACTGGATTCAGTCCTTCTCAGCATTTAGAATGGGGCGTGCATAAAATTAATGAACACTGGCAATGAAATGAACCAGGGCCTCACCTGGCAAGACTTAGCCATTGTGATTCATTGGGTAGTAAACTGTTTCAATGTTAGAAAGCTCTGGGTTCAAATCCCACTCTAGATACTTGATTACAACACTTTAGGCTGACACATCAGTAATTGCCTTTGGGATGGGTTGAAAGTATCCTGACTGATTTTATCATGGTCTGTTATGGCAATTTGAATGGGCAGGAATGCAAAAAGCTACAGAGGGTCGTGGACTTTGCCTAATACTTCATGCACACAGAACTCCCACCATTGTTAATATCTACAGGAGATGCTGCCTCAAGGCAGGAGCATCTATCATCCCAGATCCCCACCATCTGACCCATGGCATCTTTTTGCAGCTGTCGTCATGCAGGAAGTATAGAAGCCTGAAGTCCCACACCACCAGGTTTAAGAACAGCTACTTCCCTTCAAAGCCCAAAGTGTACTTTTTAGCAACACTATGAACATTCTGACCACTTTGCTCTGAAATGTGTTTTATGCACTATGTTTGTGAACTTATATACTATATGCCTGTGAAGCTGCTGCAATTAAGATTTCTTTGTACCTGTGCATAAATCTTCGGCAGCATAGGCCAATACACTTGACATTGACTTAACCAAAATTTTGCCTCCCATCAGGTTGATGCAAAAGTCCAAAGAACTTGTCTTTTTCTCCCAATATATCTTCCTCAAATTAAAATTCCAATTACCTGGCCATTGTTAGCGTACGGTAGGTGGGGACTTGCTTTCCGCAACCTGACAGCCTTTTCAGCACTCCCAAAAGCCATATGGTGGCTCCGAAATTCCTCAAGTTGCTGTATCAATTCAAGTCTTCCCTTGTGTTGCTGCTGTATCACTCAGAGTTACAACCAGGCTGTAAATTCCAGGTTCAAAATGAAGGGTGAAAAAAACTAAAACATAGGAAACATTGAGCTGGTTAAAGCATTGCATCCCTGTTCATTGTTATTACTGCGTGACAAGGAACCAATAATTGTTGTATTGATTATTTGGCAAATAATTGACGCTTCTCCTTAATGAGTCAGATCTTATCAGCCTCTGAACCCTTCGCATTGCCCAATACGTTATCAGATCTTCAGTTGCATGTCTGCCCTGCTGGCACTTACCCAGTTCATGAAATTAAGCGTGGCTCGAATTCTGAAGAAAATGCAATACATACATGCGTTTGTATCAATCCCGATTCCGCGTAGTGATTTCGCCCTTTGGCTCTTCGCTTGCGGCGGAAAGCCTCTCAGACACCATGAGAAAAATATACAAATTCGTATGCCTGTGTTGCAAATCAATTCTGTGATGAAGTGGAAATGACCCTTGTACCAATAAGCAAAGGAAAGATGAAAAAAAAACTGAATACTGCTCGCGCGTAAAAGAGAAGCTATCAATCACGGGGAGGGGACCAGCGCTGGGTGTAGCAGCAAAGGAGATTGTTTAGGCTGTAATGTTGCCTTCCTACAGAATAGAAACACGTAACCCAGCTAAAGCATGTGCATTTGCAGAGTTTACCGTCACGCCAACCAATTAATCACGCTGCAATCCACAATTAATCATACAGTAATGAGCGGGGTCTCTTCGTTAAATTCTTTGCTTCCCCACTGTCCTTGGAGCCTCGGGCAGGTTTAACGCATGCAAAGCTCGATTAATCTTGGATCTGTGCGATGGAGATTTTTTTTTAAATACAGAAACATTTAAAACTGGGGAACGCAAATTTGCAAATATTGCAACCAAAATAGAAAAACTGGGGTGAGTGAAAGTTACTTGTCAACAGTTCCCTTCCGCTGAGGGAGAAAGGTGGCTTCAGAACAAATACGTGTACCTAAAAATTAATTCAGACTCAGAGAAATATTCGAGCTGGTATCCTGGTGCCCGCGATTTGTTTTCATTAACTTGGCCATTAACAGAGCAAATCCACAGTGTGATTGAAATGTCCTCTGAAATTGGAGTGTAGCAGCCAATTTTGAGACCCGACGCCTTCAGGAAGTGCTCTGCGATATTGTTTCTGATTGTGTGGAATAAAATATGGTCTCGATTTGACAAGGAGAGATTAAAGTGTGACAATCCTCTGCCACGCTACCTGCCAGGATGCAAACAAACAAGCACAGGCCCTGCAGAAGTTGTTAAGGAAGAATGCATGAGAACGACCTTTACTAACCTGTTGAATTATATCTCCTCCAACAATGTCTTTGATTTAGAAACATCCATCTCTTTCATGATGATTCCTATATGAAACATTGAGATGAGTTCATCGCACCTCTGTGAAAAGCAAAAGCATTCACCTTCAGTTTAGAAAGCGGGCATTTAACAAGAGTTGAGGATTTAAAGCTGTACTGCTTTCTGTTAGAGTCACAGAGTCATGCAGCATGGGACCAGGGCCTTCAGACCTACTTGTCCACAATGTCCAGCCAAGATAATCCCATTCCCTGCCTTTGCTTCATTTCCCTTAACCCTTTCCTATCCATTCACTGGAAATTATCCAGTTCTCCAAGATTCAGGAGTGGGCAGGATAGGGATATAGACAGTATGGCGAAATGGGTGAATAGGTAACAGAAGTGTGACAAGTTACACTTTGAAAGAAAGTATGAGAAGAGGAAATATAAATTAATTCCAAAATATCATTCTGCACAATTCCCAAAGGAATAAAAGAACAATGAGTTCAGGGATACTGTACCTGCGCACACTTTGTGAAAGAGGTTTAGCAGACTGAGAAAGTCACTGTAAAGCAATTATAAGGGTTTTGCAGCGTGGAAGCAGGCTTGTTGGCCTACTGAGTTTGTAGAGACTATTTACTCCTATGCCATTTTATTTTCTCCAAATTCCCATCACTCCACCTACTTAGTAGGGACAGCTTGTGGCTAATTAATGTAGCAACCCACACTTTGGGATGTGGGAGGAACCCAGAGCACCCAAAGGATACCCTACAGTCACTGGGAGAATGGGTACGCTCTGGATATCAGGATTCAATGTAGGTTAGACAGCAGCTGTGCTATCTACATGGCTGTGTCACTCAAATTTGGGATCCTGATGTTAAAAACAGAAGCATATTGAACTTGAGCTAGGAAGTCACTTTGTGTCCTGTTTGACAGTGGATATGGTATAGAAGAGATTTACCAAAATGATTTGAGGATGTTGGAACTTCAGTCACATTAAAACTGGGGTTACTCTCCTTAGAACAGAAGAAATCTGGTAGCATTATTTTAAGTCACGCACATTACAAAGGAGTCAAGAACTAGGAGACCTGGAAGGAATATGACCGGCAATGAGCAAAAACTGATGCGAGGAGAAATACTTTTTCAAGGCAAATGCTTGGAGTCTGCCATGGGAGCAGTGGAGGCGTATTTGACTGTGACATTAGTAAGATGAAAGAATTTATAGGGATATAAGATGAGGATAGAAAGGCAGGACAAAATGGATTGATCCTACATAGAGCTAGTATGGACTGAAAGGGATGAATGAACTCTTCCATGCTCTCACCATTCTGGGAAACTTGGATTCCATGGATTTTTACTTTTCTTGTCCAGCCTGTCACGTGGGACCTTGTTCAAATCTATTCAGATCATATGAAACAGACTTCCTTCATTTATTTTCCAAGTTACCTCTTCAAAGAATTTATTTATTAGTCAGAAATGTAATCTCAGTTCTTTATTGCTAATTAGTCTATGCCTTTCCAAAATCATTATTCTATCCCTTAAAATGGATTCAGTTAATTTATCAACCACCAGCTAGTTAAACTAGCTGGTCTGTAACTACTTGGATTATATCCATTTTTTAAAAAAAAAACATGCTTTCCAAACTACTGGCACTTCTCCTGCAGTTAGAAAAGATTGAAAAATTCTAGTCAGGGCTTCTGGACTTTATTTGCTGGAGTATTTTGACATATATTACATCCAAATTTGGAAATTTCTACATTTTCAAGGATGATAATTCCTTGACATTTTCAATTATATCATGTACAGGTACAGTATAAACTATATAATATTTCATACGTTCACATTGGCTGCAAAATTGGGACATCCTTTTCTTTTGTGAAGGCAGTTGCGAATATAATTAAGAAGCTTTCCCACATCCTTCTTCTCTACAAACAAGTTATATTTTTGATTCAAATAGGGTCTACTCTTTCCGACATTATCCTTTTACTCTTTATGTACTTATCCAGAGTTTCCATAACCTATTATTGACACTCCTGGTTTCTCTGCCAAGGAGAACCAGAACTCATTTGATGAGAATGATTAGGAAATTGAGAAGCTAATTAATTGCAAACTTAAGGTAACTCTGTAACGAAAGGTCTGATATCCCTCAAAGGAAAAGAAATACAGTACTGTGCAAAAGTCTTAATCGCATATATATAGCTAGGGTGCCTAAGACTTTTGCACAGTACTGAGGTAATTTTTTGTATTGCACACTACTGTAGTAATTTTTTGTATTGCACAGTACTGCTTCCACTAAAAAAAAACTAATTGCATGATATATGTGAGTGATGATAAATCTGATTTTGATATGGGTTTCTATTGTGGACTGAGAGTGGGGAGGGGGCAGGGGGCAGGGAAAGGAGAATCATGGTTGGGAAAAGGGGAATGGAGAGGGAGGCAGAGTGTAGCTTCAGAGAGGCATTCTGTTATGACCAATAAACCTATTATTTGGAATCAAATGACAGGGCTGGGTGTGTCAGCACACGCACCATCCCCCTGGTCCTGGCACTCCTTCTCTGCCAGGTGATGGATGGAAAGAAGCAGGAGGTGCAGCAACTCAGTTACAGCCATAACACGGTGAGTACTTTAGCACTGTCGAGGACTTCTGCAGCCCAGTCAGCCAAGCCTCACCTTGCTGAAAGACAAGAATGGACCTGAAGGACAAGGGTATACCTGTACATCAAGTACACAGAGGTCATCAATGCCTGTTGGAAAGAATTCTCCTCAATCACAACAATATTCCATTACACCATTCCACAGTAACCTACTTATTGCTGCTCTTTGCTGAAAACCATATCTCAACTACAAATCTAAGCAAGATCTGGGTGTAGATGGCACCCTAGGTGAAGTTCTAAAGACTGGCGGTGATTAGCTAATGTCACGAATCACAATCTCATCATCCACATCAACGAAGAGGAGGATGTATTAAGGGACTTCAGAAACGCTGTCTCTGCAAAACCCTTCAAACATCGTGACGGGATAAAGGAACCAAAATTCTCTCCCTGGTCAAGGTGCCACCACCAAGATCCTAATTACACTCAGTCAGCTCCAGTGGGCGGGCCATTTCACTACCATGTCCAAGTAAGCACTCTCTTCTGAGATCACCAGGCAAAACAAAGAAGACATTCGTGGATGTCATCAAAGCTTGCTGTAGATATGGAACAATCACACTGAGAATCTGGTGCATGATTGATCATAGTAGAGAAGGAACATTTAGGATGTTACTAATAATCTGAAGGCCAATAGATAAAATTCTTTCATACTATGATCACTCTTTCTGAGGAGTCTCTTAAGAAGATGGGCAAAGAAGTGGCAGATGGTATGCACTTTGGTAGGAGGAATAAAGGCATAGAATATTTTCTAAAGGGATTGAATTCAAAAATCAGAGGTGTAAAGGGACTTGGGAGTCCTGGTGCAGGATTCCCTAAAGGTTAACTTGCAGATTGAATAGGTAGTAAGGAAGGCAAATGGTATGTTACTATTTATTTCCAGAGGGATAGAATATAAAAACATGGATGTAATACTGAGGCTTTACAGTATAAGGCATTGTTAGATTACATTTGGAGTATTGTGAGCAGTTTTAGGCCCCATAGCTAAGAATGGATGTGTTGGCATTGGAGAGGGTGCAGAGGAGGTTTACGAGAATGAACCCAGAGTGAAAGGGTGAGGAGCATTTGATGGCTTTGGGCCTGTACTTGCTTGAGGTTAGAAGAATGAGGGGGATCTCGTTGAAACCTACTGAATATTGAGAGGCCTTGATAGAGTGGATGTGGCAAGGATGTTACCAACAGTGGGAGAATCTAGGACTATAATACATCAGAGATAGGAGCAGAATTAGGCCAATTGTCTGTTCAACCAGAGGCCATAACCTCAGAATAGAAGGATGTCCTTTTATAACAGAGATACAGAAGAACTTCTTTAGTCAGAGGGCTGTGAGTCTGTGGAATTTATTGCCACAGATAGTTCTGGAGACCAAGCCATTGGGTCTATTTAAAGCAGAGATTGATAGGCTCTGGATTAGTAAGGGCTTTGCAGGTTACAAGGAGGAAGCAGGGGTAGGAATCAGCCATGATCAAATAGCAGAGCAGGCATGATGGGCCAAATGGCCTAATTATGCTGCTATGCCTTATGGTCTTTATTGAGATTTATGAATTATCTCCTTGAATGACTACAACAAGTGTTTTACTCTTTAATCAGGCCATTCAGTCCGTTGTGGCTGCTCTTGCCATTCAATCATGGCTGATTTATTTTCCCTCTCAGCCCCATTTTCCTACCTTCTTCCCAGAACCTTTGACATTCTCACAAATTAAAATCTCCATTCACCTAAAACACCGATTTTAAAATGGAATAGTCAGAATCTCCTGTGTGAAATATCACCATGCTACACCTTTCCCCTCAAGTGGACTTGCTCCAGTTTTATTGCAGTGCTGTTGAGATGAAAATAATACTTCTCACATTTTTAAGAATATACTTAGAAACAAATCTGAAAGAGCAGCTAAGCAATAATTCCATTCAAATGCTCTGACAACGTTAAATCAAATAATCAAAACAAACTGCAGAACATTTACTGGCAAAATGCTGAAAATGGAAACAGCCAAGCATGCTGAATCTGTGTGCAGCACACACATTCTTGACTTCATTTTTCTGTTACCTGAAGTGATTTGTGTCAGAACAGATGACTTTATATTCTGTAAAGTATTGTAAGTAAAGGTCGCTGTGAGGAGTAGATAAGGGAAAAGCAATGTTTGACATATCCTCTGGGACTTGCATTAATAGCCATATATTTTAATGTATTGTTACAGATGAGCTGTTAGTATAAGACAACTAATAAAGATTAGAATGGCCATGTAATAAAAGAGGGCTGAGTCATTACTGTCAAAATTTCCTACAGAGGTCCATCTGCAATTTCATCGCCATTTGAAGCTGTAGAAAACCAATATAACAAATATAACAAATAAAGAATGCCACATTCCTACTCACAAAGATCTCAGTAGCTTCTGGTGACCACCCATCTCCCCATCGCGTTTCGTTACTGATGAATTTAAATAACTCATGTATTTGGGTGCAATCTAAATTTGCTACCAGTAGAGTATAAATTAAGAGGTATTGAGACTGCTAAGGGAAGTACTGCTCATGATTTCCTATATATCTATATCGTGATTTTCATAATGATGTAGATTGGACAGATCAAAGTGGCAATGACAACTTTGAGTGATAATTTGAGAAGTATATTTTAGATAGTTTTTTGGAGAAATACATTGAGAAGCTAACAGAGAGCAGGCTGTCTTCAAACTGTTATTGTGCAGTGAGACAGAATAATAATGATAACTTTACAGAACACTTTTTATATAGATGGTATTGTTCAAAGTGCTTTACAAAGGGATAAAGTAGAAACATAAAAATAAAAAATAAAAATAAACATGACATTAAAGACAAAAAGATGTTAGTTTAAGCAAGCTTAAATAAATAGGTTTTGGCATGGCATTTAAAATTGTCAACTGAGTCTGCCTCCCTTATAGTTTTAGGTATTGAATTCCACAGTTTTGGAGCATAGCTCAAAAAAAATACTCACCTGCCAATTATCTTTTAAAGGAGATTGTTTAAATATAAGAGACCAGTGAAAGGAGACCTGAGAGCTCGAGCTGTATTATAAAACCAAAATGATTCTGTGATGTACTTGGGTCCTGACAACAAAGAGCTTTCAAAACAAGTAGGAGAATTTTAAAATCAATTCTAAAAGATATAGGAAGCCAATGCAGTATAGTTAGAATAGCAGTGATATAGTCCCGCACCTTGGTTTTGATTAAAAGTCTTGCAGCAGTGTTTTGAATGAGTTGAAGTTTCTTTAAAATCAATTGTGTTGGAAGGCCTGTAAAAAGTGCATTGTAATTTAATATTTTCATAGTAAAGGATCCCTTATAAAGGAATGATAATACCTTGGTAGAATTACAGATTCTGTTTAAGGGTGAGAAACGCTTGGGTATGAAACTGGTATCTTAAGTATATTAAAAAAATGGAAATTACAATGGTATGAGGACAGAATCGACTCATGAGTACTGGAGAAATAGATTAAAGGGTAGTTTAGCAGTTTGTAGTCATTCAAGGAGGTAATTCTTAAATCTCAATAAAGACCATAAGACCATAAGGACTGGGAGCACAATTAGGCCATTCAGCCCATCATGTCTGCTCTGCCATTTGATCATGGCTCATTTATTTTCCCTCACAATCCTACTTTCTCTCTGTAACATTTGAAACCCTTACTAATCAATCTTTGCTTTAAATATTCTCAGTGGTTTGGTCTCCACAGCCATCTGTGGCAATGATTTCCACAGATTCAGCTCCCTCTGACTCCAAAAATTCCTCCTTACCTCCGTTCTAAAGCAATGTCTTTCTGTTCTGAGGCTGTGCCCACTGGTTCTAGACCCTCCCACTTTTAGAAACATTTTCTCCATGTTCATTCTACCTAGGCCTTTCAATATTCAGTAGGCTTCAATGATGTTCCCACTCCCACTCATCCTTCTAAACTCCAGTGAGTTCTAAACCCAGAGCCATTAAACACTTCTCATACAGTACATTAACCCTTTCATTCCTGGGATCATTTTCATAAATGTCCTCTGAACCATCTGCAATGCCAGCACTTCTATTCTTAGATATGTGGCCCAATTCTCCAAATGTGATCTGATCAATGCCTTATAAAGCCTCAACATTACATCCTTGCATTTATATTCTAGTCCTCTCAAAATGATTCCATTTTCCTTTCTTATTGCTGGCTCAGGCTGCGAGCTAACCTTTAGGGAATCCTGCACCTCTGATTTCTGAATTTGCTCCTCATCCAAAAAAGAGTAATCTACACCTTTATTCCTTCTACCAAGTGCATGATGATACACGTCCTAATACTGTTTTCCATCTGCTGCTTCTTTGCCCATTCTCCTTAACTGTTTAAGTCCCTCTGTGGCGTCTCTGCTTCCTCAAAACTACCTGCCCTCCACCTATCTTCATATTGTCCATTAACTTGGCCACAAAGCCCTCAATTCCACTATCCAAGCCATCGACATATAATATAAAAAGGAGAAGTCCCAACACAGATCCCTGTGGAACACCACCAGAAACTGGCAGCCAACCAGCAAAGGCTCCCTTTATTCATACTCTTTGCCTCCTGTCAATCAGCTAGTGCTCTTTCCATGCTAGTATCTTTCATGTAGTACCACGGGCTTTTAACTTGTTAAGTAGCACCTCGTCGTAGGCTTCTGAAAATCCAAGTACACAACATCAACCAATTCTCCTTTGTCTATCCTGCTTATTATTTCTACAAAGAATTCCAACAGATTTGTCAGGCAAGATTTTCCTTTGAGGAAACCATGCTGGCTACAGTCAATTTTATCATGTGCCTCTAAATATCTTGAAACCACATCCTTAATAATTGACTCCAGCATCTTCCCGACCACTGAGGTCAGACTAACTGGACTATAGTTTCCTTTCTACTACCTCTCTCCCTTCCTGAAGAGTGGAGTGACATTTGCAATTTTCCAGTCCCCCTGAACCATGCCAAATTCAATTGATTCTTGAAAATTCATTACTAATGCCTCTACATCTCTTCAGCCACTTCTTTCAGAACCCTGGGGTGTAGACCATCTGGTCCAGGTGACTTATCTATCTTCAGACCTTTTAGTTTCCCAAGAACCTTCTCCCTAGAAGGTTCTCTTCTTCACTCACTCACTTCACTCACTGCTGCCCCTTGACGTTCTCAAACTTCGAGCATACTGTTGGTGTCTTTTACAGTGAAAACTGGTGCAGAATACTCATTCAGTTTGTCTGCTATTTTTTGCTTTCCCATTACTAGCTCTCCAGCATGGGTTTTCAGTGGTCAAATGTCCACTATTCCCATCCTTTTACTCTTTATATATATTTAACAATCTTTTGGTAACTATTTTTATATTATTGACTACCTTACCTTCATAATTCAACTATTCTCTCCTTATTGTATTTTGATTGCCTCTATTGTTCTCTTAAAAACTTCCCAATTCTTTGGTTTCTCACTAATTTTTGCTTTATTGTATGCCCTCTCTTTTGCTTTTATGCTGGCTTTGACTTCCCTTGTCAGTTACGGTTGTCTCATCCTCCTTTTAGAATGCATCTTTGTTTGGGATGAACTGATCCTGTGTTTTCCAAATAACCCCTGGAAAGTGTAGCCATCATCTCTGCTGGTATCCCCTTCCAAACAACTTTGGCCAGCCACTCTGTCGTGCCTCCATAGTTACCTTTATCCAACAGTAATACCAGTACATCTGATTTTAGTTTCTCCCTCTCAAACTGCAAGGTGAATGTTGTCATATTATGATCACTGCCTCCTAAGGGTTCCTTCCCTTAATCTCCTTAATCAAATCTGATTCATTACACAACACCAAATCCAGAATTACCTTTTCCTTTATAGGCTCAATCACAAGCTGCTCTAAAAAAACAATCTCATAGGCATTCTAGAAACTCATTTTCTTGAGATCCAGCACCAACCTAATTTTCCCAATTTTTCTGTATACTGAGGTTTCTCCATGACCATCATAACATTGCCTTTTTACTCGCCTTTTCTATTTAATTTGTATTCCACATCCTAGCTACTGTTTGGAGGCCTTTTCTAACTCCCATCAGGCTCATTTTACCCTTGCAGTTCCTTAACTCTACCCAGAAGGATTCTACATCTTCAATGTTAGTTCTTTTTAAGGATTTGATTTCGGTTTTAGCAACAAAGCCACCCCCTCTGCCCTCCTGTCTGTCTTTTCAATATGATGTGTGTTGATGTTAAACTTGCAGCTGTAATCTTCTTTCAACCATGATTCTGTGATGCCCACAAGGTCTTTCCTGCCAATTTCTAACTGCGCACAAGAACTGACTATAAGCTACCTTATGTCGTATGTTATGTTCATTCAAATATAATGCTTTCACTCCTGTGTTCACCACTCTTCTTTTCAGTTTTCATATATAAAGGATGTAAAGGGATAATCTACTGAGAAATAAATGTTATATGAGAATAATGTACGTACTTGTTGAATTAAGAAAGCAAAGAAAGTATCAGACTTTTTAAAAAGTCATACAGTGCTATGAAGGTTAGTTGCATGCCAGATAGATACAAAATTTTTTGAAACTAGCAGATTATAATCATAAATTATAAAGTGACAGAATACAGAGTATGAGAATAAACCAGGAAATAATATAAAAGACAGACAGTAAGAATGCCTAAAGGTATATGAAAACGATATGAATCAGTAAAGTAAACATTGGTCCCTTGAGAGCTGGGAATCAATAATGGGAAATAGAGAAATTATTTTGAGTCAGTCAACATAGTAGAAGACATTAAAATTACCCTATTAATAATAGATTATCAAAAGGCCAGGGAAGGATAAACTTGCTCAATCTCTATCACTACAGGAACAAAATGGATAAACTAATGGAGCTAAAGGCTGGTCGATACTCCGTATCCTCAGATCTTAAAGCAAGTGACTCCAAGGATAGTGAATGCTTTGGGTTTATCATTTACCAAAGTTTCCTAGGTTCTAGAGTTGTTCCATTGTGTTGGAAAACTACAAATATAGTGCTACTGTTCTGAAAAGTTAGGAAACTAAGCCTGTGTGGAGTTTGTCATTGAGGAAAATGGTGAATATATCAGAACTAATATCAAGACATTTAGAAAATCATGTGATAATTAAGCTATACCAATATGAAAGGACTTGTCAAATTTGCTACAGCACTTAGAGAATTTAACAGGGAGAATCAATAGAGGAGATCAAGTAGATGTGGTGTATTTTGATATATACAGCCGAAGAAACCAAAGTCTTTCAACATATTAATGAATGGAATGAGTGCACTGCAGCTTATTTCACTGATAATTCAAGGATAAGTGGTTGGTGAGTACAGAGGTGAACATAAAGGGCTTGGAAAGGGAACACCATATCATATTCCACTTGAGTGAGTAGTTTCCAACCTGATGGCATGAGTATTGAATTTTCAAACCTCCTATAACTACTTCCCCCTTTGATCCTTTTTCCTTGTCTCCACATACTCCTATCAGTTCTCCTCCACATCTTCCTCCCAAATACCATGCTTCACCTTCATCTCCAATCTTCTTCAGATTCCATCATCTTCAGCCAATCTGTTACCTCCCTGCTTCTGAACTACTTCTCACTTCCCCCTTTTGCTCATCTGCCTTTCAGCTCTCTCACTGGAACCACCTATCACCCACCAGCACTTGCTCCACCCATTCACTCCACATTCGTTATATTGGCTATCTTGCCTCTTTCTTTCAGTCCAAATGGATAACCTCAATCTGAAACATTGGCTGTCCATTTTCCTGCATAGATCCTGCCTGATCTTTTGAGTTTCTCCAGCACTTTGTGTGTTTTGCTTCAGACTTCCAGCATCTGCAGTCTTTTGTGTCTGGATAGATTAAGTGGATGGGCATGATGTCAGCAGATGGAGTACAATGTGAGAAAATGCATGATTATCCAATTTGCAGAGGAAAAAAAATCAAAAAAGCAAATTTTTTTGAGATCTCTAGTGCAAGGGGATTTAGGGGATCTAGTTTGCATTAGATATAGCAAGTATTTAGGAAGGCTGGTGCAATTTCAGCTTTTATTGCAAAATAGGGAAGATTAGCAACAATTAATTCTACAGGACACTAGTGAGTCCATGGAACAAATCCTTCATTTAGCTATAGTCTCTTTTTAGAGGAAGGATACACTTCCATCAGAGGCAGACAGGGTTCATTAGGCTGATTCCTGCAGAGAAGGGTTTGATGTATGAAGAGAGTTGATTAGGTTGGGTCAATACTTACTGCAGTTTGGAACAAAATATGTTCTATTGAAACGTATAAGATTACAAAGAGGAATTGACACAGTGGATACTAAAATACAAACACGAGGAAATCTGCAGATGCTGGAAATTCAAGCAACGCAAACAAAATGCTGGTGGAACACAGCAGGCCAGGCAGCATCTATAGGAAGAAGTACAGTTGACGTTTCGGGCCAAGACCCTTCGTCAGGACTAACTGAAAGAAGAGATAGTAAGAGATTTGAAAGTGGGAGATCTGAAATGATAGAAGACAGGAGGGGGTGGGATGAAGCTAAGAGCCGGAAAGTTGATTGGCAAAAGGGATACACAGCTGGAGAAGGGAGAGGATCATGGGATGGGAGGCCTGGGGAGAAAGAAAGGGGGAGGGGAGCGCCAGAGGGAGATGGAAAGCAGGCAAGGAGTGATTGTGAGAGGGACAGAGAGAGAAAAAAAGGGGGAAATAATTAATTGATTGATTGATTGATTAATTAATAAAGGATGGGGTAAGAAGGGGAGGAGGGGCATAAATGGAAGTTAGAGAAATCAATGTTCATGCCAACAGGTTGGAGGATACCCAGACAGAATATCAGGTGTTGCTCCTCCAACCTGAGTGTGGCTTCATCTTGACAGTAGAGGAGGCCATGGATAGACATATCAGAATGGGAATGGGACATGGAATTAAAATGTGTGGCCACTGGAAGATCCTGCTTTCTCTGGTGGACAGAGCATAGGTGTTCAGCGAAATGGTCTTCCAGTCTACGTTGGGTCTCATGAATATATAAAAGGCCACACCGGGAGCACCAGATGCAGTATATCAAACCAGCCGACTCACAGGTGAAGCGTCGCCTCACCAGGAAGGACTGTCTGGGGCCCTGAATGGTGGTGAGGAAGGAAGTGTAAGGGCAGGTGTAGTACTTGTTCCACTTGCAAGGATTGGTGCCGGGAGGGAGATCGGTGGGAAAGGAATGGACAAGGGAGTTACATAGGGAGCGAACTCTATGGAAAGCAGAATGGCGGGGGGAGGGAAGGATGTGCTTGGTGGTGGGATCCCGTTGGATGTGGCAGAAGTTACGGAGAATTATATGTTGGACCCAGAGGCTAGTGTGGTGGTAGGTGAGGACAAGGGGAACCCTATCCCTAGTGGAGTGGCAGGAGGATGGGGGTGAGAGCAGATATGCGTGAAATGGGAGAGATGGGTTTGAGAGCAGAGTTGATGGTGGAGGAAGGGAAGCCCCTTTCTTTAAAAAAGGAAGACATCTCCTTCATCCTGGAATGAAAAGCTTTATTCTGAGAGCAGAATGCAGTGGAGACGGAGGAATTGCAAGAAGGGGATGGTATTTTTGCAAGAGACGGGGTGGGAAGAAGAATAGTCCAGGTAGCTGTGAGAGTCTGTAGACTTATAGTAGATATCAGTAGATAAGCCGTCTCCAGAGATAGAGACAGAAAGATGAAGAAAGGGGAGGGAGGTGTGGGAAATGGATCAGGTAAATTTAAGGGCAGGGTGAAAGTTGGAGGCAAAGTTAATGAAGTCGACGAGCTCAGCATGCATGCAGGAAGCAGCGCCAATGCAGTCGTTGATGTAGCAAAGAGAAAGTGGGGGATGGATACCCGTATAGGCTTGGAACATGGACTGTTCCACAAAGCCAACAAAAAGCAGGCATAGCTGGGACCCATATGGGTGCCGATAGCTAAAATATATATTTTTTCCCAGTGTGGTACCTAGACTGGAGGGAATTGTTTCAGAATATGGGATTTCTTCAATCAGATTTTGAAATCTTTAAATTCTCTCTCATCAAAGTGTGGAAGTGGAGTCATTGTATATATTCAATGTAGGGAGTGATGAACATCTAAATTTAGAAAAAAATGGGCATGAGGAATGGGGAGAGACTGGGACAGTGGATTAAAGACTGAGATTGTATTAGCTATGTTCGTTTTGAATAACAGAGTCGGCTCCAAGAATTGATTAGCTAACTATTGCTCCTGTATCCTTTCTCTAAACCTGGTATCCTTTTCATCATTTGTACTGATCTTCCCTTATCTGATTCTGTGCCAGATTTCTCTAATTTAGGATGTTGTGAAGTGCATTAGATTATTTCATGGTGCTGCTGATGCTGTAAAAATATAAGTTGTTGTCACTGATAGGGACTTGCAATGGATTATCAACCCAGATTGATCACCAGAGCTTCTGAAGTGAAACATGCATACCCAGAGCCAAAGGTGCTATGAACTGAACTATGGGTATTCTTATAATCATCCGTTGTTTTGTTTATGTTGGGGTCAAGCTAATGTCAAGGTCTGGTTTATTTTTATGTGCACAAGTGTGTAAATGAAAAACTTACTTCAGCAGCATCACAGGCACAAGGCATCATAATCGCAGCATTCACAAGGAAAATGTAAATTGGACATATATTACACACAGTTTTTTATGAGGAAGAACACAACTGGAACAAAAAAAGTGCATTTTAATGGAAAATGATGGAAGTGGTCACAGTGTCACTAAACTGTAATGATTAGGGTTATACCAGATGGTTCAAGAACAGAATGGCTGAATGGAAGTAACTGTTCTTGAAGCCAGTTTTGTGGGACTTCTGCTCCGTGGTAGCTGTGGGAAGATGGAATGGCATTTATGGGTGGGTGGGGGGGGGGGGGGGAATCCATTAATGATGGATGTTGCCTTTTTGAGGCAGCATCTCCTGTAGATACCACCAATGGTGAAAAGAATGTACCGATGATGCATTCAGCAAAGTTCATAACCTTGTTGATTTTGTAAAGGAATCAGAAAGGTTTTTTTTTACACATCATTCATCCTTCCAATGATACAACTCATGTTAAGTCGAATTATGCTTGCTGATTAAGCACAGGAGTCTTATGTTTTCCAAACCATAAAGGCAAGATGGTGAACTCTAGTTATGGGGAGAGAAACACGTTTGAACTCTGGAGCCTGGAGGAAACACTTCTGCTCCTCCTATAAAAGTGTTTATCTTAGGGATTCAGTCCTTGAAGCCTTCTGGAAAACCAAGCTGCTGTGACAATCACTGTGAAAATGAACAAACACAAGAAAATCTGCAGATGCTGGAAATACAAGTAACACACACAAAATGCTGGAGGAACTCAGTGAGCCAGGAACCATCTAGGAAAAGAGGAAACAGTCAACATTTTGGGCCGAATCCCTATCAGGACAGTCCTGCTGTAGGGTCTTGGCCCAAAACGTTGACTCTTTACTCTTCTCCATAGATGTTGCCAAGCCTGCTGAGTTCCTCCAGTATTTTGTGTGTGTTACTGTGAAAGTGAAGTCTTCATCCAACATATTTAAATAATTAAATGACCAGAGCGGCTCCTGTAAGCAGTTTGGTTGCCTGCCCCTTAGTCCTTCTTTGGTAAACTCAAGAAGGGTAGGTTTAATCCCATCTTTGATATTTTTATTATCAACATTTGACCAGACCCTATGCCACCTCTTTTTGGGAGGTAGAATTGAGCCTATGAGGTCAGGTGGATGATCTTTGGTCAGAATTACTACTACTACTATGTCGACTCAGGCCTAGGGGCCTGAATCGGAAAGCATTAAATATTATAAAATGTTTTAAGGAAGTGACAGAGAAGATTGAAGGTAAGGGTGTAGTATGGAGTAGAAGATGAGTGCAGAGAAAAATGCAAGAGCGATGGTAATGATATTATTTCTTCCACCCCTCCCACCCTAAAGTACACTCTCTCCCAAAGTCATGGTTCTGTCCAACATTGTGCATCAGCATGTCCATTGCAATAATGGGATTGGTCACCGGATGTCTCCCAGAGTAAAATAAGAATGTTCCTGCTGGTTTCCGGTGACGTCATCGTCGAGAATGGCAGCTTAAGTCACTAGCTCCTCCGGAAAAATGCCTATTAAGCCCCATTAACCCATCAAATATAGTATTTTTCAAAAAATATTTGAACTGAAAAGAGGGGCAAGAATGGGGAAAAAGAACGGAAATAAAAAAAGCGACACTGCGGTGCCTGCGTTTCAGGGGAGTGCAGCGAGTGGCTCTCCGACCCGACCGCATGCGATTGAGGCGGGCGCCGGGCCTCGTTCAGACGAAGCGGCGAATATGTTCAAAATCCTGAAAGAAATAATGGAGGTCCAGAAAGATATAAAGCAGCAGCTCCGTGATATTAAGGCAGAGCTCGCCAGCGTTAATCAAGAAAGTGGAAGATCGTGTTTAAAACATGGAACGGATACTGAGCAAGACAATAAAAATCATACATCACCAAGAAGGTAAACTGCTTGATCTGGAGGGAAGATCACAGTGGAAAAATATCAGAATCTACAATGTTCCCGAAGGAGCGGAGGGCCCATCTATGACGGAGTTTGTCGGAAAGTTACTGTGGGACGTGCTGGAGCTTCCCCTGGCTATGAAGCTGGAAGTCGAAAGAGCGCACCGCGCGCTCGTTCCAAAACCTACCAGGGATAGAAAGCCACGATCAATTATAATTAAATTCCTTTGGTACAGCACCAAGGCGGAGATTCTACGAAGGGCCTGGAGTAAGAAGAGAGTGTTTTTAGAGGATAAATTAATATATTTCGACCAAGATTACCCCCCCCCCCCGCGGTCCTCCAGAAACGCAAAGAATACTCCGAAGTAAAGCGAGTACTAAAGCAAAATAAGATTAGATTTCAAACTCCATACCCTGCTAAACTTCAAGTGTTTTATGACAACGGGACGCAGTTGTACCAGACAGTGGAAGAGGCGACTACAGACATGAGGGCCAGAGGGTTGCCCGTCAGCATGACCAAAACAAAAGAAAGCCGGCTGAGGAATTGTCTCGTTCAGCTTGGGAAATAGTGCGAGATTCGAGAAGGCAGGAGACGGGAGGAAGCCGAGAGAAACATATCAGGAAGAGACCGGGAGTTTCCCAAAGACAGTCCTCACCCCTTTCAGAAGAGCCATAAGGTTTGGCTAACTTTAAAAATGCTGAGAAGCTAAACAGAAGCAAAAGTACACGGTGATATACCTATCTCAAGAAATAATTATTATAATGTGGATTTTATATTACTTAGTTGTTATTCTTTATTCGCTCACTTACTCCTTTTTCCCCACCAAAATGAGAATATTGTAGAAATGAATACTACAATGGGGGCCCTCAACTCACAAATAGGAGGGGTTATCCCCCACAGCTAGACATTTCCTCTAGCTCAACGCAGGGTCATCTACCAGAGACCTCAGCCTTGGGATCACACGTTCGTTGCCATTTTTGTTATTATTTGATTTTCTTGGTTCTCATTTGTTCAGGGAGTAGATCAATTAAGTTTTATTCTAATTTCAATGATACATTGACAGATAAATACAGATGGCTAAGGACAAGGTAAAATTAATTTCTTCTAATGTAAATGGGCTATTAATTCCAATCAAATGTAAGAGAATTTTATCCAAAATGAAAAAAGAACAAGCCCATATAGCATATTTACAGGAAACTCATTTAAGTGATAATGAGCATAAAAAACTAAATAGAATGGGTTTCACTAATCTGTTTTTCTCCTCATATAAATCAGGACATAGGAGAGGAGTTGCTATTCTTATCTCAAGTAAGCTAAATTTTGAAAAAATATTCGAAATGGGAGATAAAGAAGGAAGATATATTCTGGTAAGGGGGAATATAGATGGCAATTCAGTTACTCTATTGAATATATACGCACCCCCGGGAAGTGATATTGGTTTCTTTCAGAAAATTACTGATATTATGGTAATGGAAACAGAAGGTCTCCTGATATGTGGGGGAGACTTAAATTTACAATTACAACCAAACTTAGACTCTTCCAATAGAAAAACCTATGAAACAAAATATTTACATAAGAAAGTTAATACACTTTTTGAGGATGTTGGTTTAATTGATATATGGAGGCATCTTTTCCCTGACAGAAGGGATTACACTCATTATTCTGCTCCACTTTCTGCATATACAAGAATAGACTATTTCATAACATTTGGAAAAGACAAAGACAAAATAAACACCTGTGGAATTGGGACAATAGATGTAAGTGACCATGCACCTATATATTTATCTGTTGATTTTGACCTACAACCAAAGAATACTATTTGGAAACTAAATTCAAGTCTACTCAATGATCCGTACTTTAAGGAACAAATTAAAAAAGAAATTGGTCTCTACTTAGAATTTAATGATAATGGAGAGGTTTCACCTCCCATTTTATGGAAAACGCTGAAGGCGGTCTTAAGAGGGAAAATTATAGCGATATCTTCATATAAGAAAAAAAAAGGAATAAAACATTAGAGGAATTACAAAATAGACTGAAGGAACTAGAGAAAAAACACAAATTGAATTTGGCACAGGATACATTAGGGGAAATTAAAAGAACTAGGAATGAAATAAATAATTTGGCTATGCAAGAAATCAAGAAAAACTTAATGTTTCTGAAACAGAGACATTATGAAAGTGGATCGAAATCTATGAAAATACTGGCGTGGAAACTGAAAAAGAAGATAGCAGAAAATACAATTCATAGAATTAGGGACCCAAGAATGAAAATGATAAAAAGTAAGCTAAGTGAAAATCAAGAAGCTTTTGAAGTGTTTTACAAAACGCTATATTCCAAAGTTCCAGGTGGAAGCATAACCCAAATTGACACCTTCTTGAATTCTCTAGAGTTACCCACTTTAAGCGAAGAACAAAATAGAAGGATGACTGCTGACATAACTGAAGTTGAATTAAAAGCTGCAATTAGTAGGCTTAAATTAAGCAAGTCACCAGGATCAGATGGGTATGCGGCAGAGTGGTACAAAGAATTTTAGAAATGAGTTAATTCCTGTTTTACTCCCCACACTGAACTGGGCTCTAAAAAAGGCACAAAGGCCACCCAGTTGGAAGGAAGCGATAATCTCAGCTATACTGAAAGAAGACAAGGATAAAATGGAATGTGGGTCATTTAGACCAATATCCGTTCTTAATGTAGATTATAGGTTATTTACCTCCATCATGGCCAAACGATTAGAGGAGTTTCTACCCATACTGATATGTAATGATCAGACAGGCTTTATACGACAACGCCAGACTCAAGACAATATATGAAGGACACTTCACATTATGGATCATATACAAAAAAATTAAATCGAAGCAATAGTGATAAGCTTAGCTGCTGAAAAAGCATTTGATTCGGTTAATTGGAATTTTCTTTACAGAGTTTTACATAGATTTGGTTTCCAAGACACAATTATTAAAACTATACAGACACTATATGACAATCTTACTGCTAGGATTAAAATCAATGGATATTTATCAAATAGTCTTACCCTAGAAAGGGGCACGAGACAGGGTTGTGCATGGTCACCATTACTCTTTGCACTATATTTGGAACTATTAGCTCAATACATCAGACAAAATGAAGATATCAGGGGAATTACTATTAAAGGGACAGAGCATAAATTGGTTTGTTATGCGGATGACATTTTGATCTATCTAGGGCAACCAACATACTCTTTACCTAAATTGATGCAATCCTTTGAACAATATGGTCAATTATCAGGATACAAGATCAACATAGATAAAACCCAATTACTTTCTATTACTATAGCCTACCAAGAGAAATTGAAAGTCGATACCCCTAGGCAAGGCACACGGAGTCTTTCAAATTATTTGGGCATCATTATGCCAAAAGATTTGGCAAAATTAACAGAATGTAATTATTAGCCTTTATATAAAAAAAATTAAGGAAGATGTGGCAAGATGGAGCCTGATTCCTTTTCTCAGTCTCAGTTCAAGGATTGAGTCTATTAAAATGAATATACTGCCCAGACTGTTATATCTCTTTCAGACCCTACCAATAGAGGTTAATCAAAATCAATTCAATGAATGGAACAAGATGTTATCAAGGTATATTTAGCAAGGTAAAAGGCCTAGAATTCGTCTCAAAACTTTGCAATTAGCAAAGGAAAAGGGGGGATGGGGGTTGCCTTCTCTTAGAGATTATTATTTTGCAGCACAGTTGAGAGCTGTGATATGTTGGTGCAACCCATCATATGACGCTCAATGGAAAAACATTGAGGAGGGGATACTTCCCATCCCCATACAGGCAATTTTGGCTGATAACAACCTGCAAAGGTACATAAATACTATTGATAACCCATGGGTGAAATTGACTCTTAAAATATGGAAAACCACTATAAAAGAATATAATCTAGAGGGAGATATTGCAATTCTTAAATGGTGTGCATATGACTGATTTTACACCAAATAAATTGGATGCTAGATTTAAGGACTGGACAGCTAAAGGAATAACAGTTCTTTGCAACATAATGAAAGAAGGAACACTGTTCAGTTTTGAAATGCTTAAAGAGAAACACATTAGAAAAACAAGATTTTTATCGGTATTTACAGATGCGACAATATGTTAATAAGACGCTTAACAATGTAACCAAGGCAAATACATGCTTGATAGAGCTCTTTAGAAAAGCATATAATTCAGATAATGGTAGTAGAATCATTTCAAGCATGTATAAGGGGTTGTCAAATCTTAAAACACATTCCACTTCATACATGAAAACAAAATGGGAGAAGGAAGGAGGGATAATTATATCTGAGGAAGAATGGACAACAATATGGAGATATCAATGGAAGTGTACCAATTCACAGAAATGGAGGGAGTTTGGATGGAAAAACTTGATAAGATATTTCATTACACCCTCTCAGAAATCCCATTATGATAGTAACCTCCCTGTTTGCTGGAGAAATTGTATTTGCTGGAAAAATCATATTTTTTGGGACTGCCCTGTTATCAAAAACTATTGGAGGGGGTTACACAATGCCCTACAAGACACCTTTAAATGTGAAATACCCTTGGAGAGTAAGACCATATATTTTGGATATATACCTCATGAGTGGTTGAAAAGAGATAAATATTTAATGAATATACTGTTGGTGGCTGGTAAAAAGACTCTTACTAGGAAATGGTTATCACAGGAGAGCCCAACTTTAAATACATTGATGGAAATTACAATGGACATTTACAAAATGGAGAAGATAACAGCATCTGTTAATCATAAGCTGGAACAATTTGATTCATACTGGGAAAAATGGTTTAACTACATAATGCCTCATAGGCCTGATTTTATTCTCACAAATCAATGAATCTGTTGTAAAAAAAAGATCACTCCCTACTTGTACATAGTTCTTTCCTTTTGCTTGTTTTTTCTTTCCACTCTTTTCTATAAGTGTATACCTCAGCATGTGGCAAAGGTAATGTTGCAGTAGTTATGGGGGATTTCAACATGCAGGCAAACTGAGAGAATCAGGTTGGTGCTGGACCCCAGGATAGGGAGTTTGTAGAGTGCCTACAGGAGGCATTCTTGGAACAGCTTGTACGAGAGCTGACCAGGGACAAGGCTATTCTGGATTTAGTGTTGTGTAATGAACAGGACTTGATAAGCGATCTTGAAGTAAAGGAGCCATTAGGAGGTAGTGACCATAATATGATAAGTTTTTATCTGCAATTTGAGAAGGATAAGGGCAGATCGGAGGTGTCAGTGTTGCAGTTGAACAAAGGAGACTATGGAGCCAGGAGGGAGGAGCTGGCCAAAGTTAAATGGACGGATATCCTAGCAGAAAAGACAGTGGAACAGCAATGGCAGGTATTCTTGGGAATAATGCACAAGGTGCAAAATCAGTTCATCCCCCAGAGAAGGAAGGATTCAAAGGGGGAAAAGGGGCCACAGTGGTTGACAAAGGAAGTCAGAGATTGCATAGCATTAAAAAAAAGAAGTATGACAGAGCTAAGGTGAGTGGGAAGACAGATGATTGCAAAATTTTTAAGGAACAACAGAACTTAACTAAAAAGTCAATATGGGGAGAAAAAATGAGGTACGAATGCAAGCTAGCCAGGAATATAAAGGAGGATAGCAAAAGCTTTTTTAGGTATGTGAAGAGAAAGAAGGTAGTTAAGAACAATGCTGGGCCCTTGAAGAATGAATTGGGTGAAATTGTTATGGGAAGCAGAGAAATGGCAGAAGAATTTAATAAGTACTTTAGATCTGTCTTCACTAGGGAAGACACAAGCAATCTCCCAAATGTATGGATAGGCCAAGGACATAGGGTAACAGAGGAAATGAAACAGATTGACATTAGGAAGGAAACGGTGATGAGTAGACTGATGGGACTGAAGGCTAACAAATCCCCAGGTCCAGATGGTCTGCATCCTAGGGTACTAAAGGAGGTGGCTCTGGAAATTGCGGGTGCATAGGTAATGATTTTCCAATGTTCCTTAGATTCAGGATCAGTTCCTGAGGATTGGAGAATGGCTAATGTTATCCCACTTTTTAAGAAAGGTGGGAGGGAGAAAACAGAGAACTATCCTCCTGTCAGCCTAACATCAGTAGTGGGGAAGATGCTAGAGTCCATTATTAAAGATGAAATAGCGGCATATCTAGATAGCAGTGATAGGATTGGGCCGAGCCAGCATGGATTTACCAAGGGCAAATCATGCTTGACTAATCTGTTGGAGTTTTTCGAGGATGTAACCAGGAAGTTAGACAAGGGAGATCCAGTGGATGTAGTGTACCTCAATTTTCAGAATGCATTTGATAAGGTCCCACACAGGAGGTTGGTGGGTAAAATCAGAGCTCATGGCATTGGGGGGAAGATATTGACATGGATAGAAAAGCGGTTGGCAGATAGAAAGCAAAGGGTAGCGGTGAATGGGTGTTTCTCGGAATGGCAGGTGGTGACTAGTGGGGTGCCACAGGGCTCGGTATTGGGACCACAGCTGTTTACGATTTACATCAACGATTTAGATGAAGGCATTGAGAATAACATCAGCAAGTTTGCTGATGATACTAAGCTGGGTGGCAGTGTGACATGTGATGAGGATGTTAGGAGAATTCAGGGTGACTTGGATAGGCTGGGTGAGTGGGCAGATACTTGGCAGATGACGTTTAATGTGAATAAGTGTGAGGTTATCCATTTTGGGAGTATGAACAGGAAGGCAGATTATTATCTGAACGGTGTAGAGTTAGGTAAGGGAGAAATACTAAGAGATCTAGGAGTCCTTGTTCATCAGTCACTGAAGGTGAATGAGCAAGTGCAGCAGGCAGTGAAGAAGGCTAATGGAATGTTGGCCTTTATTACAAAGGGAATTGAGTACAAGAGCAAGGAAATCCTTTTGCATTTGTACAGGGCCCTGGTGAGACCACACCTGGAGTATTGTGTACAGTTTTGGTCTCCAGGGTTAAGGAAGGACATCCTGGCTGTCGAGGAAGTGCAGCGTAGATTCACAAGGTTAATTCCTGGGATGTCCGGACTGTCTTACGCAGAGAGGTTAGAGAGACTGGGCTTGTAAACGCTGGAATTAAGGAGAATGAGAGGGGATCTGATTGAAACATATAAGATTATTAAGGGATTGGACAAGATAGAGGCAGGAAATATGTTCCAGATGCTAGACGAGTCCAGTACCAGAGGGCATGGTTTAAGAATAAGGGGTTGGTCATTTAGGACAGAGTTAAGGAAAAACTTCTTCTCCCAGAGAGTTGTGGGGGTCTGGAATGCACTGCCTCAGAAGGCAGTGCAGGCCAATTCTCTGGATGCTTTCAAGAAGGAGCTGGATAGGTATCTTATGGATAGGGGAATCAAGGGATATGGGGACAAGGCAGGAACCAGGTATTGATAGCAGATGATCAGCCATGATCTCAGAATGGCGGTGCAGGCTCGAAGGGCCGAATGGTCTACTTCTGCACCTATTGTCTATTGTCTATAAATACTTTGTGGAGATTTACGATATATATGATTATATGATGTATATGTACAATGTCTGAAATACATCTTATGGAAATGTTTGTTTGATGAACTTCAACAAAAAAATAAATTACAAAAAAAAAGTATGTTCCTGCTGTAGCCCTACAACATGGTTGATAGCAAGAGAGACCAAGTGACAACAGGATAATGGGTAAATGGCAAAGTAATAAAAGTCTACAGCAGAAGCACTGCAGGCATTCTTAGTGAGAAAATTGGAGATAAGGCGGCATTTGATTTGCACATCAAATCAAGTGATCAGATCAAATTGAGTTTATTGTCATGTGCATAACTATAGTGAGGTACAGGTACAATACAAATCTTGTTTGTGAGTAGGTGGAGACAACACACAGAACATAAATTAAGCATAAATTATACTAGAGTGTGAAGAAAACATAAAGAAATAGATTGTACAGATAAAGAGTTAGTGCATAAAACACACAGTCAGAACTGCTTTAGCATAGAATTCATGTTAGTGCAAGACATGGTCCATTCTGCTGCTGAGGTAGGTTTAGGGTCGTTGAAAGGTAACTGTTGAATATGGAGTTTAGTGGATTGTTGACACATTTCTAACCTATTTATTTAGTAACATCCTTAATTCTATACTAAGTCTGAGGAAATTGTGAAATTCTATACTTCTTCAGGGATGTGGAATATTACCTGAGTACAGCATATATAGAGAGATTATGCACAATCCACATCAACATAAGTTTCCTATTTTCAGGAACAGAGACCAAAATGGATACTGACCAGTTTTAAAATTTGTTGCCTTATACCTGACAATTCTTCTATTTTAAAAAAATGTAATTCCTTAAATTATTCAAATACAGCACAATTCAATTTTCCTGTTTTGACTCTGTGGTTCTCTCATATCTATGTCTGTTATATTATTGGACTCCTGAGACAGCCAGTGGATCTACTGTAAAGATATATGAGTCCTGTTTAACACATTGTTATCGAGAAAAATAGTTACTAATGATTAAAGACCATGTCACTCTTTGTCAGTCCATCAAGACAATAACTCCAAGTTGTAAATCAGAGGAGAAATTTTCTCAAGAATCAAGACAACCAGTATTTATTTTAGTTTAAATTACAAATGTAGCTTTCTCTCACAATTACCTAACAATTTTGTACAGATTCAGTAGCATGACTTTTCAGCATTTCTTTGTGGTGGCTTTAACTTATAAGCAGTGATGGATTTCAGTGCAGCATAAGGAAGGGTTGACAAGGCAAGATATTTAAGTGGAGCCACTCTGGTCAAGGTTTAAAGAACATCTGTTTTTCCTTATTATAGTGAAGGGCATAATTTGGCCTTATCAAGTCTATGCAGGTTCACAGAGCAATCCTGTTACCTGAGTAATTTTCCATGAATCTGTTAGAGTAATAGAGTCATTGAAAAGTACAGCACAGAAAAAGGCCCTTTGGCCAATCTAGTTCATGCTGAACCATTTAAACTGCTTACTCCCATCAACCTTCCCTCCATATCCCTACTATCCACGTACCTATCGAAACTTCTCTTAAACATTGCATGCACCACTTTTACTGACAGCTCTTTCCACACTCCCACGATCCTCTGAGTGAAAAGGTTTCCCCTCATATTCCTCTTAATATTTTCACCTTTCACCTTTAACCCATGACTTCTGGTTGTCATCGCCCCTCCAATCTCAATGGAAAGAGACTGCTTGAATTTAGCCTATACCCCTCACAATTTTGTATACTGCTATCAAATCTGCTCTCAATCTTCTAAGTTCCAAGGAATGAAGTCCTAACCTATTCAATCTTTCCTTACAACTCAAGTCCTCCATACCTGTTGTAAATTTTCTCTGTACTCTTTCAACCTTATTTACACCTTTCCTGTCGGTAGGTGAACAAAACCGCACACAATGCTCCAAATTAGGTCTCACCAATGTCTCATACAATTTAAACATAACACCCCATCTCCTGTACTCAATACTTTGATTTATGAAAGCCAATGTGCCCAAAGCTTTCTTTACAACCCTATCTACCTGTGCTGCTATTTTCAAGGAATTATGGACCTGTATTTCTAGTGTTCTACCACACACATCAGTGCCCTGTCGCTCACTGTAGTCCTACCAAAGTGCAGCATCTTACACTTGTCTGCATTAAATTTCATCTGCCATTTTCAGCCCACTTTTCCAGCTAGTTCAGATACCATTGTAAGCCATGATGGCCTTCCTCACTGTCCACTGCACCCTCAATCTTGATCTCATCCATGTTCCCATCAACTTACCCCAGACTCTACCATTTTCTTGCACACTGGGAGAAATTTACAACGGGCTGATTAACCTACCAGCCTGCATAACCTCAAGTGTGGTGGTAACCGTAGAACCTGGGAGAAACCCATATAGTCACAGAGAGAACATCCAAACTCCATGCAGACAGTACCACAGATCAGGACTGAACTTGGGTTACTGGTGCTGTGAGGCAGATGCCATACATTGTGCCACTGTGCCACCCTCAAAATTCCTATGTGATTATTTTGGGTAAGTAAGGAAGTGCTTCCTATTTTCCAGCTAACATTTTTTCTCAGCCAGTATTATCATCTCAGCATTTCTCTGCTGTTTGTTGGAACTTGCTGTGTAAAAATGCATTGCAGCATTTCCTAATGTTATGAAAGTGAATAAACTTCAATCGTAGAAGATTGATAGTTCCATATTCAAGTTTGCTGATGACACCACTGTCATAGGCTGAATTAAGGGTGGTTATGAATCAGCAAAGAGGAGGGAGGTTGGAAATCTAGCTGAGTGGTGCCATAATAACAACCTCTTACTCATTGTCAGTAAGACCAAGGAGCTAATTATTGACTTCAGGTGGAGGAAACCAGAGGTCCATGAGCCAGACCTCATCAGAGGACCAGAGGTTGAGAACATCAGCAACTTTAAGTTCCTTGGTGTTAATATTTCAGAGGAGAGGTCCTGGGTCTACATGCAAGTGTAGTTACAAAGAAAACTCAGCCATACCTCTTCTTCCTCAGGAGTTTGAATGAATGCAGCATGACATCTAAAACTTTGACAAACTTTTATAGATATGTGGTGGAGAATATATTGACTGGCTTCATCACAGTCTGGCATGAAAACATCAATGCCCTTGAATGGAAATGCTACAGAAAATAATAGATACGGCCCAGTCCATCACGGGTAAAGCACAGCTACACAAAATGTTGTTGCAGGAAATGTTAAGCAATTGGCCTTCAACGTTAGGTCAGCCATTATATAATCATTTGTACATTCCATTTAGTAGTTAGAAGCATTTGTTAGAAGTCGAAGGAATTTCAATCAATATTAGACTGCTTGGTCTTTTTACACCAGCTCCTTGCGCACTGTAATGTGTTGGTGAATAATAAAATCACCTTCAGCTACACTACGCTTGGACTGGAGTTAGCTATCTGTCTAGCTTGAGTAAAAGGGGAAAACTCTTGAGTGAAGGCAGAATAGTGACTTTTGCACCCCAGATGAATGCCCAAGATGGTGTGATCTTCCATTTCTTCTATTATGATTATTCTATTATGGACTTATTGAGTATGCCTACAAGAAAATGAATTTCAGGGTTGTATATGGTGACATATATGTACTTTGATAATAAATTTACCTTGAACTTTGAACTTTGATCAGACACCAAAAATATGAGAAACTCCATAAAAATACATTATTTCTTTTTATGATTAGATGTAAACATCAGTATGAATAAGATCTATATTTCTGTTGTGAGGGGGAATATTTTTAATTAATAAACCAACAGTCAATGGAATTGATATTAAGCATATCAAAGAATGTGGAGTTGGGAGAAAGGTGCTGAGCTAAAAGGTGCTGTAATCTTAAATGATGAAGAAAACAAGAGGGGCTGAATGGCCTGCTTCTGCACATTTAATCAATTTAGCTAAATAGATTGTTTGCAAGTTACTAAGTCATGTTTACAAGATGTTACGATAGAAGTTTCATCTGTACAAGCACCTTAGGAGCCATCTTACAAAATTATATTGAAGAATGGGAAATAGGGTGTTTCATATACTTTCTCTGTCAGTGAAAGTGCCATAAACAATGCATATCAGTGGTGATGGTGCATCAGGAAATGTCACGGTGAAGCGTTGGAGATGAAATGTCCTACTAAAGTAATATTTAATCAATCATTGTAGGTCTGGAGATGCAGAGAGTAACCTCGGAGTCCACAGAAGGAGGCTGAAGAGTTTAATGATCCACCACAAGGAATGTGGTTACAATTTATAACAACACAAATTCTTCCTAAAATCAGCATAGCTGATTTGGAAAAATTAGATGTGTCAGTGGAGCTACAGGGCAAGGATTCCTGCATTGGCCGTGTTTGAAAATTTGGGGCTAACCATGTTCCAAATTGTACTGATTCTTAGAAGAGTATTTTAAAGTTTTCGCTCAAACACATTTATACATAGGCAAATAAGATCTGTGTCTTGAAAAGAGCAGTTAAGCAATTGTAAAATTTGGCATTACAAGTATTGAGTACTATATTTAAGGATAGCAATGCAGTAAAGCTTTGTGAAAAAAATGTGCTGCAAGTGAATGCTAGAAATTGCAAGTAAAAACCATACAGAAGTTGGGCAGAATCAGCATAGGTTGTAAAATGTTAATGCTTTGTGTCAACGACTTTTCATCAGAAATACACTGAGACAACTTAATTATTAATCTCCTTAAAGGCTTGCAAATCTCCACAATTAGCAGAAACCACACTGATAACTATGAGGAGATGAAGAAGGGCTTCTCGTGATTATGTTTAAAATGATAGAAAAGAACATGGTGGTGGCATCCGTAGGTCTCGAGAGACCATGGATCTGCGCCTGGAGTTTCCAGGGCGCAGGCCTGGGCAGGGTTGTATGGGAGACTGGCAGTTGCCCAAGCTGTAGGCCTTCCCCTCTCCATGCCACCGATGTTGTCCAAGGGAAGGGCACTAGGACCCATGCAGCTTGGCACCGGTGACGTCACAGAGTAATGTGTTGTTAAGTGCCTTGCTCAAGGACACAAACACGCTGCCTCAGCTGAGGCTCGAACCAGTGACCTTCAGGTTACTAGTCTGATGCCTTGCCCACTAGGGCACGTGCCAACACGCGCCAGAAAAGAACATAGGAACATCTTAAATATTATGTGCACAGGCCAGAGATTTCTTGGCTCTTGGTAATATCTTCAGTCAAATCAGACTGAATATACCACTGCTACCTTGTAAAAGATCGTATCCAATGAAGTTAAATGAAGATAATCTTTATCAAGAGAAAATCTGCTGGCCAGGAGGTATCTTTGAAAAAAAGAGTATGATTGACATTTCGGGCCAGGACACTTCACCAGGAAGATAATCTTTGCACAACCAAGGGAAGATCTGCAGATGCTGGAAAGCTGAGCAACACACACAAAATGCTGGAGAAGTTCAGTAGGCTAGGTAGCATTTATGGAAAAAAGTGCAGTCGATGTTTTAGGCTGAACCCCTTCAGCAGGACTGGAGAAAAAAAACTGAGGAGTAGAACTGGGGGAGGGGAGAGAGAACCACCAGGTGACAGGTGAAACCGAGAGGGGGAGGGATGAAGTAAAGAGCTGAGACTGTTCTGTCCACCAGAACAAGCGAGATTTCCCAGTGGCCACCCACTTTAATTCCACTTCCCATTCCCATTCCCATTCCAATATATCTATCCATGGCTTCCTCCACTGTTGTGATAAGGCTACACTTAGGTTGGAGGAACAACAACTTATATTCTGTTTGGGTAGCCTCTAACCTGATGGCATGAACATCAATTTCTCAAACTACCAGTAATGCCCCTCAACAAGCCCCTCTTCTCCATTTCTCATCATCCTCTCTCATCTCATCCCACCAATCAACTTCTCAGCTCATTACTTCATTCCTCCCCCCTCACTTTCAGATATCACCAGGTGTTTCTCCCTCCCCTCTCCCCACCTTTAAAATCTACTCCTCAGCTTTTTTTCTCCAGTCCTGCCCAAGGGTTTCGGCCCGAATTGTCAAATGTACTTCTTTCCATAGATGCTGACTGACCTGCTGAGCTCCCCCAGCATTTTGAGAGGTAATCTTATCTTACAGAGGGGGCATGCTCACTCTGGATATCTAACCAATGTCACTGAAGTTGGGGTTTTATAATCAGTGGAGTGAGTGGTAAAATATTTCAGAATTAGTCAGGTGAATGGGATGGGTTGTCAGGCCTGATACAATTTAATGTGAAGATTTATGAGGCAGTTTATTTTGAAAATAAAATCAAAAAATGATACCAACATTGAAGATAGATAGATAGATAGATAGATAGATAGATACTTTATTCATCCCCATGGGGAAATTCAACTTTTTTTCCAATGTCCCATACACTTGCTGTAGCAAAACTAATTACATACAATACTTAACTCAGTAAAAAAAAATATGATATGCATCTAAATCACCGTCTCAAAAAGCATTAATAGCTTTAAAAAGTTCTTAAGTCCTGGAGGTAGGAGGAAGGTTGTTGATATGCAGATAGACTCAGAATTTGAATAGCTGATTTCCTCATAATGCACATGTATTTTATTAAACATTGTGTGTGCAAATAAGGACAATGATAAATTTGTACAAAGCAACATTTGAGTCCAAGTTGGAGTATATGTTTTCTATAAAAAGGACATTAAAAGCTTGGAGAGTATTCACTGGCATAACATTAATAACTGTTTTGAGAGCACAAGCCACTTGTAATTCCCTTCCAACACTTAGTGCCATTTCACTGGCAGGGAATGAATTTCAGGAGGGGAAAGGAATGAACAGCTCATACTCAACCATTCACTTAACACCAGTGAGTATTGATGGATTTCTACCCCACTAATTTCTACTACATTGTTCAGGAGTCAGCAATGAGAAGTCATCAACTCCACCTTGTTGCCAAGAGAAACTTCATTAGGTTTAGAGCTCATGAAGTGCCTTGCTACATGATACGGCTGAGACTGCAATTGTGGTGTCCTTTAAGGAAAAATTAGATAAATATTTGAAGTAGGGAAGGGAAAAGCAGGGCAGGTGGGTTAAAAAGTAATGATCCAAACAGCTTTCTTCTATCCAGTAGGAACTCTAGCCTCAGAGTCCTTTGAAGATTAACCTCAGGCTTGATATTTGTTTCGATCTGTTGTTTTTACACCTGAGTTCAGACAGCACGGTAGAAGTTTCTGTTGCATACTGGATTTTACAGGATGCATCAGTTAATCTGCTGAATAATCGTCTAAGGTCTTTAGTAATTTCTTGTTGTTGGAACACAAGTTTAATTTGAGGCCTGAAAAAAGCTAACATTAAAGTTTAGAAAAAAAACACTGGAATTTATGCGTGTGACAGAAGTAGAAATTTGAAGGTTCAACTTCCTTTCTGAAGCCAAACTGACCTTTTCAAATTTGAAAGTAAGCAAAGGCTCTTAAGGAAGTGGGTGAGGAGGGAGAAACAGCAGAGGGTGCTTTTAATCTTTTTAGGAGGTCAGGTGAGAGAGAGGGAGGGAGGGAGAGAGAGAGAGAGAAACAAGAAGAAATTGGGTGGAAAGCTATTCTATAAAACAGGAGACTGGAAAGGCAGTGTTTTTGGGTTGGCTAGTCTATTCATCCTCTGTGCCTATTCCCATGCTGGTGATCTTGGATCAACTAACTTCAAAAGCATCAGGAAGGTATTTATCTAATTCAATCAATTTATTTAATCAGACGCCTGTGAATGAGATGAGGTTCCTGGGGATGCCATCTTGATCCTCACTCAGAGTCCTTCTTAAAGAAACATTCAGACAAGTGCAGGAATCACCAAGCATAGAATGCTCAGCCATAATGCAGGTGATTGGAATTAGAGTAGTGACAAATAACGGGTGGACTGAACGTAATGGGTTGTATGACATCCAGGTTAAAACTGCTACCCTTTTAGTAATAGTTGTGTAAGAACGCCAAGTAGTTTATTTTCTAGGTTCAAGCATGTTCAACAACCACAAGCATAATGGTGGGATGATTGCCCACTCTCTGGGAATGCCTGGTGGCATGAGCCAACATATTCGAAATTGGAGAATGATTGGGAATTTCTTCCCATGTTATTCTGTGTACATGTTCACGTTCAAGTCTGCAAGGATGACTGTCTATGCACGTACCTGCTGGTGCTTAAGTACCTCTCAAGCCATGCCTGAGTGTATGTCGGCAGGAGGAAGTGGAGTCACAATCCATGCTTGCACTGTGGGTTGTAAGATATCCCCATTAAGATGTTAACATGAATTTTTCTGACACATTGGTCTGTCATATGTACCCTGAGGGCTGTGAGCTGTGGGTTTGTTGATATAGTTTAAATAAGGCAAATGTTTCACAGAGATTACCAGGGGATGGCAGATATTTCACTTCGGTTCTTTTGTAATTTATGGAGGATTGATCAAGAAGTGGACTTGGAGTTCCTTGCTCCCGATTATCTGAGCTTCAGGTTTGGCCTTCTTTCACATATATCCATATTCAAGGAATCAGTGCACTGCTGCTGGAGCCGTTCAAGATGATATTGTTAAGCAGTCTGTTGAATCATCTGACCTTAGTAAAGTCTTGAAGGAAGTGACATGGCTCAGAAACACACCAAAATCGTTCTGATTCGTTCCAAATGAATATTTCATCATGAAGTTGCTTTCATTTAACTATAAGCATGCTGAATGAAAAATTGCCTCTTGGTGAAATAGAGGCTTTTATGCTTTTAAAATGCTCAAACTCCATTGTATGTGGTGCAAATGCAAAGGCTTTAAATCTATCAGCCTGCTGTCAGTGCTTCTTTCTGATTAAACTTGCAGATAAATCTGAACAGTGTTGGCCAGCCCTTCACATTTAATGATTTTATGCATCGCTTACTGCTGTCTTTGTTCGTGTCCTCTACATCTCTTCCATTCTGTTGTTCTATTCTCTCACTCGTTTTTTCATTAATATGAGCACTCCACTCCTTACTCAGATCCCTGTCAGTTTGTCACACATTCACATGTAGATGGTTTCAAATGTCTCCCTTGTCTAATTCTACCACACCATCACAGTCTATTGCAGGAAGGTTGGCATTGAGTTAAAGCCCCTTGTGACTGCTATCAATTTCTCACAGATATACTCCATTGTCACATAGCTAAAGCTATTTGATCAACTTTAGAACATTTTAACTTGTATGTTTTGTCAAAAAAACGGAAGGTTTCATGGTCATTTTGCTGTTTAGGAGAGAAATGATTACCGGAAAAATAACATTTTGCCTGACAGTTGGGAGTAATTTGTTTCCCAGGGAGAAGGTGCTGGTCGTGAGGATGTCACAAAGTGAACCATTGTCGTTTTATGGATGCTCATCTGTCAACTGTCAGAGCCTTTCAAAGAGGCTCTGGCTATAATGTTTTTCCTTTCCCCCTTTCCCATCGCAGAGCCTAAATTTGCCTGAATAATCATCAGTCTTTCTATTTGCCTACGCTGAGCTGTTGTAATAGTTTTGTAACTTGTGCCATCAGTGCAGCTGCAAGCAGTGAGAGCACATGCCATCCACAATGTGTATCAGTAAAGATATCTTCATATTTCAGTGGGCATGGTCATGGGCTGAAGATATGACAACATGTCAATTCCCTGCATTATTAACTGAGTGTCGGGGGAATGAGGCATAACATTTTGTGATGAATAGAATGATGATGCTCATGGATTTATAGCACACAAACAGGCCCTTTGGCCCAACTTGTCTATGCTGACCATGATGCCTATCTATGCTAATTCCATTTGTCTGCATTAGGCCCCTAGCCCTCTACTTCATTCCTATCCAAGTATCTTTCCAGATGCTTTTTAAACATTGTAGTTGTATCTACCACTTCCTTTGGCAGCTCATTCCATAAAAACCCCGACCCTCTGATTGAAATTCTTGCACTTGAGATCTACTTTAAATTTCTCTCCTCTCACTTTAAATCTACCATATGTCCTCTAGTTTTTTATGCTCCCTTACTTGAGGAAAAGTACTTTGACTACCTAAGTTATACCCCTCATGACTTTATAAACCTTTGAACAGCCACCCCTCAGCCTCCAATATTCCAGTGAGGACAAACTCAGCCTATCTAATTTCTCCTTATAAGTAAGGTCCTCCATTCCGGGCAACATCCTGGTCAATCATTATTGACTTTATTTCTTACTTCCTTCACATACATGAGGAGTAAAAATCTTTTCATTACATCTCCATCTAAATGTGCAATATGCAATCACAGTAATTTATAATAAAAAGAACAGTCAATGTAATATAGAGCACACTCAAGTCAGCATGAGTTCATCAGTCTGATGGCCTGGTGGAAGAAGCTGTCTCGGAGCCTGTTAGTCCTGGCTTTTATGCTATGGTACCGTTTCCCAGATGGTAGCAGCGGGAATAGATTGTGGCTGGGATGGCTTGGGTCCCCAGTGATCCTACGGGCCCTTTTTACACACCTGTCCTTGTAAATGTCCTGAATGTTCACAACTACAGATGCTCTGGGCTGTCCGCACCACTCTCTGCAGAGTCCTGTCATTAAGGGAGGTACAGTTCCCATAGCAGGCAGTGATGCAGCCAGTCAGGATGCTCTCAATTGTGCCCCTGTAGAAAGTTCTTATGATTTGGGGGCCCATACCAACAGTCTCACTCAACCGTCTGAGGTGAAAGAGGCACTGTTGTGCCTTTTCCACCACACAGCTGGTGTGTACAAATCACGTGAGGTCCTCGGTGATGTGGATACTAAGGAACTTGAAGCTGTTTACCCTCTCAACCCCAGATCTATTGATATCAATAGGGGTTAGCCTGTCTCCATTCCTCCTGTAATCCACAATCAGCTCCTTTGTTTTTGCAACATTAAGGGAGAGGTTGTTTTCTTGACACCACTGTGTCAGAGAGATGACTTCTTCCATGTAGGCCACCTCGTTATTGCTTGAGATAAGGCCAATCAATGTAGTGTCGTCGGCAAATTTAATTAGCAGTTTGGAGCTGTGGGTGGCAATACAGTCATGGGTGTACAGGGGGTAAAGGAGGGGATTCAATATGCAATCCTGAGGGGCTGCTGTGTTGAGAGTCAGAGAGATGGAGGTGTGTGAGTCCACTCTTGCCACCTGCTGGCAATCTGACTGGAAGTCCAGGATCCAGTTGCACAAGGCAGGGTCAAGGCCGAGGTCTCTGAGCTTCTTGTCGAGCCTGGATGGAACTACGGTGTTGAATGCTGAACTGTAGTCCAAGAACAGCATTCTCACATAAGCATCCTTCTTGGCCAGGTGTGTAAGGACGGTACGTAGAGCTGTGGCTATTGTGACATCTGTCGATCAGTTGTGTCGGTAGGTGAATTGTAGGGGATCCATTTTGGGTGGTAGCAAGCTGCAGATGTAATCCTTGACCAGCCTCTCAAAGCATTTGCTTATTATTGAGATGAGTGTGACAGGATGCCAGTCATTCAGGCATGTTACCTTGGTCTTTTTTGGTACAGGGACAATGGTGGATAATTTGAAGCAGGAGGGCACTCTATATACCGGGAGGAGGAAGAGATCAAAAATGTCTGTAAACACACCTGCCTGTTGTGCTGTGCACATCCTGAGTATTTGCCCTGGGATGCCGTCCAGTCCGGTCCCACAGCCTTGCGACTGTCCACTCATTGGAAACATCTGCGTACCTCAGCCTCAGAGGTGACCAGGTTGCAGGTTGTATCTGTGGCTTTCCTCAGAGGCTCAGAGTCAGTGACATCAAGCTGAGCATAAAAGTGATTGAGTTCATCTGGCAGAGAGGCTGCGATGTTGGCGGCACCACAACGTTTGGCTTTGAAGTCTGCGATGGTATGCAGCCCTCACCACAAGTCAAGTGTGCTATTCGTTGTGAATCTTGACTCAATCTTGACCCTAGATTGTTGTTTTGCATCCTTGATAGCTTTGCGCAGATCATAGCTGCTTTTCTTGAGCTCCAGTTGATCTCCAGCGATGTAAGCTCGATGTCGCACTGTAAGTGCTGCTCGCACAGAACTAATGATCCAGGGTTTCTGGTTCAGGAAGACCCTGACCGACTTCTGGGGGCAACATCATCGATGCACTTCCGGATGAAGCACACGACTCCATCAGTGACCTTGGAGACATCCTCATCATGGAAGCCATTCCATTTGATGTCGTCGAGTCAGCCCTGCAGCATGGAGGCCGATTGGTCAGAGCAACAGTGGACGGTTTTAACTATGGCCGCTTCTTGTTTCAGATTCTGCCTGGGAGAAGCAGGATAGAAGAGTGTTTTTCCAAAAACTGGGCAAAGAAGAGCTTTGTAAGTGTTGTGGAAAGGAGTGTAGCAGTGATCAAGTGTGTTATCTCCACAAGTGCTACCATATCTTTCCTATCACGTACAGTATTGAAGAAGTACTCCAGGTCTGGCCTGACCAGTGTTTTGTTCAGCTGCAATATGACATCCCAACCCTTAATCTCAAAATCAGCCTATGAAGAAATGTATGCCAAATGACACCCCACTACCCTATCAGTCTGTGTCACCATTTTCATGGAGCTATGAACTTGAACCCCAAGACCCTTCTGTATATCGATATTCCTTAATACACTACACTGTGTACAATATACCCCACCCCTACTTGATATACTTCATATTTTTATTTATTTATTGCAATACAGCATGGAATATGCACTTCTGGCCCTCTGAGCCATGCCTCCCTGCAATCCCTGACTTAATCCCAGCCTAATTACAAGACAATTTACAATGAACAATTAAACTAACAACCTGGACATCTTTGGAGTGTGGGAGGAAACCTACGCGGTCACAGGGAGAACATACAAGCTCATTACAGGCAGCAGGGGAATTGAAACCAGGTCACCTGTACTGTAAAGTGAAGTGCTAACCACTATGCTACTGTCAAGGTAAGTACCGCCGGCTGGCTGCCTTTCCGTTTGCCATTCAGCTCAGCAACACTCCGTGTCAAGATAAAGGATTGCCGGCCACCTGCCTTTCCATTCATTCTCCTGTTTGCTGTTCAACTCCAGCCACGCTCACGCCCTCATCTGCACCCCAACTCTATCTCTGTGCTGGTGTCCTGCGCTTGGGTTCATCCGTTCCCTGCAAAAGCATGGTAATTTGTCAAAAGCCTCATCAAAGTCAGTAGAAATGTTATCTACTACTTGCCTCTAATGATTTTCTTAGAATGGTTTCTAACTCCAAAACATAAAAGTAATTGAAAGAAAACACGGAGCCAGGAGATACATGTGCTTTGTTTTGTTTTTACTTTAGGTGAGGTGCATACGTATGACATGATGGCGTAATGACGTCTGCCATTCACGTGCTTTTACACATAATCCATAATTCATTATTTAAACAACAAAGAATGCTTAATAAAACAATACATTTACAATATTACTCAAATATTACTACAATATTAAATATCATTAGCTATCCTCCAGTCTTCTGACACCTCATCAGTGACTAATGAAGATTTATCATCCAAGCAATCTCTAATCTTTCTCCCTCAGCATTCTGGATGAATCTCATTAGGCCCTGTGGATTTATCCACTTTACTGTGTTCTAGATACTGGAACACTTCTTCCGTTCTAATCCAAAATATCAGCACACCCTTCCCCTAACTCTCCATCTGGTGAAAATAGTTCTCCCTATTGAACACTGATGAGAATAGATTTGCCTTTACTCTTTCACCTGGTATCCTTTTGCTTTTAATCTATTTAGGAAAGGTTTCAGGATTCTCCTTAATCTTGTGAAGGCCTTTTTTATATTATCCTGTTGCCTTTCTAATGCCTTTCTTAATTTCTGCCTTACATTCCTTAAAAAACCTCAAAAGATCCACTTTATACCAAATGCCTACACCTAACATAAGACTCCTTATTTCTGATCAAATCTTTAATTTCTTTGACTCCTTCAGCTTCATCCCTTGTTATTTGAATTGATTAGAGGGTGGAGTAGAGGGAGAGGGAGGGCACAGGAGAATATTGGAAACTTCTGCAATCAAAATGATGCATTTCACTTTCTCTCAGGAATCATTATTGAGTTCATTGTGGATATGACCTTTAGATGGCAGAAAATAGACTAAGGTTGCAGTCAGTATTTGAATTCTCTCCATGCAAACTGATTCTTGGACTGGTATTAACAAGTGAAACATTTGAGAAGGAAGCAGGCCACCCTAAGGAAACAGTGGGTGAAGCATTCAATGGATGAGTAGAGTCTTGAAATATTCATTGATGGTTTTATTGACTCCATATTGTATTGGCGCATAGAACTGCAACCTGGATTTCCATTAATCAATATCAGTCTTTCAAGGGTATTAAAACTCAAGAGTTATCATTAATCAAACATACCCTGCTCCATCTTCTCAAAACTTGCTCTCTGCTAAGCATGGAGATGCAAACAGTTGGCTACATACTCTCTTTGTGAAATAACTTGCTGGCATTTGGATTCACTTGGAAACAGGCCATCTCAGCCCTTCTAGTCTGTGCCGAATGCTTACTCTCACCTAGTCCCACCAACCTGCTCTCAGGGAATGGTGAAAGGGTGGGGGGCATTTACTGGAAGTTCAAGAGATTGATTTTCCTACCATCAGTATGGAGGCTACCAAGGTGTTGCTCTTTGAACCTAAGTGCGTCCTTATTGCGGCTGTAGAGGAGACATGTCAGAATAGGAATAGGAAGTAGAATTGAAGTCGGTGGCCACCGGGAGCTCCTGCTTTTTCTGGTGGACAGAGTATAGGTGCTCGGCAAAGCATGTCCCATCTACACTGGGCCTCACTGATATACAGGGGGCCACACCGGGAGCACCGGATACAGCAGATGACCCCAACAGGTTACCAGGTGAAATGTTGCCTCACCTGGAAGGACTGTTTGTGGCCCTGAATAGTAGTGAAGGAGGAGGTGGAGGGACCGGTTTGGCACTCATTCCGCTTGCAAGGTTAGATCAGTGGGGAGGGATGAGTGGACAAGGGAATCGTGTAGGGAGCGATCCTTGTGGAAAGCAGCAAGTGATGGTTGGGAGATGGGGAGATGTGCTTGATGGTGGGATCCTTGATGGCGGAAGTTACGGAGAATTATGTGCTGAACGCCTAGGATAATGGGGCTGTACGGTACCTCAGCGTCCTGCACTTAATTCTCCATTACTTCCACGATTTCCAACAGGATCCCATTACCAAGTATAAATTTCACTCCCCCTCCACTTCCACTTTCCACAGGGATTGCTCTCAATGTGATTCCCTTCCTTTAATCATCCCTCCCCACTGATCTCCCTCCTGGCACTTATCCTTGCAAGCGGAACAAGTGCCACACCTGCCCCTACACCTCCTCCCTCACTACCATTCAGATGAGGTGACACTTCACCTGTGAGTCTGTTGGGGTCATCTACTGTATCTGGTGCTCCCGGTGTGGCCTGCTGCATATCGCTGAGACTACGTAGATTGGGAGACCACCTTGCCAAGCACCTATGCTCCATCTGCCAAAAATAATGGGATCTCCTGATGGCCACCCATTTCAATTGCACTCCCCATTCCGACGTGTCAGGGCATGGCCTCCTCTACTGCCGCAATGAGGCAGCACTCAGGTTGGAGGAGCAACACCTTATATTCTGTCTATGTAGCCTCCAACCTGATGGTATGAATTTCCATTAATGGTCCCCCACCCTTTCACCATTCCCTATTCCCATTTCCTTCTCACTTTATCTCCTTACCTGACCATCAGCTCCCTCTGGTTCTCCTCCCCCTTCTCTTTCTTCTATGTTCTTCTACCCTCTCCTATCAGATTGCCCCCTTCTCCAGCCTTTTATCTCTTTCACCAGTCAATTTCCCAGCTCTTTACTTTGCCCCCTCCCCATTTCACCTATCATCTACCACCTTTTACTTCTTCCTCCATTCCCCCCACCTTCCTTGTCTGACTTCTTATCTTTTTTCTCCTGTACTGATGAAGGGTCTTGGCCCAAAACTTTGACTGTTCACTCTTTTCCATAGAGGCTGCCTGGCCTGCTGAGTGCCTCCAGCATTTTGTGTGTGTTGCTTGGATTTCCAGCATCTGCAGATTTTCTCTTGTTTATATTAGAGACTCTTGGACTTAAGTTCACCTTATACAATAATAACTCTGCTCCTTCCTTCACTCTAACTCAATGGAATAACTTTGCAGTAACTGGCTTTCACTCTCCATTGGTGCAATCAATCCCTGACTGTTTCCTCACCCCCTATTCTTCCTATAACTCTTCCTCAGTGTAATGAATTCTCCAGAAACTGGCTTCATTGTCCTTTTGTGCAAGAACAACCAGTATCTGATCTATTCTGCAATAAATCTGCAGCACATAGCTTTACTGTGCCTTTGTTCAATAACTCCCAACTCCCAATCACTTCTGCTCTGTGCATTAACTCCATGGCACATGGCTTGATTTCCACTTTCTGAGCAATAATTCAAACTGGGTTACACTCTCCCTCTGACCAACAACTCTCAGAACTTGGCTTCATTTTCCTTGAATGCAATACCACTTCTCGTCCTTGTGAACAATCCCCCAGCACTTTCCATCTCTGCAGAAGACGTTCCATTCTCTCTTTTTAATAACTACTTGTCCTCTGTCCGATAACTTTCAGCACCTAGCTTTATCCTTCTGTGAAATAACTCTCCAGAGATTGAAAAGATATTCATCACTGCAAAATACAATTTCATTTGCAGAAAACTACTTTTCTGAGTTCACAGAGGAGCATAAGACAGTATAGTATGATATGTATAGTAGATAAAATAGTATAGAAAGGCTATGGTTATTTGGACAATGAAGCTTGGTTCTCTCACAGATAACAAACTACTTCCCTTTTTAATTAATTTCCTTGAACAATGGTCCTTATAAATGTCTGCTGACACCCAATGGCAATCAATGGAAACTGCAGGATACATGGAAGTGCCTTGTCTTTACTGACCAATCATGACTATACTCCACAAACAATACTTTTCTTAGTTCCCTTCACACTCACCTCCATGGTATAGTTTTCAATATTTGTTCACATTATTGCTTCTAAGCTTCGGTTATTTTCTGATCAGATATTTATTCCGTTCTTCTTAGCATCAACTAATGATTTTGCCAGAATGTGTTCTATGTAGGCAAAGTGGAAGTAAGTCTTGTTTCTTATCTGACTTTAACATTTTAAAGCTGTGACCTTGAATTGTATGTTGACAGTGCACATTCAATTTGATTCTCCATTATCTCTGCCTCATTGCATTTTAAGAACCTGAATCCCCATGTCCATTGTGATCATTTTCTCTTCCCAGAAAATGATTCTGTCTGTGCATTGATATTCTTAATTTAAAGCTCTTAGTCTTAGAATCATATTTTTCTGATTCCTCCTACATGCCAGCTCTGTAATATTGCAAACATGGTGTCAGAAATAAGCTACAAAATCCTAATATACAAGTATTTTCAGTTTGTACTCAAGTGTCCTTGAATTGCAAGATAATATCTGCTACTAATTCATATTTGCTTCTGTGAAGTGCCTGAAATTTTAGAAGTGCTTTAGAATGTGAGTTGTTACTGTATTTTGTTAGTCTTACTGGTTGCAGCTTTACATTTACCATAAATCTCTGATGAATGCTCAGTAAACTTAACTTCATCTTTACTAGGTTGTAATTAAATCATCCTCATATATGCATCATGATGAATTTCAACATTTAATTAACAAACACCGAAGAACCTAAAAGGATCAATGAAAGTACAGAGAAGTTCCCCACTAGTTAAAGTTTGCCCTTGCTTATAGTATATTAGCTGTGTTCCTGTAGTAGAGGTTGTACTGGGGTTTAAAAGTTAGTCACATCTGCTTGGTTAGCAGAAAGGTAATGAATGCCTGTGATCTGCCAGACATTTTGTATTATTAGTTTCAAAGTTGAACATAAAAACAATAATCTGGAAATGCAGGACTTTGATTAGGTTGGCTACGTTAGTCTTTTGGTTATTACAGCAGACTGGCATTCCAGTGAATAAGTTTTTGGACTGAGAAGTTAATGGACTGGTACCAGAAAATGTTTATAGATCATTGCTTCAAAAATTTAGCTGATTTATTTTCACTTTTCAGGCAGGAAAGCTGAACATCCTTACCCACCCTGGCTTACATAGGTAGAATAGAAAACATGCAAAATACAATTCAACTGACCATCTCCACACTATGATGTAAAGGATCACACTATGATCCTTTATTACCTGCATGGTACACCAACAATCAACTAGTAACTAATTCTTATACCTACAGAAAGAGATTGTTGTGGCATACCGGGCCACAATCTTTGCCATTTCTTTATCATTTCTCTGTTTTTTATGAGGCCGAATTGTTAGCTCGATGCTCAACACAATACGGATGGAAAGCGTGCGAGGAGACAGCCGGATTCAATCCCAGAACCACTCACTTCGAAGCACAATGTGGATGCCACTGCACTGCCAGCTGGCTTAGAAGAAGGTGATTGTAGCTACTGATTTTTCACTTGTCACGTACACGCTACCCTGTAAAAGTTTCAGCAGCAATAGAACACACTTGAAGTCTGGTTTTGCTGTTAACAAAACACTATTTTATTAGTAACTGCATCATATAGTAATTTAAACCAGGTAATCCAAGGGTTAGCAGTGTTATGCATACATAGGTGTAAATATATAAATCCCCAAACTTCTTCAAGCTTAGATGGTAAGTGATACAGTATTACGATGGTGTGGTGAGAAAGTTCAGTTCAATCCTCAGGTTAATTAATACGAGATATTTGTAATCCAAAGGCGAATGTTGTGAGAAGACAATTACGTCGATATTCCACAGATTCCACAACAGCAATACAAAATAACAATAGCAGTAGTTTTTATCTGTGAAGTTGTTCCACTCCACACACCAAGTATCACCAACAGTGATCTTCAACGAATATCCTTTCAACACAAGTGGTACCACACCAAAATTCAGCTACGGGACATCTCAAAGTGGTGGCCACAGGATACTCAAACAGAATCCACGTATGGATTATCACCAACAGTAGCTTATCACAAAGGGGACCATCTTCAAGGGAACCACCACCCAGGCAAAGGTTGACACACCGGTAAATTCCACAAGGTTACCCCAAACACACACAACGTGATAGCCACTTTTCCAGTTCCATGATATACGAAATAACTCCAACAGTGATTTGCCACAGGGGTGCCTTTCTTCAGTGAACTACCACCCCAGACAAAGGGTAAACACACACGTGATATTCACAAAGGTTTCCCCCTCACCAGCAAACCCACTCCTGTGGATTAACTACGTGACAATCACAGCTTCATGGTCAAATGGAAACAAACTCACCCTCATGGGCTACGTGGAGAGAGAGTCCAAACAGTGATCTCTTTGTCACTAGGTTTCTTCTGTTTCAAACCTTCTTCTCCTCTCATCTCCTCTCTGCAAACTTCTTCCAGTTGCAGCACTTGTGAGAGTCATTTATCAATACTCTGGATGGATCTCAACTCACCCCCTTTGGGCTACTGAAAGTTTAAACCAGCGACCGACTCACTGGTGTCTTCCATTGACCAAATCCACCTTGACTCTGAGCTGTGTGTGTCTGTGTGTCCTTGTATATTCAAAACAAGTTGCAAGAAACCATAAACATTCATTGTCCATCAAATAACTCCATCTCCCTCTCTCTCTCTCTCTCTCTCTCTGGAGCAGTTTAAACAGTGTCCAAAAGTCAGTCTCATTCTCCTGGCATTTTAAAGTGACAGTCCACAGAAAAAATGAACCCTAGGGGTATATAACACACTGTAGACTTTACAACCTCATAGGTCCTTCCTTCTAGCACGTATCTAATTGACCAGGGCTGGAATGTCCTTTTGAGTGAACATGGGATGTCTTCCTATTCCCTCCAGTCTTTCACTTCTCTATAGCAACCAAAGAGACTGTCATTATGGGGAAGTGTGCCTTTAAGGACTATTGTCCTTCTCTGTCAGATGACCCAATGTTTGGAGTTTGAAAATCTGGGTGAAGTCCTTTGGGGAGTTACTAGATGCTATTTTAGCACATGCTCCTGGGTGTAAGTCAAAAGAATAAATTATCACAGTGGAGTTTAGGCCAGTTTCATGATTCTTCTGGAGGGAAACTGGAAGGGTGTTAGACTTAAATGCATTTTCTAGGCGAAAAATGAGCTAATTACCATCTCTTAATCAAAAAGCAGTAACCTGCAGAAGATCAAAACCTGAAGTAAGTACAGACTCTGCAGGATATATTTAGCAGGTCAGGTGACATTTGGGGAGAATGAAACAGAGCTAATGTATCAGGTTGAGAACCTAAAATGCCTTGTGAAGTTCTTGGTTTTCCTGTTCTCCAATTGAATCTTAGCGCTACCATTCCAGCTAAACATTTAACTGCACCTCTTCCTGTGAGAAATGAAATTAGTTTTCAGTTACTAACTGGAATTTGCCCAGAAATAAGGATGGAAAGACTCTTGGCATGCATCACCATTTTCCTCTGTGAGCTGCTGCGGATCAAATATACCTCTATCCACATCTGAAAATATCAACTGCAAGAAATGCCCTAAAAAGACCATAAATGGGGTCAGAGAGGCATGACATTTTATCAAGACAGAAATATATGTTTTTCGATTTCCTTTCCAAATAATTGAATTTTGCAGCAATCCCACAGGTATCAGTGTCCCTTGTTATCTGAGACGGCTAATCCCATAACCTAATTTCAGTTGGGTGTATTCTACCCAAGTTCTGATTTGATTTTGGATAATTCACAATCTAATACTAGGGATTTCTTTGAAACAGCTTGATATTTTTGTACATTTAAGTGTAAAGCGTAGAAACAATTTGTTCTTGTGTTGCTTCATTTTTAAAAAAATAAATTGTAAATTTTATGTAACACTTACAAAACCAAATTACTTGCAAGTTTTAAAACTAAAATAATAGGAAGAAACAATGAGCACCTGACATGTTCGTAACTATTAATCTTTAATAAACAGGATTGATAGATTTATAAAGACAGTTTATCTGTTAGCAGAAATCCTGATAGCAAAGGGTAATATCTGCTAAAAGCCTGCATTTTAGAACAAATGCACTTGATTAAAATCAGCAATAGTCTTGGTGTATTAGCTGACACGTGTAATAAAAATCAAGAATGACATTCATTGCTGCATTTTAAGAATGAAAAAATTCCATTGTATTAAAGATGAGAATGAATTTTACAGAGTTATATACACAATAAAATGGTATACAAAATCAAGTGTCCTACTTAAACGCTTGATTGTGCATCCTATTATGGTGGTTCTATCCTCATACAATTCTTGTACGGAAGTATAATTAACGTTTTGTAAAAGCAATTAGTTTGCAAGTTTTCCTGGGAAACCTTTAGTTGTTTGATAGAGACTGTCTTTTTTAGTAGGCAGAGGCTCAGCATTTAACATATAATGACTTTATTTCAATTATATCAATGCCAGCCCTACAGCATTATTCAGACCAGCCACATACAATCTGCCATACCTTTATCTCTTATCATCACACTTTTCTAATAGCAACACAGAAGTCTGAAGTGCATCACCTTGAATTGAACAAAGGTTAAGAGCTCCTTAATATTATAGATGCTTGGTGATATGTCAATCTTAGCTTTCTTTCTGTCAAACCACCACTATTGAAAGAAAAAAACTTGCTTACATATTGCTCCATCATAACACCGGAATGCATCAAAGTCTTTTCCAGCCAATGATACATTTTTCAAGCATTGTCATTGTTGTAATATAGGAAAATTAGCACATTATTTACATGCAGCAGGCCTTCACAGGTGGACAACAACCAAATATTTTTTGTGATGTTTATTGATAGCAACATATTATCCTGACCACCAGGGATAACTCATCTGCTCTCCTTCAATGTCACAGGGCTCTTACAAAAAAGAGAAAGTAGACAAGGCCCAAGTTTCTGAAAAGGCATCTCCAACAGCACAGAAACCCTTGGCTAGGTCTTTCAGGTTAAGTACTGTATCTGTATGGGAACTGAGGCCACAGCTTTCTGACTCAAATTGACAATGGTACCAACTAAGTACAGGTTGATACTAGAGCTCCAGGGGAAGACTTTATTAAAGAGGTTAAAATCCTTATCTTGGAGGAGGAAACCATATATGGTGAAATTAGCATTGTTTGTTACCTTCTATTTAGTTTTCTAAGCCTTTACAACTTCTGAGACATGTAGGTGATGTCTTCAGAATGAAAGAGAAGCTGTTCAACCTTCAGTGACTGCACCCCAGAACCAACGTCAAGTCATTGTATGTAGATGATCCTCATATTTACACATGTTCTGTGGTCAAGCCCAAAGCATTGTTGATACTTTCACTGAAGCTTATAAGAATCATAGAGTCATAGATCCTGGAAACAGATCCTTTAGCCCAACTGGTTCATATCAACCAAAAGGTAATCCCATTTGTCCACATTTAGCTCATATTCCTCTGAACCTTTCTTATCCATGTACCTGTCCAAATAACTTTTAAAAGTTGTTAATGTATCTACCTCAACAACTTCCTCTGGCACCTCATTCCACTTACCACCCTCTAGGTGATAAAGTTGCTTCTTAGATTCGGATTAAATTTCTCCCCTCCCACCTTAAACCTATGTCCCCTTGGTCTTCATTCCCCAATTCAGGGAAAAAGACTATACACCAACCCTATCTATATCCCTCATAATTTGGCACTCCTCTATAAGATCATTCCTTATTCTCCCTCAAGTCCCGGCAACATCCTTATAAATCTCCCCTGCTCTCTTTCCAACCCTATAGCAGGGTAACCAAAACTAAACACAATATTCTAAATGCACCCTCAGGAAAGTCTAAGCTGCATTAGGATATGATACCCCAATTTCTATACTCAATATCAGGCCCGACGTCCAAAACCATTCACCACCTTACCTGCAACACCAATTTCAGGGAACCATGTACTTGTAACATCTAGATCTTTCTGTTCTACAACAGTTCCCAGAGTCCTACTCTTCACTCGTGAAACTCTTATCCTCATTCATCTTCCCAAAGTATAACACCTTGTACTTACAGTACCTGAATTAAATCCCATTTGTCATTCCTTGGCCCATTTAGTGAGCTGATCAAGATCCTTCTGTAAATTTTGGTAACTATCTTCACTGTCAATAACCACATCTATTTTAGTGTCATCTGCAAACATATTAACTATCCCATGTACATTTTAATTTAAACCCATGCTATACATAGATGTCAAACTGCAATGAGGTGAGCACTGAGCCCTGAGGAACACCACTAATCATGGGCCTCTATTCTGAAAATCACTTTCTACCATCATTCGCTGATTGTACTGTCATGTACTTAATACTCCAGGAATATTTGAGTAATACTGCAACTATATTGTTTGACTAAGCATTCTTTGTTTACATAAGCATCTGTAGTGAGATGCTGAAGATGTTCTATAGGTCAGTTGTGGAGAGCGCCCTCTTCTTTGTGGTGGCGTGTTGGGGAGGAAGCATTAAGAAGAGGGACGCCTCACGTCTTAATAAGCTGGTAAGGAAGGCGGGCTCTGTCGTGGGCAAAGTACTGGAGAGTTTAACATCGGTAGCTGAGCGAAGGGCGCTGAGTAGGCTACGGTCAATTATGGATAACTCTGAACATCCTCTACATAGCACCATCCAGAGACAGAGAAGCAGTTTCAGCGACAGGTTACTATCGATGCAATGCTCCTCAGACAGGATGAAGAGATCAATACTCCCCAATGCCATTAGGCTTTACAATTCAACCGCCAGGACTTAAGAACTTTTTAAAAGCTATTATTAATGCTTTTTGAGATAGTGATTTAGATGTATATCATATTTTTTACTGAGTTAAGTATTGTATGTAATTAGTTTTGCTACAACAAGTGTATGGGACATTGGAAAAAAAAGTTGAATTTCCCCATGGGGATGAATAAAGTATCTATCTATCTATCTATCTATCTAATTTGTTACTGGTTATATGTAAAAGTATGTGAATAGCATGTCATCACACCATTATGTCATAAGTGCACACCTCGCTAAAGTAAAAATGAATGTACACCTCATCCCTGGGCTCCCTTGTTTTTTGTAAAGTTAATGTAACTATGGTGACGAGTAAGTTTGAAAATGATCCTGAGGTGACTACCTACCTGCTGAAGTGCAGTGAGACGTTTGAGTTTAAAACAAAAACACAGCAGCATTCTTCACAAGAGGAGAGAAAACATCAAATAAAAATAAAGCCCAGCATGTTTTTTTTTTCCTTCGGAAGTGCAGCAGATGTTTGAGTTAAAAAACAGGCAGAAAACAGATAAAATTCACAGGTTCATAAACAGTGAATTTCAGGTGATAATAATCCTAAATAAAGAAAAAGCAGGAATGGCTGGCTATATTGCAAAAGGATGGATGTATTTGATTGCACAAGGGATAACTGGATATTGAATACTGAGCAGATTGAGCAGAATTTTGAAGCAAATGGAATAGACAATGAAAGGTGAGTGTCAGTTTTGCAGAGTGCTTTGGATGGAAAGGCATACAGTTTGCTTAGAAGTTCGAGTGCTGTAACCATAACACTTGAAATGAGCCTTGCTGATACCGTGAATGTAATGCAGGGACATTTAGAAGTGAAACCATTGTTGATTGCAGAACACTATAGGTTTCATAAGCAGAATCAAAATGAAGGAGAGTCCACTTCAGCTTACATGACTGAATTGAAGAAGTTGTCTGTCAGTTCAGTGATGGGCTTAATGATGCACCGAGAGATTGCTTTCAAAAACAGCTCCTAACCACAGTACAACTCACATTTAAAAGAGCAATTGAAATCGCTGTATCAATGGAAACTGAAGACAGAGATATAATTGAGTTGCAGTCATGAATGAAAGTGAGCATGAATTGAATTGCAGTGCGTAGACAGATGCCTGCCTGGCTGAACAAATTGTGTGTGGCAGGGGTTCACATACATCAAACCAATGCAGATTTAAAAGCGAAGCTTACAGAAAATGCCACAAAGTTGGACACATACAAAGAGCATCTCTGGCAACAAAAATAAGTGGATTGTGTAGGAAAAAGAAAAAGATATAAAGTCAAGTTAGAGTTTCAAAAATAGCTCTAATCTGCATACTGCTGATGAAAAATCTGTTAGTGATGAGAATAGCACAGGACTGCGTAGCCTTGAGACTTATTATCCATAAACTAACAAGAGACAAACAACATGACGTACTTCAGAATTGAACAGGAAATTAATTAAAATGGAATTGATGATTAGCTCAGCTGTTTCAGTCATTCCACAAAATGAGCTTGAACAATATGTCAAAGAGACTGAACTGAAGCCTGCAGATATCTAACTAAGAACTTATAGTGGAGAAAAGATAACCCCTGTAGGAATGAGATTTGTAACAGTGAACTACAACACCCAACAAGCCATATTGGGTCTGTATGTGGCAAAAACAGTAGGGCATTGTGGAGGTGTGATTGACTGAGACAACTAAAACTTGATTGGAGATCTATCCACCATTTGCATACCACATCCCCTACAGTAGAGTCAACTGAAAGGAAATTAAGAAAGGTACTGGATGATACCATAGTAGTTCAAGGATGGTACTGGAAAACTCAAACATATCTAGAATAAAATAGCGTTAAATTATATTGCCACACCCAAGTTTTACAGAGTCGTCTGGTTCCTCATACCATCTTTGATAAAGTAGTCTGTGAAGGAATTCTTTCCAAGATTGAGTGGAGCACATGGATAACACCAGTGGTCCCAGTAGCCAAGAAGAATGGGTCTGTGGGGATCAGTGGTGGTTTTAAAGTTACCATCAACCCCATACTGAAAGTAGATCAACACCCTTTGCTAAGGAGGAAGGATGTCTTTGCAAACTTTTCTGGAGAGAAACACTTAAGCAAAGTGGACTTACCTGTGGCATACCTACAGATGAAGATGGAAGAAGAGTCCAAATAATTTTTCACAATAAATATTTACAAAGGGCTTTATTGCTGCAATAGGCTTATTTTTAGAGTCACATCTGCACCTGCATTCTGGCAGAAAGCTATGGACCAAGAGCTGCAAGGGTGCCCAGGCACTAAGTGTTACCTGGATGACATCATTGTTACTGGTGAGGATGACAAGGAACATCTGCAAAATCTCAAGACAGTGTTAAAAAGCTTAGAAGACTAGGGGCTCAGAGCATGATGTGACAAGACTGAATTCTTTAAACCAAACATCACTTATTGTGGTCACACCATTAATGCACAAGATTTACACAAGTGTGCTGAGAAAATTCAAACAGCGGTGGATGCCACAAAGCCAAAGATGTGTCACAGTTGCAATCTTTTTTAGGTTTGTCAATTGCTATAATGGGTTTCTGTCAAACCTGGTGCTCCACACCTTGAATTCATTACTATGTATCAGGAAGAAATGGCAATGGACAAAGCAGTGTGAGGTAGCTTTCAAAAAGGTAAAGGAAATGGTGACATCAGACACTGCACTCACACATTATAATCCACATCATCCAGTGAAGCTTGCCTGTGACACTTTGCCTTATGGTACAGGTGCAGTCATGTCACACATTATGAGTGATGGAAGTGAACACCCCATAGCCTTTGCATCACATACTCCCTTACAGTTGCAGAGAAAATTTATGCACAGATTGTCAGAGAGGCCTTGAGCCTGTTTTGGGGTGTAAAATGTTTCAACCAGTACTTATATGGCTGAGAGTTTCCCCTTGGTACTGATCATCAACCACCAGTGTCTATTTGCAATCCAGAAAAGGGAGTACCACTAACAGTAGCGGCAAGACTGCAGAGATGGAGTCTGTTTCTTGGAGGACACAAGTAAAAGATCGAATTAAAGAAGATGATTACTCATGGAAATGCAGATAGATTGTCCCATTTTCCCTTGGGAAAGGAAATGACTGAAAAATTTACACAGAAGACATTCATCTTGATGTGCTCTCCATAATACAAATCCAAAATCTCCCTATTACGGCAGAGATTTTCCAAAGAGAAACTCGAAAGACTGCACACTGTCTCAGGTCTACATGGCCATCTAAAATGGTTGGAATGTGCAGAAGAAAATCCATTTCCCCCATTTTTACCAGCACTGGGATGAACTTGCCCTAAACAGGGGTTGCCTTTTGTGGGGATTGAGAGTTGTTGTACCATCCAAGCAAAGAGCTGACGTGTTGGAGGAGCTGCATACTGGTCATCTAGGCCTGGTCAGAATGGAAGCATTGGCTCGAAACTTTGTCTGGTGGCCTGGGACAGATTAGCAGATTGGGCAGCTTGCCTTTCACTGTTTGGACCTCCAAAATGTCTGGAGGAATTGTGTCCAGAGACAAACCTTCCAGGCAGCAGTGATCCTCTATGCTTGTCAGACCTGGAAATGCAAATCACTGGGAAAATATGACCAATACCAAGCTCTTTCAGTAAAATCTTCCAAACTCCATGGAAGAACAATCATACTAATATCAGTGTCTTCTCTTAAGCCAACATGCTCAGCTTTACTTGAGCAAACAATGTCACAGCAACAGAATCCCAAGCTTATAGAAACATAGAAAACCTACAGTACAATACAGGCCCTCAGCCCACAATGCTATGTTGAACATGTACTTACTTAGAAATTACCTAAGGTTACCCATAGCCCTCTATTTTTCTAAGCTCCATGTACCTATCCAGGAGTCTCTTAAGAGACACTATTGTATCCGCCTTCACCAACGTCGCTGGCAGCCCATTCCACGCACTCACCACTTTCTGCATAAAAAATTTACCCCTGATGCCTCCTCTTTACCTACTTCCAAGCACGCTAAAACTGCCATCTCATGTTAGCCTGGGAAAAAACCTTTGATTATCCACACGATCAATGCCTCTCATTATCTTGTACACCTCTATCAGGTCACCTCTCATCCTCTGTCGCTCCAAGGAGAAAAGGCCGAGTTCACTCAACCTATTCTCATAAGGCATGCTCCCCAATCCAGGCAACATCCTTGTAAATCTCCTCTGTACCCTTTCTATGGCTTCCATGTCCTTCCTGTAGTGAGGCGACCAGATTTGAGCACAATACTCAAAGTGGGTCTGACCAGGGTCCTATATAGCTGCAACATTACCTCTCTGCTCTTAAACTCAATCCCACGATTGATGAAGGCCAATGCTCCATATGCCTTCTTAACTACAGAGTCAACCTGCGTAGTAGCTTTGAGCGTCCTATGGACTCGGACCACAAGATCCCTCTGATCTTCCACACTTCCAATAGTCCTGCCATTAATGCTATATTCAGCCATCATATTTGACCAACCAAAATGAACCACTTCACGCTTATCTGGGTCGAACTCCATCTGTCACTTCTCAGCCCAGTTTTGCATCCTATCAATGTCAGATGTACATTCTTTACACAGAGAGTGGTGAGTGCATGGAATGCCTTGCTAGGGGTGGTGGGAAAGACAGATACTTTAGGGAAAATTAAGAATCTTTTAGATAGGCACATGGATGATGGAAAAAATGAGGGGCTATGAAGGATGGAAGGGTTAGATTGATCCTAGAGTAGGTCAAAGATTGGAATGAAGGGCCTATACTTTGCTGTAGTGTTGTATGTTCTATGTTCTTCAACTTGTATTCCTCTTAACCCTTCCCCTTGACAAACCTGAATACGAAAACATATTCCAGGTTGAAATCAATGTCCAAGAGATTGGAAAATTGGAATTATTGTTCATGTAAGGCATTCCTCTGCTTAAAGCACTTGAATTAAAAGCTATCATTGGTAATTATTTCTTTCAATTTAATTACTTAGTTAACTTGTATGATTGGTATCACTTGCTTCCAGTTCTCACTATGTACCCTCGACAAAAATTGCCCATTAGATTTGGAATTTCAACCATTGTTATCGTGGTTACATTACTGTGAGTTAAGGTCTATTACAGTTTGGTAAATTGCTCTTCAATATCGATTATTCTATACATACAGTACGATCAACTGATGCTTTCAGACATAGCTTTCCTAACCAAACATGTCATTGATATTGACAGTAGCTCATTGAGCTCGTATAGGTTAATAGAACCCTGCCAAGACTGTGATAAATATCTTCTTATAGTACTGTGGACATGGGGATTTAGTACAATTACCCAATGCCCATCCCACCAAGAGCAGTCTGAAGTGATGCTGTGGCAGCCCACACACGCGGGACTCGAACCGCCATCGGGAGCCATGGGCAGACAGGCGGTAGCGCGTTTGGAACTACCCATTCGGGGCGGACCTTCTGGGGACAGTCTGACGTCACGTCCACCCCACGGGTCACAGGGGCCCATGGGAGGGGAGATTTAAGCGCGCGATTTTGAATCAGTAAAGGGATTCTGAGTTCAGCTCTCTCTGCCTCCGTGTGGTTCTTTAGTAGCGTGTTGCGCGCGACTACATTGGTGACCCTGACGTTCCAGACGTCATCTGGAGCCGGTGACTCAGCGACCAGCCATGAGCTCGAGCAACTTGCTCAGCACGGTCTCTCTGATGCTCCCGACTTTCTGGGCCACTCAGCCCCACGTTTGGTTCGAGCAGGTTGAGGCCCAGTTCAATATCAGAGACATTACAGTCGACGCCACGTGGTACTACTAAGTGATCAGCATGCTCGACCAGGAGACAGCAGGCTGGATCATCGACTTCTTACGTCAGTCACCAACGGAGGACAGGTACACTAAGCTTAAGGCGCTCCTGATCCATACCTTCGGACTCTCCCGCCGCTAACGGGCCACACGGCTCCTACACATGGATGGCCTGGGCGACCGCACGCCATCCGAGCTCATGAACGATATGCTGGCGCTCATGGACAGCCATAAGCCGTGCCTTTTATTTGAACAGTTGTTCCTCGAGCAAATACCAAAGATGGGGCTCAGGCTGCCGTCCACCATGTGCTTTTCCAGGAAACGCCGGGGCCAGCCGTCGCTATTGGCTACGACGGGTGGCCACTGAGGCAGTCTCCTGTACCTCTGGGACCTCCTGTACCAGGGCCAAAGTCAGCGTACTCCCCCCCTCGAACGTGGACACTCGTAACGTGGTCCCAGGCCCTGAACTCACTGCTGCAAATGGCACCAGTATTCGGACGTACGACCTGCGAACTATTGCACTGCATTTCGGGTCCAGCCGTTTCACTTGGACTTTCACATTGGCAGCGGTGTCACAGCCACTACTAGCAGCAGATTTTCCATGAGCCAACTGCCACCTGGTAGATCTAAAAGGCTGGCGTTTGGTCCACACCGAGACGTTCCAGACTTTCCAGCTCAGTGAAGCCAAGCTACCGGCCCTCCACCTGGATTCCGTGACCCTCTTGGGTAACGAATTCGCCAGGGTGTTGGTGGAATTCCCCTCCATAGTCACCCCGCAGTTCTCCACGGCCGACCCCAAGCACAGCGTGCAGCACCACATCTTCATGCAAGTACTGCCGCTGCACGCCCGAGCTCGCAGGCTCCCACCCGACAAGCTCCACCTCGCCAAGGAGGAGTTCTGTAAGATAGAAGAGATGTGAATCGTATGCCGCTCAGACAGCCTGTGGACATCCCCGTTGCACATGGTGCCCAAGTCCGCAGGAGGATGGAGGCCCTGTGGAGAGTAAAGAAAGCTCAACGACACCACAACCGCCGACATATTCCCGGTACTCCACATCCAGGACTTCACGGTGAACCTGTACGGAGCGACCATCTTCTCGAAAATTGACCTGGTCAGGGGATACCATCAGATCCCAGTGCACCCTGACGACGTGCCCAAGACAGCCCTCATCACCCCGTTCGGCTTGTTCGAATTCCTGAGGATGCCTTTCGGTCTCAAGAATGCAGCCCAAACTTTCCAAAGACTCATGGACTTGGTGGGACGTGGCCTGGATTTCGTTTTCATTTACTTGGATGATATCCTGGTGGCCAGCAGTTCACACCAAGAGCACGTGGCAAATTTGCACCAGCTCTGCCAATGCCTGAGCGACCACAGACTGACAATCAATCTGGCGAAGTGCCAGTTCAGGCTCACGGAGATCGACTTCTTGGGCCACAGAGTCAACCGACATGGTGCAGTTCCCCTACAGAGAAGGTCCAGGCCGTTCGCCAGTTCCCCAAGCCCAGCACAGTCAAGGGCCTGCAGGAGTTCGTAGGGATGGTCAACTTTTATCATCGGTTCGTGCCGGCGGCGGCCCACATCATGAGACCCTTGTTCAGCCTGATGGCCGGCAAGGCCAAAGAAGTGGCATGGGATGTGGAGTCCACGGAGGCGTTCGAGCAGACCAAGGAGGCGCTGGCGAAGGCGGCTCTCCTAGTGCACCTGAGAGTCGATGTACCCACGGCACTCACAGTCGCCGCTTCCGACACGGCAGTTGGCAGAGTCCTGGAGCAGCTCGTTGAGGACCAGTGGCGACCACTCGCTTTCTTCAGCCAGCACCTACATTCACCAGAGGTGAAGTACAGCGCCTATGACAGAAAGTTGCTAGCGCTCTACCTGGCTGTCTGGCATTTCCGGTACTTCCTCGAGGGAAGGGGGTTCACCGTGTATACGGACCACAAGCCCCTCACCTTTGCATTGGCCAAGCTATCAGACCCATGGTTGGCTCAGCAACAGAGGCACCCGTCCTTTATTTCAGAATTCACCACGGACGTCCGCCACATCGCAGGGAAGAACAACGTCGTTGCCGACACACTGTCTCGCCCCTGCCTCCACTCCGTAGGCATATCGTCCTCAGGAATAGACTACGCTGCACTGGCGGAAGCACAACGGTTGGACACCGAGATCCCGGCTTACCGCACCGCTGTTTCAGGGCTCCAGTTGGAGGACGTCTCCATCGGCCCGGCAGCAGATCGACTCCTGTGTGATGTGTCTACCGGCAAACCCTGACTCGTGGTACCAGCAGCGTGGAGGCACCGGGTGTTCGACATGCTGCACGACCAGGCCCACCCGTCCATCCAGGCGTCCATCAGGCTGGTATCAGACAGATTCATCAGGCACAGTTTGTGCAAACAGGTCAGACACTGGGCCAGGACCTGTGTACACTGCCAGACCGCCAAAGTCCAGCGGCATGTGAAGGCTCCCCTCCAGCAGTTCCAGCCGACGCACAGCAGGTTCCAACACATCCACGTGGACATCGTCGGCCCCCTGCCAGTCTCCCAGGGCGCCAGGTATATCTTTACCATGGTAGACAGGTTCACCAGATGCCCGGAAGCCGTACCAATCACAGACACGTCCACTGAGTCCTGCGTCAGGGTGCTCATTGCAAACTGGATCGCCACATTCGGCCTCCCAACGGACATCACCCCTGACAGAGGGGCGCAGTTCACGTCTGGTTTGTGGACAGCACTGGCACAGCTCCTGGGCACCCAGCTGTGTCACACCACAGCGTACCATCCCCATTCCAAAGGTTTGGCAGAGCAATACCACCGGCATCTTGTCGGCCCTGATGGCGCGTCTCAGGGGCCCCAACTGGACCTTCCCTGTGTCCTACTGGGCATCCGCACAGCCCCCAAAGAGGACCCGGACACCTCCTTGGCGGAATTGGTCTACGGCGCCCCCCCGACGGTCCCAGGCGAGTTCGTACCAGAGGCCCGAGGTTCGGACAAAACTCCAGCAGTGGTGCTAACGAGGCTGCGGGACAAGATAGGGACCCTAGCACCGGTCCCGACCTCCAGGCATGGTCTCACGCCATCCTTCACCCCTAAAGACCTCCGAGACTGAGAGTATGTTTTTATTCACAGGGGCATGCACAGGTCACCTCTACAGAGGCCGTACGAGGGACCCTTCAAGGTGATCTGGCACAACGGAACCACGTGTGTCGTGGAGGTGGGTGGCTGGGAAGAGACTTTTACAGTGGACCGCCTCAAACTGGCACACTTGGACACTGAGCAACCAGTGAGGGTACCTGCACCGCGCCGGCGAGGCTGGCCACACAGACTGAGGGCTCCACTCCCCCGATGGACGTTTCCGGTGAGGGGGGGGGGTGGTGTGGTGGCCCACACACACAGGACTTGAACTGCCATCGGGAGCCGTGGGCAGACAGGCGGTAGCGCGTTTGGAACTACCCGCTCAGGGCAGACCTTCCGGGGATAGTCTGACGTCACATCCGCCCCACGGGTCACAGGGACCCATGGGAGGGGAGATTTAAGCGCGCGATTTTGAATCAGTGAAGGCATTCCGAGTTCAGCTCTCTCTGCCTCCGTGTGTTTCTTTAGTAGCGCGTTGTGCGCGACTACAATGCAGAAATATGTTCAAAACTTAACAACTACCTGCAATTGTATAGCATCTTCAATCAAGTGAACAGAATCCGGAACTGTACCTTTAAGAGGAAAGATGTGGGAGAACTGTAGTGAGGCTTGGCTAAAGACTGCTTGAGGAGAAGGGGTCTTTCTTTCTTCACGGTAATGATATCTTAAAACCAGAGTGTCTATAACAATCTGGTATTGGATTAATCTCAAAATCTGTTGAGACAAATACCTATCTATCCTATATGATGATTTAGACTTTAGGTCATCAAATGTCATCTTTTCTTCATTATCTTCTGTGAAGGTAAATGTGCAATTCTATCTGACCGTTCTCTTTGATGCTACATTGGGCATGGTATGACTTGTTTATTGCAAATAAAGGATTTTTTTAATGTTATGCTTATTACACCATCAAGTCCCAAATTTAAAATCAACAATTATTCTGACACCTGTGTTTTAAATATAGGTAATTTCTGATAGTTCTTGAGGACAGGTTAAATTGTTTTCCTTCCAAGGTGGAAGTTCACTGAATTGACATATTTATAGTTACACCAGTTTGTGGGTCTAGGAACGTCAAGGATCCCCATGAGGACAGATGCAGGTTCAGAAGAAATTGGTCCTTTGGAGTCATTAGTATGATATTGACATCTGCAGACATCTGCAATATCCCCAAAGACAGCTTGCCAGATAGAAGGGTGTAACGGGCTTTGAAGTAATTGGCAAAATAAGCTGCTATTCGTCAGTCAAGAAATCCCATGAATGTAATTCCGAAGAGGCTTAACTACGGTCAGCAAGGACTGATGGTTTTAATGAGGACCATACAAGAGAAGGCCTGCTTTCCCTGACTCTTTCTGACAGTAACCTACTTTTTGGGTCCCATCTTTCAGAGCCCCTTGGAAAGTTGTGAATGAAGCATATGCACATCAGCATGCATAATTCATATACATAATTCTGAGGTTGATTCCACATAGGCATCTAAGATGCCCAGAGTTCCCTCCACTCCAAAGTGGTGCAAATGAACATACAACCCATGGTTGTCTTCAACAACATCAGCTCAACTAAAGTTCTAAGCTGTGATCTTCTATGTTCTCTTCAGTAACAACCATCCTAATCTGCTAATTCTAAGTCAGTGTACTGAATTGAGATATGCCACCTGGCTAGATGGTGCTGCATCAAAACTCTCTCACTCTTTGTCAATAAAATTAAAGAGTTAATTGTTAACTTCATGAAGGGGAGGATGGTGAACATGAACTTGTCTACATTGGGGCATCAACAGCAGAGAGAATTAACAGCTTTAAATTATGTGCATTAACATAACGATGACCTGTCCTAGTCTCAACACATAAAAGCACGCCAGTGTCTTTACTTTCTTAATAGGTTAAGGAAGTTTAACTTGTAACCGAACACTCTAACGATCTCCTGTAGCTGTACCGCTGAAAGTTTCCTGACTGGTTGCATCATGGTCTGATGTGGCAATCTGAATGCCAAGGAATGGAAAAATCTGCAGTGAGTGGAATACTCTGCCTGATGGATTCCTCCCTGTCATTGGTAGTATCTACATTAGATGGTGCCTCGAGAGAGGAGAATCTATCATCAAAGATCCCCACCATCTGAGCAATACCATCTCCCCACAGCTATCATTCAGCAGGAGGTACAGAAGCCTAAAGCCCCACTCCACTAGGTTCAAGAACAGCTACTTCCCATTGTTGTTGAACCCACCTGCGCAATCCAAATCACTACAGCATAGCAACACAATGACTGCTTTGATCACTTTGCACTCAAAGTGACTGATTTTTAAAAAAATATTTGTGTTCTTTCTTCTAAGAATTGTAAAACAGTTTTGCTTTGTGAATGTTATATATCTGATGCTATGATACTGCAGCAAGTAAGTTTTCATTGCACCTTTGCACACATGTACTCATGTATATGATAATAAACTCAACAATCAATCTGCTGGAAGAAGTCAGTGTGTCAAGGTACATCTGCGGGAGGAAGGAATCGTCAATGTTTTGCCTTAAAACCTTGCATCAGGACTGAGAGTGGAAAGGTGAGATGGTATAAAAAGGAGAAATGGAGCAAAGGAAAGGATTTCAAGGTGATTGGTGGACTGATGAGGGATATAAGATGATGGACACATAGTGGTAGGAGAGGAGGTGAGCAAGGGTGGAGTTGGAAGGCAAATGATAGAAGGAGGCAGACAGAGAGAAAGAAAAGGGGGAAACAGATGGAGTGAGGTGGGGAAGATCAGCAGCAGCACAAAGCTCTACTAGTACTAGATTCTGATAAGTAAAGTAGGTGAGACTGGGAACCAATGAGGGAGAGGTGAATGGCGCTTGGAACTGGATAGGGGGTGGGATGTGTTGTTGAACAGGGCCTGTATGTGAAGTGAGTGGATGGGAACGGAGGGGGAGTGGGACAACATTGGATGGAGGCGCTAGGAGCTATGTGGGAAAATAGACAAAAATGTGAGGACAGGAAGAGGATCAGAAAAGAGGGAATGGAGGGGGAAGGGGAAAATCAAAAGTAGGGGAGGGTTATCTAAAATTGGAAATCTCAGCAATCATGCCATTGGGTTGTAGAAAATACATTTTGATTTTGACTTTGAATTTGACTATAATCATATTACAGACGAGTTCGGCAGCCCTGTAGTTAAACTACTAGGCTTGTAGTTCATGGACCTTCCCTGAGAATCATACAGCAATTCAAATCTCACCATAGAGGCTGAAACATTTAAATTCAGTTAATTAAGCAAAGTAGTAATTAGAGGCTTCTGAGAGCAATGTCTTTCAGTGAAAGGAATCTGTGTTCTTACACATTGAAGCCTACTTGTGATAAGATGGCTCTTAGACTTCAACATTTCTGAAACCTCATTTTGAGGGTAATTAGGGATCAGCAATAAACAACTCCTTTGCTTTTCCTTCCAGAACATGTTATCCATTTTATGCATTTCTCCTATTGGACATTTGTTGCTTACAATACTTGAAATAAAATCTGATCCAACAGCTTTAGTTTTGACATTATTTAACATGTTATTATTCACAAAATACAATACAAAAACTACACTTCAGATGAAATAAAATATGGCTAAAATATAAAATAGGAATATTTATTTTCTATGGTCAATTGAAGTTGCATGGGTTTAGTAATGTGTAAATATTGATATCAGAAATTCACTACTTGCTGTCCTGGACTGGATGTATGCTATAAGTACTTAGAGATCACACAAAGGAACAGAGATCCTCAGAAATATCCAGCAATTCAGTTCTCATTATTACTGGACTCTAACCTCCACTCTTTCTTAAACTAGAATCACGTTCATTTAAAATTTCTCATCCTCACAATCAAATCACCCCTTTTCCTCATCTCTTCCTATCTTTTAAACCTTCTCCTTTCAGGAAACCCTCTATCTCCTTGTTGTTTATCACATTGAACATTGTTCATTCATTGGCTTCACCATTAATGACTGTTATTAACCACCCAGGTCCCATTGTCTGGAATTCTCTATTTCAAGCCTCCAGCCTCTTCCTGTCTTTTGCAACACCTTAATTTTTTTCATTACCAAAGCAAATTGAGAATATTTACCTTTCGTCCCTGCAAAATGCTGGTTGTTATCCAACTTCAAATGTTCATACCTCACCACATTTGGCATAGTTCAATCCCTACACCACTGCCATAGTGATCCTTCTTCTGTTAGCTACTCATAAAGCTTTGTTACAGTAATGACTAGAACTGCAAAGATCTTTGATGGAATAGTGGAAGTAGTTGATGAAGGTGGATCCTGGATGTTAAACTTCCAAAAGGCATTTGGATAAGTATCATCTAATAGACTTGTTTATCAAATTGAATGCCATTGGATCAAATGCACATCAAAAGGACTGATGTTGATTCAATTAAGGTGCAGAAAGAAGGGGGCAGCATTTCCTTTCAGACTGGAGAAACACGGACAATCAGCGCAGGTAAGAAAGCCATCTGATTTTCTCCATTTTCTCAGCCAATATGGGTCAATGCTAATTATTCCAAACTTGCTTTGGTAAAGAATGGATTTTCAAGAATGTCAAAAGAGGAAAAAGGTGGAGAGAGTTGAGAAAGGAAATTCGAAATTAGGACTGAATGGATGATGACAGTGCTACAGAGATGTGGTAAGTATTGAATTAGTAAGAGACTATGAGAGATTGTTTAAGTAGGGTCATATTGGGAGAAACAATTGGAAGAACAAATCATCAACAAATCACTTGTAGTACCAGAGGAAATAACACACTGGACAACTGTTACACTAAGATCAAGAGTGCTTACTGTGCTATTCCACGCCCACACTTCAGAAAGTCTGATCAGCTGGCTGTACGCCTACTCCCTGAGTATAGGCAGAGACTGCAGCACCAGTAGTGAGGACCAAGAAGCTATGGACAAGGGAAGCACAGGAGCGCCTACAGGACTGCTTTGCATTGGTGGTCTCAACTATATTCCGGGATTCACCTTTGAATCTGGATGAGTATGCCACAGTCCTGAGTCAGAAACAATTCTGAGTGAGGTTGGAGGTGACATCAGATGCATGTCAGCTCTGGCAGAGTTTGCAGGACATTACTTCCTACAAAGTGGAACGCAACACCATGAATGGCAGTGATGTTTCATTATCAGACGAGCTCAATGCTCACTTTGAAAGGAAGAAGACAACTACAGCTGTGAAGATCCCTGCTGCACCCAGTGACCCTGTGATTTCTGTCTCAGAGGTTGATGTCAGACTGTCTTTCAGGAGAGTGAACCCTCAGAAGGGAGCAGGCTCCGATGGAATACCTGGTAAGGCTCTAAAAATGTGTGCCAACCAACAGGCAGGTGCAATCAAGGGCATTTTCCACCTCTCATTGCACCAGTTGTAAGTTACCACCTGCTTCTAAAAGGCAACAATTATACCAGTGCCCAAGAAGAGTAGTGTGAGCAGCCATAATGACGATCATCCATTAGCAATCATATCTACAGTGATGAAATACTTTGAGAGGTTGGTCAAGACCAGAATAAACATCTGCCTCAGCAAGGACCTGGACCCACTGCAGTTTCCCGTCGCCACAATAGGTCTATGGCAGATGCAATCTGAATGGCTCTTCACGTGTCCTTAGATCACCTGGACAATACAAACACCTATGTCAGGATACTGTTCATTGACTATAGCTCAGCATTTAACACCATCATTCCTACAGTCCTGATTAATAAGCTATGGAACCTGGCCCTCTGTATCTCCATCTGGAATTGGATCCTTGACTTCCTAACCCGAAGACCATATTCTGTGCAGATTGGTAATAATATCTCCTCCTCTCTGATGACCAACAGTGGCACACCTCAGGGATGTGTGCTTAGCCCACAGTACTACTCTCTACACCAATGACTGTGTCGCTAGGCATAGCTCTAATGCCATCCATAAATTTGCTGATGATACAACTATTGTTGGCAGAATCACAGATGGAGACGAGAGGGCATACAGGAGGGAGATATACCAGCTTGTTGACTGGTGTCGCAGCAACAACTTTGCACTCAACATCAGTAAGACCAAAGAGCTGATTGTGGACTTCACAAAGGGTAGGACGAGGGAACATGAACTAGTTCTCACAGAGGTATCAGAAGTAGAGAGAGTGAGCAATTTCATGTCTTTGGGTGTCAAGATCTCTGAGGATCTAACCTGGTCCAAGCATATCGATGTAACTATAAAGAAGGCAAGTATATTTCATTAGGAGTTTGAGGAAATGTGGTTTGTCACCTAAAATACTCAAAAACTTCTACAGATGTACTGTGGAGAGCATTCTAACAGGCTGCATCAAAGTTTTCAAAGTGCATTTATTATCAAGAATGTATGAATTATACAACTTTGAGATTTTTTTGTTTACAGGCAGTTGCAAAGCAAAGCAAGGAACCCAAACAAACCAAATTTTAAAAAAATAAGACCGACTCCCAGCCCACCCCCAGTGCCCACAGAGAAAGAGAAAAAAAACATAAACCAAATCATGCAAGCAATACAAGCGAGCAAAACCAGCATTGCGAACCAACTTGAGTCCTTAGATCCAAATCCCCGGAGCAGACCCGAGCAGCCCTAAAGCCTCGAAATTCAGTTCATCATATTTGTGGGGCAAATCACAGCAAAGTTCACAGACACAAAGCACGGCAGCCAGGGGCAGTCTCACAGCCCTAGCGGTACAGAGCGAGAAACCCCAGTCTGTCTAGGCCAGTGTTTAAACTGTCCAAACCCCACCCTAGGACCTGGGCCCCACCGCCAGCAAATCACTCTGAGCCTAGATTTTGCTGCCGAAGGAGCTGTATGGGGAGGTACTGCACAGGATCGAAAGGAGCTACAGAAAGTTGTAAAACTGGTCATCTCCTTCTTGGAGTAGGAACCAAGATATCTTCAAGGAGCAGTGCCTCAGAAACGTGGCGTCCATCATTAAGGACCCCCATCATCCAGGTTGTGCCCTCTTCTCATTGTTACCATCAGGAAGGAGGTACAGCAGCCTGAAGGCACACAGTCATTGATTCAGGAACAGCTTCCTCCCCTTTGCCATCCAATTCCTAAATGGATGTTGAACCCATGAATACTACCTCACTTCTATTATTTCTGTTTTTGCACTATTTTTAATTTAACTACTTTATATATATATATATACTTGCTGTAATTTATTTATTTATGTATTTTTTCTTTATTATCATGCATTGCATTGCGCTGCCGCCACTAAGTTAATAAATTTCACAACATATGCCAGTGATATTAAACCTGATTCTGATTCTGATTCTGAACCAATTTTAAAGGGAGTGCAGGAATCTTGGGCAGATCTTTAAACTGGCAAGACAAGTTGAAATGAATGTTAAGAAAACATATGGAATGCTTGGCTTTGGGCCTAGAAACATAAAATTCAAAAGAAAAGTAGTTTCACTAAATGCTTCTGAATCAGTGGGTAGAGGAGTTGGAATTCGATTTACAAGGGTCCAAACTGTCATAAGGGTATGAACTTCAACAGAGATTTACTTATACTAAAATGAGAGATTTTATTTATGAGGAGAGATTGAAGATAGTGGGATTGTGCTCTGTGATATATATTCAAAGAAGGTGAAATTTAATCGAAGAAGACAACTTTTCTGAGAATCAATGGGAAGAAATTTTTAACAGGAGGCTCTGTAACTAGTGGAGTCAAATTTAAGAAATTAGTGAGAAACAGCAGAAGTGAGAAGAAATATTTTAATGTGGTGCATGCATTGAAAAGTTGGAAAATCAGAGTTAAGAGACCATTTCGCAAAAGATTGTGTATATAGTAGGAAAGGAAAATTTTGGAGTATTATTGAGAGAAAGCAGAGTAGTGCGATGAATTTGATGACTTTGTAAAGATCATCATAGATATAATGGACCAAATGTTCTTTAATTTATTGATTATTATATGAAGATGTCATCAGCAAATATTTATCTGTCACAAAATAACACTAAAGCAAATTCTATAGTTAATCTCAACAATGCCCTACCTACTCTCCTTGGCTTCTGGCAACGATGACTACGTCACAAAAATACTTTTGGCTGGGTCTTAATAATTGCACATTCTTTTTGAATGGTCAAAAGGGTTTTTGTGAATTGGATTCCAAATTATTGTACATAAGGCTTGTAATTTAATATTCCAACATAAGAAATATGATTGGCAGGCTCATTTAGCTCAATGGCTTTAATTTCACCCTCCAATATTCTCAAATATTTCAGTATGCCCAAAGCATTATGCATTGCAACCTATATTTGTACTGCAGCTCAGTGCTTTGTTGTCCACTGATGTAATGTGGATGAATATTCATGTGATCATATTAATTTTATTCTAAAAACAGATTTGAGTCCAAAGCCAGAGTGGTGAATCTGTGGAATTCGTAGCCACAGGCGGCTGTGGAGGTCAAGTCATTGGGTATAATTAAGGCAGAGGCTGATAGATTCTTGATTAGTCAGGGCCTGAAGAGATACAGGGAGAAAGCAGGAGATTGGGACTGAGAGAGAAAATGGATCAGCCATGATGAAATGGTGGAGCAAACTCGATGGTCCGAATGGCCTAATTCTGCTCCTATATCTTATGGTCTTATAAAAAAAATACAATGATATCATTTTGGTGATATCTGAATCCTAAAGCCATTTTGAATTATACTTCCAAATTATCATAGATCTTTGTTTTTTTTAAAATTTTGGCTATAATTACATGCCCTTTCTACCAGTAAATTATATTTTGTACATGAATACAGAATAGTGATGAAGTAACTATTTATCTCACTCTTTACAGAAACAACACACACAACTTTGCAGATGGAGTTTAGCCTAAGGTTTAAAGTAGGAATCCATACTGAAATGGTCGATGAACTGTGCCATACCTGGGTCTAGTGGGAGCAGGTGTCAGCCATTACAGACATCGGCAAGGAGGAAACCTCATCTCAGCTAGCAGGATTATGTTTGAATCCTGGCCTCCAGAGAGAAAAGACTGTGTGGTGTTGCATCATGTCATGTTCCCTTGGGAGTTGCTATCATTGAATAGGTTAGTTGATACACCATCAACTCAAAAGGTGCAAGGTCACTGTAAAATGTTCATGACATCTCAGCAGTGCTAAAAAGACTGAAAGGTGTAGGGTCACTTTAACCCGTTCATTAGTAATAATGATTAATTTCTTTACTTTTACTCTTACTGTTTCTGAATCTTTATGCATCCGGGATGAAAGGACACCTTGTGATGTGGATTTCTCTGCAACAGGAGGTGCCAACTGTCACTTCTCTCCCTCCTGATTAAATGAAGTGTCTGATTACTACACAGCGCACTTTGTACCCTTACCCCTCCAAGCTGAGGACCTGACATCAAACTCGATTAACTGAACTGTTTGCCCTTGGATGACATCATTTAAAGCTATAACCCCAGGGCGGGAAGACAAACAGGCAATTGACTATAACCATGGCTCAACAATTTGCTGCTAAATCTAGGGTAACTAATTATCAAAAATGAAGTAAGAGGGAAAGTTTTGCAGGACTTTGCTGTAGGTGACTACACTTTCAGAAGTTGGTATTATAACTGTGCAGCATCATTTATATGGCAACACATCCCAAGGTGCTTTAAAGGATAAGCTGCAGTTTTTAGACTGAAAAGAGTTTGGGATATAGTAAATAAAACAGCACTAACTGGGTTTGAGCTAGGTCAGACCTTTTGAGTCTAAATTCTTTCTCCTTGTTACCAATACTTTTGTTATTAATTTTGGGTTGGTAAGAGTTAATAAAGAGCCAGGTAGGACTTGCACAATCGATTCACTATAGGCAAGAAAAGAATAGATATCCAGCTGAAAGTGTTCTGAGTGATTTCTCCTGAGGATCTCCAGAGGATTACAATGCAGTCAATGCCGCTTTAATTAAATCTAATGCTGTGTGAAATGCACTCCAAGAAACTTTGATGAATGACTAGAACCATTCATGCCTTCTGGCAAAGGGCAACGGGCCCTTGCATGGGTGTCAAGCTGCAATGAGTTGGTTAGTACAGGCATGTTTATAGACTGTGTAAGGAACCTTGTATTTGTGTGGTAATGTCAGTGATAATGTTATGATTTGCCATGATAGGCTTTGATGATATGGTTAATGAGATGTCCTGGTGTGCATCCCCATAGGCTAGTTTTAGACCTCCCACTTCAAACAGCCAACCTTGCCCCTCTGAGTTACATTTGTGTTGCTCAGCTGTGCTTTTCTTTCCAGCTTGAGTTTTTGAAATGCAAACATTGCTTGGAAATGACAACTTCAAATTCATGAGGGACATAGTTGTAACGTACACAGGAACACATGAATAGGATTTGAGTCTGGAAGCTGTTGTTCAAATATTAACATATAATTTCAGATATTAACATATAATTACTTAACCTTCCTATGTGAGAACCATTTAGTACGTTGATAGTTAAAAAAAAATTTCAACAGTAAATAGTAGAAAGAGGAATGTTCATGTGCTAATATTGCAAATAGCCTCATCTGTAATTCAGAATCAGAATCCTGTTTAAGATCACTGGCACATGTCCAAAATTTGTTGTTATGCATTAGCAGTACATTGAAGTACATGATGATAAAATCTGTAAATTACAGTATATATATATATTAATCAAGTTAAATTAAATGTAAGTTCAGCTTATATCCTGAAATTAAATAAGTAGTGCAAAAAGAGAAAAAAAAGTAGTGATGTAGTGTTCACGGGTTCAATGTCCATTCAGAAATATGAAGGCTCTGGGGAAAAAGCTATTCCTGAATCATTGAGTGTGCGTTTTCAGGCTCTTGTACTTCCTCCCTGATGGTAGCAATGGGACGAGGGCATGCCCTGGGTGAGGGGGGTCCTTAATGATGGATGCTGACTGTCTAAGGTATCGCTCCTTGAAGAGGTCCTGGGAAGGCTTGCGCCCAGGATGGGACCGACGAAGTTTACAACTTTCTGCAGCTTATTTCAATCTTGTGCAGTGCCTCCCCCATACCAGATGGTGATGAGCCAGTTTGAATGCTCTCCACAGTACATCTGCAGAAGTTTGAGAGACTCTTTGGTGACATACCAAATCTCCTTAAACTTGGAATGAAATATAGCTGCTGTCCTGTCTTCTTTGTAGCTGCATTGATATGTTGGGCCCAGGTTAGATCCCCAGAGATATTGACACCCAGGAGCTTGAAATTGCTTATTCTCTCCACTTCTGATCCCTCGATGAGGACAGATGTGTTTTGCAGTCTTACCCTTTTTGAAGTCCACAATCGGTTCTTTGGTCTTACTGGCATTGAGTGTCAGGATTGTTGCTGCAAAACCATTCAACCAGCTGATTTATCTCACTCCTGTACACCTCATCACTATCTGAAAATCTGCCAGCAATAATTTCAATAACCCCAGCTTTGATCTCTGTGTCCTTTTTAGTGAGGAATATTTTAAACTTTATTTCATTTAAATATAAAGTTTTCACACATAGGATTAAATATTGTGTACTTTGTTCATGCATTATACAAAGGTAAAGCTGGTGGCATAGTGGCATCAGCGCTGGACTTCGGGATGAGAGGTCCCGAGTTCGAATCCAGCCGGCTTCGATCTCTCCATCTGTGCTAGGTGATCTCTTAAAAAAACTCACCCGGCAGAAGGCAAAGGTAAACCACTGCTGTAACCTGCCATGTACACGATTTCCCAATATGTCAGAGCGACGTGGAGGGAAATCGTCCGCCAACTGGAAATTCCAGATGAAACCTACCGACGACGATGAAAACCCATAACAATATAGTGGTTTCAGCCCTTCATGTAATACCAAATCAAATCAAATCAAATTTAATTATCAATCAAACCATACATGGATACAGCCAAATACTGTAAAACATACACACACATTCAAAGTAGTGAGAGAGAGAAAAAAAAAACATAGTCATGCAAGAAAACATATTTTTAGTCCAAAATCCTTCCAGCCACCATGGACATTTACACTACACGCTGCATCCGCAAAGGAAACAGCATTATGAAGGACCCCATGCACCCCTCATACAATCTCTTCTCCCTCCTGCCGTCTGGGAAAAGGCTCCAAAGCATTCGGGCTCTCACGACCAGACTATGTAACAGTTTCTTCCCCCAAGCTATCAGACTCCTCAATACCCAAAGCCTGGACTGACACCTTGCCCTACTGTCCTGTTTATTATTTATTGTAAATGCCTGCACTTTTTTTGTGCACTTTACGCAGTCCTGTGTAGGTCTGTAGTCTAGTGTAGCTTTCTCTGTGTTGTTTTTTTTATTACCTAGTTCAGTCTAGTTTTTTGTACTGTGTCATGTAACACCATGGTCCTGAAAAACGTTGTCTCATTTTTACTGTGTACTGTACCAGCAGTTATGGTCGAAATGACAACAAAAGTGACTTGACTTGACTTGACAAGTGCTGCAAATTGAGAGTCCCTAGCAGCCCAGCCTGTAATTCCACCAATACAACAATGGAGGGCAGCACCAATGGCAGAGGCTACCCCTAACTGAGCATGAACACCACTCAGTACTGCTTCCGGCTCTCCTCCTCACCTGGACTGCAGCAGCAGGCATGCCCATGGCTTGAGAACTAGTCCTCGCTACTACAGAGGCGGCACTGTTGTCTCCCCCCACCCGCCCGTCTCTCCACCAAACAAGGGAAACAGGCTTATGGCAGTCAATTTCCAACAGGGGCTTGTGATCACAAATGAAACATCCAAGGCAGTCACTCACAGTTTCTCTGCATGCTGCCTGCATTATGTGCAGAATTACTCTTAGTTATCATGATAACATGGCTCATACTATGACTAACCAAGATAACTGTTTCCGTTTCATCCCTCGCAAGACCTAGAAAACCACTGGAATAAAAAGCAGATAAGTCACAGTTTGTCTAAAAGTCTAAATAATGTTTCAACGACATTTGTTCAGCAAGTAGGCAGCACTGTTATGCAATTCTTCTATTTATTTGTACACAACATTTTACTATTTTTATCCATTGCAGTTGACCCTTAACAATCCCCTATGGAATTTATAATGCTGAGGCAGTCCATTCTTTTCAACAGATTTATGCCAAATATTATGCTCCATACCTCTTCACCTAACTTACTTCATTCTGTTTTATCAACAACCAGGTCCCCTTCACTGTATCAAAGGCATTCACCTCAAACAATTACAAGTGGCAGTAGGCTTCACAAACTAAACCATTCATTGAGGAAAGTATCTTTTGTTTTTCAATTTCTTTTGCTACGTTCCTCATTATGAAAGGGCTACATGACAAGACACATGATGTCAGGAATCATCTGACAGCTCAATGAAACATTACCATAAACAGTGGCCTTGTCAATAAGACTGGAATTCTTGTGAAAATACCATATACTGTATAACACATTAACTTAACATCAGTCCAAAGAAAAAAGCATCCCATTGCTCATCTGGTAATTGCATATTGTGTAACGGAACAATATAACAAGTAACAGGCCCTTAGTCTGTTTCAACCATGCTAATTTTAACTAATCTCATCTGCCTGCACATGATCTATATTCCTTCACTCTTTTACTCAGAAAAGCAAAACTTTGATCAAATATTTTGCATATTAAAAGTATCCAAATTATTACAGATGTCAATGTTTTTCTGAATTTTGTATAATGTATTTTCACTGTAAATTAACAAACAAGAATTATTATTTATGAAAATATTGCATATAATAAAAAGCCTAACTATATTTGTTATTACAATTAAACAGGAAAATAAATAAAATGAAATAAAGCTCAGAGATCTCCACAGATCATAGATTTAACACTATTGAGCTGTGTTCGTGAATGAGTGCATGAAATGACAGTGTCTCACAATACAGCGAGTCAAAGGTCTTGCTTTGACCTGTCATGCACTTGGGTCAGAACGTGATATGCTCAGGCTTCTCCTAGTGGCAAAAACATCTAATTAATCACACTTCCAAAACACATCAACGGACATGGGTAGAAGATAAAATGAAGTTGTAGTTGCTCAGTGTTGAAATACCCAGCAGTTCATTGAGTCTGTTTGCTTTTCCACACATAAATAATATCACATAAAATCACACATTAGACAATATATGGTGCTACAGAGGTTTTCAGCACCATCATGCTCACTGCACTCTTTAAAGTTCAAGGCTCATGCCATTCCACTGCTCTACTGCTTTAAATGAGTATCCAATTGTCTTTGCTGAGTTGCAATAAACTTTGTTCTGTAACTACTAGCTTGAAAATTTATTTACAGAAATAGCTGTTTGAGAAACTAGAGTAATTTTTGCACAAGTAACACACACAAAATGCTGGAGGAACTCAGCTGGCCGGGGAGCATCTATGGGCAGTCAAAATGAACATTCATGGGAAATGAACAGTTGATGTTTTTGTTTGAGTTTCTTAATCAGGTCTGGAAAGGAAGGGAGCAGTAAAACAGATGTGTCGAATGGAAGTCCCTACACATCATCCAATGCATCTTTCTCTATAGCTTTCACCATCTAACACCACCACCAGGGACATCTTTCCCTCTAAACAACTCCACTTTACTCAGGAATCACATTCTTCATGACTCCCTCGTCCACTCATCCTTCCACACCAATCTCCCTCCTGGCACCTATCCCCGATGGCATGACAAATGCTGCACTTGCCCCTACACCTCCTCCCTCACTGCCATTCAGGGCACTACTCAGTCATTCCAGGTTAGGTGGTGCTTCACCTGCGCGTCTGTTGGCATTGTTTATTGCATCTGGTGCAATAAATAATGGTGCAAAAGCCCAATGCGAATTTGGTGACAGCTTTGTCGAGCATCTTCGTATCATCTACTGTAACAATTGGGATCTCTCAGCGGCCACCCATTTCAATTCCACTTCCCATTTCTGCATAGACATGTCTGAGTGTGGCCTCTTCTGCTGCCATTATGTGGTTTCTTAGTAGTCTCCAACCTGGCAGCATGAATTATGAATTCGCTCACTCATTTCATTCCCTTTCATCCAACTCCTCCCCTCCCCCAGCCTGGAATTACCTATCACCTGCCAACTTGTATTCCTCCTCCTTCACCCAGCTTCCTATTCTGGCTTCTTCCCCTTTCCTTTTCAGTCCTGATGAAGGGTCTTGGCCCAAAACATTGACTGTTTATTTCTCTCCATTGGTGCTACCTGATCTACTGAGTTCCTCCAGCATCTTCTGCATGTTGTCCAAGGCCTCCAACATCCTAATATGGGGCCTAATTTTTGAACAAAGCATTGTGAAAGCAAAGGCACTATTTGTTAATTATGAGAGATTTTTGGTAAATTCTGGGGAAGTGTTTTAGTCTAAAACTGTAGTTCCAGACAGTGCAATGGAATTTTGCTAAAACCAGGTAAGTTTATGATGATGTAACGGGTGTGGCTCCAAGGAAAATTCCGGTCAATGGAAATTTGTAGGCAACATCCCTATTATTGTTTGGGAGTCTGTATTCAACTCCCATCAGGGTCGTTTTGCCCTTGCAGTTCCTTAGGTCTATCCACAATGATTCAACAACTTCCGACCCTATGCCACCTCTTTCTAATGATTTGATGTCATTTTTTACTAACAGAGCAATGCCACCCCCTCTACCTTCCTGCTTATCCTTTCAATACAATGTGTATTTTTGGACATTAAGCTCCCAGCTATAATGTTTCAGCCAAGATTCAGTGATGCCTACAACATCATACCTGCCAATTTGTGACTGTGCTGCAAGTTCATCTCCTTTATTTCATATACTGCTCGTATTCAGGTACAACACCTTCAGTCCTGCATTTACTCTTTTCGATTTTGTCGCACCATCTTCAGCCTTTTGATTCCTAACTTTGTCTGAGGTCTTACCAACGTCTGTCTCCACAACCTCTCCACTACCTGTTCTGGCATTCTGGTTCCTATTCCCCTGCAATTCTAGTGGTCCCATTGTGCAGAATTAACAAACCTCCCTGCTAGAATATTAGTCCTCCTCCATTTCAGGAGCAAACCGTCCCTTCTGTGCAGATCCCACCTTCTCTGGAAGAGAGACCAGTGATCCCAAAATCTTATGCCCTCCATCCTACACCAACTCCTTAGCCATGTATTAAACTGCATAATCTTCCTACTTCTGGCCTCACCAGCACGTGACACAGGTAGCAATCCTGAGATCACAACCCTGGAGGTCTTGCCTTTAACTTAGCACCTAAATCCCTGAACTGCCTATGTAGAACCTCGTCACTCGTCCTACCCATGTCATTGGTACCCACATGGACCACAACTTCTGGCTATTTACCTTCCTACTTAAGAACGCTGAGGACTTGATCCAAGATATCCCAGACCCCGGCACCCAGGAGGCAACATACCATCTGGGAATTCTGTTTTTGCCTGCAGAACATCCTGTCTGTTCCCCTAACTAACAAATCTCCTATGACCACAGCGTGCCTCTTCTTCTTCCTTCCCTTTTGAGTCACAGAGGCAGACTCAGTGCCAGAGACCCAACTACTGTGACTTTCCTCTGATAGGTCATTCCTCCCCCCCCCCCCAACAGAATCCAAAATAATATACTTGTTTCTGAGGAATATAGCTACAGGGGTACTCTATACAGACTGCTCAACCCCTTTCCCCTTCCTGTCACCCAGTTTGCTTGGCTGGCACTACCTCTATATGTCTTACCTATTACCCCTTCAGCCTCCCAAATGATCTGGAGTTCATCCAGTTCCAGCTCCAACTCCTTAACGCAGATTGTGAGAAGCTGCAGCTGGATGTACTTCTCATAGTTGTAGTGGTCAGGGATAATAGAGCACTGTACTATCCTGCCTGTCATCTCTACCTAGCTGAGCAGGTATAAAGAAAAGAGGGAAAAACATGAGCTATTCTTTCCTTTGCTTTCTCTGAGTGAGGCCTCTGTTTGGTGAAGGCTTAGGGAGCTAAAGCCTTAAGGTCATCACTTTGATATATCCACTCTGACTATGTCCGCTATGGTATGTCTACTGTGATATGTCCACTCTATGTCCACTCTGATACGTCTACTCTGACTATGTCCACTCTGATATGTCCATGGGTATCTGTACCTGTGCCAACTCCCCCCACCCTGATACTCCTTCTCTACCACCTGCTCCACAGCCCTCCTGTGGAACTCTTCACTCGCCATTCCCAACATCCTTTGCTCCTGTCAGATTTACAGACTCACTGTCTGCGGCACTTGGACAAAAATGGTACTATGCAACAGTCCTAGGCATGCGAGCTATATATATTGCCTAAGACTTTTGAACAGTACTGTACGTATGTGTCACCATTCACAACCTGGAAATTTGTTTTTTTTGTGGGCATACTTAATAAATCTGAGAAACATAATGAAAGACCACTCCCAACAGGAAGGACAAACAACCATTGTGCAAAAGACAGCAAACTATGCGAATACAAATAAATAAATAAATGATAACCTTCAAGAACACGAGATGAAGAGTCTTTGAAAGTGAGTCCATAAGTTGTGGGAATAGTTCAGTGATGGGATAAGTGATGTTATCCCTACTGGTTCAAAATACTGATGACTGAGGTGTAATAACTGTTCCTGAACCTGGTGTTGTTGGTCCTGAAGCTACTGTACCTCCTTAATGATGGTAACAGTGAGAAGAGAGCATTGTTACGAGACGCTTCTAACGGGGACAATTTCCAGGAGTTAGACAGTCAAACTCTCTAGAATATCTTTATGTTCCTGTTAGGTTGAAAGGAAAAGTTAAAAGTTTGAGAGAGCCATGGTTTTCAAGGGATATTGGAAACTTGGTTAGGAAAAAGAGAGATATCTACAATAAATATAGGCAGCATGGAATAAATGAGATGCTCAAGGAATATAAAGAATGCAAGAAAATTCTTAAGAAAGAAATTAGAAAAGCTAAAAGAAGATATGAGGTTGCTTTGGCAAGTAAGGTGAAAATAAATCCAAAGAGTTTCTGCATTTATATTAATAGCAAAAGGATAGTGAGGGATAAAATTGGTCCCTTAGAGAATCAGAGTCCGTGCCGAACGCTTACTCTCACCTAGTACCACTGACCTGCACTCAGCCCATAACCCTCCATTCCTTTCCTGTCCATATACCTATCCAATTTTACTTTAAATGACAATACCGAACCTGACTCTACCACTTCTACTGGAAGCTTGTTCCACACAGCTACCACTCTCTGAGTAAAGAAGTTCCCCTCATGTGTGGAGCTGAAAGAGATGGGGGAGATTTTGAACAATTTCTTTTCTTCGGTATTCACTAAGGAGAAGGATATTGAATTATGTAAGGTAAGGGAAACAAGTAGGGAAGTTATGGAAACTATGACGATTAAAGAGGAGGAAGTACTAACGCTTTTAAGGAATATAAAAGTGGATAAATCTCCGGGTCCTGACAGGATATTCCCTAGGACCTTGAGGGAAGTTAGTGCAGAAACAGCAGGGGCTCTGACAGAAATACTTCAAATGTCATTAGAAATGGGGATGGTGCCGGAGGATTTACATATTGCTCATGTTGTTCCGTTGTTTAAAAAGGGTTCTAACAATAAACCTAGCAATTATAGGCCTGTTAAATTAATGGAAATAGGTGGGTAAATTAATGGATAGTATTCTTAGAGATAGTATATATAATTATCTGGATAGACAGGGTCTGATTAGGTGCAGTCAACATGGATTTGTGCGTGGAAGGTCATGTTTGACAAATCTACTTGAATTTTTTGAAGAGCTTACGAGGAATGTTAACAAGGGTAAAGCAGTGGATGTTGTCTATATGGACTTCAGTAAGGCCTTTGACAAGGTTCCGCATGGAAGGTTAGTTAGGAAGGTTCAATCGTTGGGTATTAATATTGAAGTAGCAAAATGGATTCAACAGTGGCTGGATGGGAGATGCCAGAGAATAGTGGTGGATAACTGTTTGTCAGATTGGAGGCCGGTGACTAGTGGTGTGCTTCAGGGATCTGTACTGGGTCCAATGTTGTTTGTCATATACATTAATGATCTGGATGATGGGGTGGTAAATTGGATTAGTAACTATGCAGATGATACTAAGATAGGTGGCGTTGTGGATAATGAAGTAGGTTTTCAGAGCTTGCAGAGAGATTTAGGTCATTTAGAAGAGAGGGCTGAACAATGGCAGATGGAGTTTAATGCTGATAAGTATGAGGTGCTACATTTTGGTAGGAATAATCCAAATAGGACATACATGGTAAATGGTAGGGCATTGAAGAATGCAGTAGAACAGAGTGATCTAGGAATAATGGTGCATAGTTCCCTGAAGGTGGAATCTCATGTGGATAGGGTGGTGAAGAAAGCTTTTGGTATGCTGGCCTTTATAAATCAGAGCAATGAGTATAGGAGTTGGGATGTAATGTCAAAATTGTACAAGGCATTGGTGAGGCCGAATTTGGAGTATTGTGTACAGTTCTGGTCACCGAATTATAGGAAAGATGTCAACAAAATAGAGTACAGAGAAGATTTACTAGAATGTTACCTGGGTTTCAGCACCTAAGTTACAGGGAAAGGTTGAACAAGTTAGGTCTTTATTCTTTGGAGCGTAGAAGGTTGAGGGGGGACTTGATAGAGGTATTTTAAAATTATGAGGGGGATAGATAGAGTTGACATGGATAGGCTTTTTCCATTGAGTGTAGGGGAGATTCAAACAAGACATGAGTTGAGAGTTAGGGGGCAAAAGTTTAGGGGTAACATGAGGGGGAACTTCTTTACTTAGAGAGTGGTAGCTGTGTGGAACGAGCTTCCAGTAGAAGTGGTAGAGTCAGGTTCGGTATTGTCATTTAAAGTAAAATTGGATAGACCCTAGAGGGGGTCAGTTGTGCTGTGAGGATTACATTCCTTGACTTCTCTAGTGCCTTTAACACCATCCAGCCCAAGATCTTAAGGCACAAACTAACGGAGATGGGAGTAGACTCTCACATGGTGGATTGGATAGTGGACTACTTGACAGATAGACCTCAGTATGTGCGGCTGGGAGACTGTAGGTCTGACACGGTGGTCAGCAGCACAGGGGCGCCGCAGGGAACCGTACTCTCTCCGGTCCTGTTCACCCTGTACACATCAGACTTCCAATATAACTCGGAGTCCTGCCATGTGCAGAAGTTCGCTGATGACACGGCCATAGTGGGGTGTGTCAGGAATGGACAGGAGGAGGAGTATAGGAAACTGATACAGGACTTTGTGATATGGTGCAACTCAAACTACCTGCGTCTCAATATCACCAAGACCAAGGAGATGGTGGTGGACTTTAGGAGATCTAGGCCTCATATGGAGCCAGTGATCATTAATGGAGAATGTGTGGAGCAGGTTAAGACCTACAAGTATCTGGGAGTACAGTTAGACGAGAAGCTAGACTGGACTGCCAACACAGATGCCTTGTGCAGGAAGGCACAGAGTCGACTGTACTTCCTTAGAAGGTTGGCGTCATTCAATGTCTGTAGTGAGATGCTGAAGATGTTCTATAGGTCAGTTGTGGAGAGCGACCTCTTCTTTGTGGTGGCGTGTTGGGGAGGAAGCATTAAGAAGAGGGACGCCTCACGTCTTAATAAGCTGGTAAGGAAGGCGGGCTCTGTCGTGGGCAAAGTACTGGAGGGTTTAACATCGGTAGCTGAGCGAAGGGCGCTGAGTAGGCTACGGTCAATTATGGATAACTCTGAACATCCTCTACATAGCACCATCCAGAGACAGAGAAGCAGTTTCAGCGACAGGTTACTATCGATGCAATGCTCCTCAGACAGGATGAAGAGGTCAATACTCCCCAGTGCCATTAGGCTTTACAATTCTACCACCAGGACCTAAGAACTTTTTAAAAGCTATTATTAATGCTTTTTGAGATAGTGATTTAGATGCATATCATATTTTTTTACTGAGTTAAGTATTGTATGTAATTAGTTTTGCTACAACAAGTGTATGGGACATTGGAAAAAAAAAAGTTGAATTTCCCCATGGGGATGAATAAAGTATCTATCTATCTATCTATCTATCTATCTATCTATCTATCTATCTATCTATCTATCTAGGTATATGGACAGGAAAGGAATGGAGGGTTATGGGCTGAGTGCAGGTCGGTGGGACTAGGTGAGAGTAAACGTTCAGCACGGACTAGAAGGGTTGAGATGGCCTGTTTCCGTACTGTAATTGTTATATGGTTATATGGTTAGATGGCACAGCTCTTTTAAGGGTTCAGGACAGTCCCACTAATTGACAATCATGTTTTGGGTGCCAAGAATTGAGTATTTAAAGAATGCTGAACTGAGGTTCGTTGCTCAATTGTAAGCCCTACTAGTGTTTTTGTCTAGTGTTTGCTTTGTGCTTAGTTCTCGATCCAGTTTGATACTGTGTCTCAATCTTTGCTTTGGATACTCCAGCATTTGGGTCCAAGCCATCCTTGTCAAGGACACTCGTCTCAGTACGATTGGTCCAACATGGACTCAGTGGGATATCGGAGCCTTTTGTCAGCTGTGGCCGGCTACAGACAGAGAAAAAAAATCAAGACAGAGCAGGAGATACACAACCTCCAGGTCACAGTGTCCCAACTATTGCAGGGAGGAAGCCAAAGTCACTCTGGTGAGGCTGTCGGTTGCTCTGCTGCAGCCCGTCTTTCTTCCGACCCCGGAGAGATTCGATGTTGACCCATGTTCCTGCCACAGCTTCCTCGTCCAATACTCATTAGTATTTGATGAGCGTAGCTATCATCACTCTAGCTATATATATGTGCGCCTAAGACATTTGCACAGCACTGTACATGTGATAATAAATTTACTTTGAACTTTGAAATATATCTTTCAGATACTAGCCTACAAAATACCATATGTTCATATGCTTCCAGAGTTGTCAAGATGATGATAGAGTTTTAGAGGAAAGCATTGCATCCTTGCTTTTATATTCTAGTCGTCTGGAAACAAATGGAACATTGCATTTGCCTTAATTAGAACCTGCAAGTTAGTCTTTAGGAAATCCTGCACTAGGACGCTCAAGTCCCTTTGCACTTCTATTTTTGAATTCAGTCCGTTTACAAAATAATCTACAAAAGTTAAGATTTGCAAGGCCAATCAGCCATCACACTGAGCATAATAAAGTTATGGATTTACACAGTAACCCCAGGGCATATAAAAGAACTGTATTATAATAATGTGCACTCAAAAGGGCAGCTACTCTTATGAACTCAGGAAACATGGGAAACAATCTGCTTGCAGCAAATATGTTGGTGAGACCAAACACTCTGCTTTTAAGGAGATTGGTTGAGGAATGAATATTGACCTAGTCACTAGAGACAACTTTCCTTCTCAAAATAAGGCTATTTATAAGATGCAAATAAGGACACAGTTTCATATTATAGTTCAAAATTCTCAACTCAGGTAGTGTTGTATTCTCTCAGTCCCAAAACATCAGGTGACGTTTCAGGTTCAACCTGAAATGAATAACATAATAAACTATCTTAGCTCTAGTGTTTTAAATTCTTCAGCAAACCATAGTCAAAAATGATATAAAGCATGGATGTAATAAACGTGTAGTTCTTCTTTTCCTCTTGTGTCATTTAAGTTGAGGAATGGATGTTTTATGACACAGCCTTTAACAAAACACTGTTACAGAATTCCCAAAATACAGATAAGAATCAGAATCAGAATCAAACTTTTTATGTTGTTTATTTTTGGATGGCCTTGCATGAATGTATGTTGTAGTGTCAGATCCTAAGGTTTTTGAAGTTTAACCCAAAGACCAACAGAAGGAATGCTCTCTCATTGGAAAGTTGACACAACATAATTTCATAAGCAGAGCATCAGAAAGCTTTAACTATTTACACAGAAATCAAAATGTTCCTGTTTATTTGCCCAGACGTAACAGAAGTACAGTATATCCGTTCACAGTCCTACATCAAAGAAGCTTCTCATACTGTAGCGCTCTCTAAGAACAGTATGAGGTAAATCTGTCGGGCAGACCTTGGGAGCCAGAATATTATAGACAAACCCACTGTAAAAGCTCAAATTGTATTTGTGTTAACCCTTGTCAAATATGTAAAAGTGTATTTGGATTAAGTGAAGGCTACTTACAGTGCATTTTTGAAAAAGGAAAACAAACTTATGTGGTGACGTTTGGTGTCAATATTTTATTTGAGCAGAACTGGTGGCTATTGTTCTGACATCCAGCTGATGCACAGGTTTCTTAGCCAATGAAAGCAAATCAAATCACAAATTATCATTTTATAATCCATTAAATATGGGGAATGATTTGGTTCATAATAGTTGGACACTTTTTATGTTACTGAATCACTTAGTCAACTAATGTGAATCCACATAAATAAATTTAAATTGCAGGTCCCTTGCCATTTTATTATATCCACATTATTTTGTTTTTACAAATAATGCTTAATAGAAGTTAAAAATAAAGTGTAAGCTCATTTAAAAATACTGTTCAAAGCCTTACCCAGAAACTTCTTACATAAGCATAAAACTCAATAAAAATATTTTTAAAATGTTGGTGTTGACATTTTGAAGCCTTCCATATTCCATATTCCTGGAGAACAAAATGAGTGAGTCCAACCAGCTTGTGCATCACTTGTCAGTTTCATATATATTATCGGGTGTTTGTACATGGTGGTGGGAAACTTCTTTGTTGACATCAAGACATGCTGCCAAAGGCTACTTTGGCTGTGTACTCATCCAGCCCATTGAGATCTATAAAATCAGTGAATAATACCCAGTGAAAAAGAAAGTCAGTTTAATATTGGACTTCATTATAAATGGTCAACATGCCATTCCATTTCTTTTAGGTTGAATAGGCAAGTAAGAAAATAATACTGAGAATATATCGGGCTTTGTTGAGACTTTCTCAAAATAGATAACCTTAAGTGATGCATGCACCTTGGTTATTTATACCAAAAAAAAAAGATATGCATGCCTCAATATCTGCAGTGTAGGTTCATTGGGTTAGATTCTGGGATGAGGGGTAACTCTATGATGAGTGATTGAGAATATGCATTGGTGTTCAGAATATTGAGATGCAATATCATTGAGATGTACAATATTCTGAGATAATGATATAAGAGAATACTAGAGGCTGATATAGTCTAGTACTATAGGACATTGTCTCAGGATAATGGGTTGTCAATTTAGGACTGAAGCAAAGAGTTAAAGTTTATAATTCTCAACCTTAAGGCATTGAAATTAGAATTAGAATTGGAATTTGAATTTGAATTGGACCAGATGGGAAAAAGGGTCTTCTTTCATGTTGTATGACTCTAGAACACTTTTTCAATATTAGTCAGTATCAGTAATAATGGAGGATTAAGCAGGGAAGTGAAAGAGGAGTAAGGTCAGCCACAATCTTACTGAGCTGAACGTTAGGCTTTTTTGTTTTCCTTTTGACCTTTTGTTTTTAAGTACTTATTAACAAAAGATTTGGCTTCAGTCTAAAGTTTTCATGAGGATATGCCCTGTAAGAGACCTGAGTAGAGATGGAACTGAGCACTATAGATGCAGCTCCTTCCAATCTTAGTATGTGCTACCTTCTGGTATTCATTCTTTGTTTGAAAATCATAGAGAAATGTAATACATTTGCTCCTTAATCTGTGTGGACATAAATGAGCACTTAAAAGAGGCTGAATGAACTCATCACTATGTCTGCATTATTAGTTGGTGGATAGCTATAGATTTTGGATGCGGTACAGTGCTGAAAAGAACATTTTCCAATTCCCAACCATACTATTACAGTTAAGTATTCTATACCTCTTGCCAATGATTTTCCAACTTTGCTTATAAATGGTATATGCTTTATCCTCAAAGTAAACCTACTTTCTACTGAAATGCACGAAGTTTTAAACTTATAATGGAGAAAGTTATCATGTGAGAGGACATGATTTGAGAGTTAGGGGGCAAAAGTTTAAGGGAAACACGAGGGGGTATTTCTTTACTCAGAGAGTGATAGCTGTGTGGAATGAGCTTCCTGTAGAAGTAGTAGAGGCCAGTTCAGTTGTGTCATTTAAGGTAAAATTGGATAGGTATATGGACAGGAAAGGAGTGGAGGGTTATGGGCTGAGTGCGGGTAGGTGGGATTAGGTGAGATTAAGAGTTCGGCACGGACTAGGAGGGCCGGAATGGCCTGTTTCCGTGCTGTGATTGTTATATGGTTATATGGTTATATGGTTTTAATTCTCTTTCCACTGCCATGTTCTAGGGGCATTCCAGACAATGCCCTAAAATTAGGGTCAGAGTGAGATTTATTATCTCTGACATACTGTGACATTGGTTGTTTCATGGTGGCAATACAGTGCAAGACATAAAATTACTATAGGTTATGAAAACAAACAATAGTGCAAAATAGGAATATGAAGTTGTGTCATGGATTCAAGGACCATTCAGAAATTTGATGGGGGAGGGGATGAAGTGTGAGTTTTAGGTGTCTGTAGGTCTTTATTGAGAAAAGGGCATGCCCCAGATGATGAGGGTCCTTCATGATAGATTGTGTCTTCTTCAGGCGCTGACTCTTGCAGACATTTTTGATAGTGGGAAGGGTTGTATTCGTGATCGTAGGGAGGGTTGCTCTCATGATAGTGCTGGCTAGTTCTAAAACCCTCTGCAGTCTCTTGCAATCCTGCGCATTGGAGGCTCTGCACCATGCTGTAATGCAACTTGTCAGAATGCTCTCCACTGTACATTTGTAAAAGTTTGCCAGAATCTTTGATGACATGCCAAATCTCCTGAAACTCTTCATCAAATAGAGCCATTGACGTGCCTTCTTCAGGATTGCATCAACGTGTTGGCCCAAGATTGATCCTCTGAGATGTTGATACTGAGGAACTTGAAGCTGTTCACTTTTTTCACTGCTGACCCTGTTAAAGAGGACTGGTGTGGGTTCTTTTAATTTCTCCTTCCTAAATTCAAAATCATTTCCTTGGTCTTGCTGATGTCTAGTGAGAGATTATTTGGGGAACACCACTCATCCAGCCAATCTACCTCACTCTTGGCCTCTTTGATGCCAACTGCTCCTGTGTCATGTGCTTTGACATCAGTTGTTGAGGTAACTGTGAAGAGCTGGTTTTCATATCAAGTTCTGCCTTTTTGAACTTGATTATGGTGGTTCACAGATCAACCCAGAAAAGAAATTAATGTGCATTAATGCAACAAATTGCATTTATGTGGTTATCCTCACATAAAAATAATTGTTGATTAAGCCTACAGGTCATGGCATATTAAGCATGAGCAAAACTTATGACTAGAGAACCAATGGCAAGTTCAAAGAAGTAAAGTGAAAAGGGAGAAGCGATTTTGAGTTCAAGAAAGCCTGAACGGGGTCACTGAAGGATCATTTTACAATTGTGTACAAAGGGGAATAAAGGTTCAATATCTAGTGGAATAATCAAAGAATTGTACAAGGCATCAGGTTAGAGGAGATTACACAGGCAGATAAGAACAAAGTTAAGCTGGGTGTTTATTTGTGGGAATTTAGTACAACTGAAAACAATATACTTGACTCATTCAAAAGATGCTATCTGAAGTTAATAGACCAAACATGCAGAGGAAAGCACAATGAACAATAGATCCTATATTTAATGCTGATGAGCAAATATAAATTACCCCCATCTTCACTTTGAGTGTTACTTACACATAGTTGTTTTGTGTGCATAATTAAAAGTTTTAAAAATAGTAAAACGAGAGCCAGAAAATAAAGCAGGATGGAATATGCTGGTAAACTGAAAGGAGGAAAGGAAGAGAATATTCAAATTTTATACTAGGGGAGAACAAGAGGCAGATAAAAGTGACAAGGGAGTAAACAGTGTTTGGAATACTCTGTGAACCTGAGTGAAATAAAAGGCTATAAAGTAGATGCCTCCATCTTATTTCATGGCGATATTTGCAGCTTAGTCCCAGAGATGAGGAAATGAAGATAGAATGATGGAGCGATAATTGATGAATGAGTTGATTAGTGAGATGAGCAGGAAACCCAGGATAAGTGGGGGACAAAGAAATGTGGGGATGAAGCCATGGAAGAATGAAGTAGATAGGTAGAAGTTTCATTGTCAATATGGTGACAAGTTTCTCTGGAAGGAGCTGCAAGTTGTTGAATTGCACATTTATTAGATGATCCTATCAGCTCAGGAAAAACCTAGTGTGATGAAATGAGCTTGGTGAGTAGAAGGGCCTGTTTCTATGCTGCATGATGCTATGATTCACCATAAATCTCTGAGTTCTTCATTATTAACCCTTCGACCCATTCACTAAATTACTAAAATTCATGTTTTAAATACATTTTCTTTTAGTCAAACCTAATAAACGCACAGCAAAGATGCATCCATCAGGATACTCGACTACAGCTCAGCATTCAATGCCATTGCCACAGACTATGGTCTCACTTTCAAGGACTCTTCAGCTCATATTCTTGATATTTATTGTTTATTTTTTTGTATTTGCAAAGTTTGTTGTCTTTTGCACACTGGTTGAACGCTCAAGTTGGTGTGGTCTTTCATTGATCCTATTACAGTTATTATTCTATTATGGATTTATTGAGTATGTCCACAAGAAAATGAATCTCAATTGTTTATGGTAACATATATGTACTTTGATAACAAATTTACTTTGTATTTTGGTTTTAGTTTTCTACTGTATTATTGAAAAAGTAAAATACTGATGTAGCAGGTAATCAAATTGTGCAAATATTCTTTTTGGAATTTTATTAGAAAATACTGCAACTAAATTAAAATTCCACACCATCCAATAAAGATAATGACCTTACTGATAATAACAATAATTAAGCATAAAGTTTGTAGTTCGTACTCAAAATTTTCTGCTGCAAGGTGAGAGTGTTCTGCACAGGCAGCTCTACCTGCTGTTACCTAAAGGATGTATCCAATCAATACAGCCTAGGTAGAAATAAGAAACCTAACCAACCAATTGCTTGTTAGGTTTTATTGTCTCTGACCATTTAGATATAGTCTCAAAGTTATCAAGGTCAAAAGTCAAGTTTATTGTCATATGCACAAGTATATTTATGCACAGGTGTAAAGAAAATCTTACTTGTACCAGTATCAGAGGCACGTAGCATCATGTAATCAACATTCACAAGGAAAATGTAAACGAAACATAACTATGTTAATAGAAAGAACAAAAAAAAAATGAAGTCCGGTTTAGTGCAAAGTGGTCAAAGTAGTCATGGCATTACTATAATGAGATAGTAATTAGAGTTGCACAAAATGGTTCAAGAACCAAATGATTGAAGGGAAATAGCTGTTCTTGAGCCTGGTGGTGTGTTCAATTCTAAATGCAGAAACAATAATGGTATTGGTTAATAAGGAAGAAATAATTAACAAGTTTGGGGACAGGCATGACAATTTTATTAAGGTATAGATTAAGTGGTTTTTCAAGAATCACTAGATTCTGGCATGGTTCCAGAGGACTGGAAAATTGCAAATGCCACTCCACTCTTTAACAACGGAGGGAGTCAGAAGAAAGGAAGTTATATGTCAGTTAGCCTGACTTCAGTAGCTGGAAAGGTGTAGGGGTCTATTATTAAGGATGAGGTTTCAGGGTACTTGGAGACACAAGATAAAATAGGCCAAAAGTTAGCATAGTCTTCTAAAGGGGAAATCATGCCTTACAAATCTGTTGGAATTCTTTATGCAAGTACAGCCAGGATAGATAAATGAGAGCCAGTGGATGTTGTTTATTTGAATATTCAGAAGGCTTTAGAAGGGGAACAGCACATGAGGCTGCTTAACAAGAAAGAGCCCATGCTATTACAGGAAGGTACTAGCATGGAAAGAAGATTGACTGATAGACAGGAGGTGAAGAGTGGGAATAAACAGGTCCATTTTTGATTGGCTGCTGGTGACTACTGGTGTGCCACAGGGGTGAGTGTTGGGACCGCCTCTTTTCACATTATATGTCAATGATTTGGTTGAAGGAATTGGTGGATTTGTGGCCAGGTTTGCAGATGATATGAAGATAAGAGGAAAGACAGGCAGTTTTGAGAAAACAGGGTGTTTGACAAAGGACTTAGACAGATTGAGAGAATGGGCAAAGAAATGGCAGATGAAATACAGTGTAGGGAAGTGCCTGGTCATACACTTTGGCAGAAAGTGGCTGGGACTATTTTCTGAATGGAGGGAAAGTTCAAAATTCAGAGGGTGTAAAGGGACTTGGGAGTCCTCGTGCAGGATTCCCTAAAGGTTAACTTGCAGGTTGAATTGGTAGTAAGGAAGGCAAATGCAATGTTGGCATTCATTTCGAGGAACTAGAATACAAAAGAAGGGTTTAACACTGGGGCTTTATAAGGCATTGGTCAGACCATATTGGAGTACTGTGAGCAGTTTTGAGTCCCTTATCTGATAAAAGATTTGTTGGCATTGGAGAGGGTCCAGAGGGGATTCCCAGGAATGAAGGGGTTAAAATATGAAAGTGTTTAATGACTCTGGGCCTATACTTGCTGGTGTTTGGAAGAATGAAGGGGAATCTGAGTGAAACCTATTGAATATTGAAAGGCCTGGATAGAGTGGATGTGGAGAGAGTGCTTCCTATCATAGGGTAGTCTAGTACCAGAGGACACAGCCTCAGAATTCAGGAATGACCATTTAGAACAGAGGTGGGGAAAATTTTAAATAGCTAGAGTGATGTGGTTCTGTGGAATTCAGTGCCACAGATGGCTGTGCAGGTCAAATCATTGGGTATATTTAATGTGGAGGTTGATAGGATCTTGATTAATTAGGGCATCAAAGGTTATAGGGAGAAGGCAGGAGAATAAGGTTGAGAAGGATAATAAATGTGCCATGATAGAATGACTGAGCAGGGATGATGGGCAGAATGGCCTAATTCTGCTCCTATGCCTTATGGTCTTATAGTCTAAATGGCTCAATATTTAGATGTTAACTTATAGGATGGCTGGATAGCATTTGATGCCCATTCCTCACTATCCTTGGGAAGATGGTGGTACATTGCCTTGTAAAGCTACTGCTTTGCTTCTGGTGAAAACCTCTTCACAGTTTGCTGGGTTTAGACCTGGTAATGATGAATCAGAATCAGGTTTAATATTGCCGGCATATGTTTTCAAGTTTGTTGTTTTGCAGCAGCAGTACATTGCATAATAACAAAAACTATAAATTACAATGAGAATTATATATAAAAAATACATTAATTAAATAGTGCAAAAACAGAGGGGAAACAATACTGAGGGAGTGTTCATGGGTTCATTATCCATTCAGAAATTTGATGACAGAGGGAATGAGGCTCTTCCTGAGACATTGAATGTGTGTCTTCAGGCTCCTGTACCTCTTCTTTGATGGTAGCAATGAAAAGAGGGCATGTTGCAGGTGATCGGGATCCTTAATGATGGATGTCACCTTTTTGAGGCATTGCCTTTTGAAAGTGTCCTGGATGCTGTGGAGGTTGGTGCCCATGAAGGAGAGGGCTGGGTTTACAACTTACTGCAGCTTTTTTCTGATCTTGTGCAGTGGCCCCTCTATACTAAGCAGTGATGCAATCAGTTAGAATGCTCTCCTCAGTACATCTATAAAAATTAGCGAGTGTCTTCAGTAACACAACAATTCTCCTCAAACTCCAAATGAAATATAGCAGCTGTTGAATTTGAATCAATATGTTGGGCCCAGGATGAATCCTCAGAGATGTTGACACCCAGAAACTTGAAACTGCTTGCTCTTTCCATTTCTGATCCTTCGATGAGGACTGGACTGTGTTCCCTCGACTTACCCTTCCTGAAGTTCATCATCAATTCCTTGGTCTTATTGATAAATCAAAGTGTGGAAGTTGATGGGGGACTTGCAGGTGATGATATTGCTGAATGTTGGCTGCCCTTTTCTAAGCGGTAGAGGTTGCAGGTTTAGGAGCTGCTCTCATGGAAACCTTGTAGACAGTACATATATCCACAGGGTGCACTGGTGGTGGAACCAGTAAATCCTTTAGATAGTGAAAGGGCTGCCAATCATGCAGGCTAATTCATCACAGATTATGTTGAGCTTCATTAGTACTGTTGGAACTGCACCATTTAGCTTATTCTAAATTATTCTTCTAAATATTTGCATTGGCTACCTATCATTATATCTTTTAACCCAAGGTTCCAACACACCTCAGCCAAACTCTTCCTTGTACTCTCTCTATTGTTTAAATCTAAGACCCTAATTTCAGACTTAACCAGAAATTGCTTACTTTATAAATGTCATGTCCATATTTATTAAAGAAGATCTGTCATTGCGTTTCCACCAGGAATAATGCTGCAGTGTCAACGTGTTATCTGGTACTACCTGAGCTCCAATCTGCTGTCTTCCAAATAGCTTCTTCTGATTGGTCCCCAAATGGCTGTACATTCTCCAATGTGTCAGGTAAAGCAGTTTTAAAATACAGTATTGGCTGAATAACATCTGAATTACTTCTTGACATCTCTCTGAAGTCACACTCAAGTTCTGACTGGCTAAATATTCTATGGAAAGCTGACTTATACTTTCACTTAAGTGAACTTCTAATCAAACCTGAACAGTATAAGAAAATGGACATAAGCGACATTAATATTCTGCTTTAACTTCATCTGCACTTCAGCCAAACAAACTCAATGTAATTTTGATACTGTGTTTGTCTTTGCTATAACTATTTCCCTATATGTGTGTGGTGTGAAGAAGAAGATATTCTCTTTCTTCAATTCAAGGATAGTGTTATTGTTATTAGTGAACGAAGAGGACAGGGATCAGGAATCTAGTGATCATCGGTATTAATTGATTTGTTGTGTAATGATCCTATTTATACCAATGAAAGCATAGTAGACCTTCATATTAATTTCTTCATACATCTATTCATATTGGCTTTTAGAATGATTAAAACCTTTTCCTATCTATTGACATTCATTTTTATGTCAAAAAATGAGAAGATTGAGGTCCTTTGAGAACAAAATTAAGTTGTTTCGTTCACAGACTTCACAATAATTCCTAAAATGGTGTCAGAATAGTCAACCTGCTCCAAATTTCCAAGAATATTGCTACACTGCCTATTCCTTGCACAGCAACCATCAGTGCCACAGAAAGTTATGCTGTTTGACCCTTCAGTTAAATTCGAAGAAACTTGGAGTCTATTTATTCAACACTTTCATATGATGTAACTTGACCTTTTCCAAATCCTTTTTATTATCCTTAAATATTTAGATAGAGGAGCGGAGTTATCAACATTATTAATTCTATCCGATGTAATATAATAGCCCAGCTTTGTTTAGTTTTAAAAACACAAAATGCTGTCTGGCCTGCTGAGTTCTGCCAGCATTTTGTGTTTTTATGTATTTCCAGCATCTGCAGATTCACTCGTGTTGCCTTTGTTTAGTTTTGTTTAGTTTAGTTCAGTTTTTTTTTTGATTTCTAATTTGGTTTATTTTGATATGTTTTTCTCTCATGTTAATTACATTAAGAGTTTGGGAGGCTTAACACATTTGTGTTATCTATAGCTTATACTCGTATATACTGTTTACCAACAATGTAATCCCAATCTCTCTGTACTACTATTGTTATTATGCCTATGTATTTGAAAATTAATAAAAAGATTTAAAAGGAAAGAAAGTTATGCTGGCTCTGCACAATAAATTAATCAGGTGCTTGGTGTTCAGTATGCACTCAGTGGACTGAACGACTTGTTTCCGGACTGCATAATGCTTTGGTTCTTTGACTCAAGTTGAAGTTCAGGATGAAACCATGTTCCTCCAGACCATGTTATACCGACAATATGCATGCAGGGGATTCCGGTTAATTGGGACAGCCACTTACTTGGGACAACTGTAGAAGAACAAAAACTCATTGAGAAACTATCCGACTATGCGATGCGATTGGGGTAGAAGTCTGTTGCTGAACAGTTTCTAACTAGCGTCAGTTGCGTGTATGTTGTGTCAATGTTAGATACTAAACTGTGCTTAGAGCAAATAGATTTTAAATATCGTTTGCTGCATTTGTGTTCAATTAGCAGTGATATTTTCTCACTTACAACAAGCTGGAGGAACTCAGCAGGTCGGGCAGCATCCGTGGAATCGAGCAGTCAACGTTTCGGGCCAAAACCCTTCGTCAGGACTGAAGAGGGAGGGGGCAGGGGCCCTATAAAGAAGGTGGGGGGAGGGTGGGAAGGAGAAGGCCGGTAGGTGCCAGGTGAAAAACCAATCAGAGGAAAGATCAAGAGGGGGGAGGGGAAGCAGGGAGGGGATAGGCAGGAAAGGTGAAGAAGGAATGTAAGGGGAAAGCACTGTGGGTAGTAGAAGAAGGTGGAGTCATGAGAGAGGTGAAAGGCAGCTGGAAGAGGAGGCAGAGTGAAACTGGGATGGGGGAAAGGGAGGGGGAGGGAATTACCGGAAGTTGGAGAATTCAATGTTCATGCCAAGGGGCTGGAGACTGTCCAGACGGTATATGAGGTGTTGCTCCTCCAACCGGAGTTTGGCCTCATCATGGCAGTAGAGGAGGCTATATATGGACATATCTGAATGGGAATGTGAAGCAGAGTTGAAGTGGGTGGCAACCAGGAGATCTGTTGTGGCGGACGAGGTGCTCGACGAAGCGGTCCCCCAATCTGCAATGTGTCTCACCGATGTAGAGGAGGCCGCACCAGGAGCACCGGATGTAATAGATTACCCCAACAGACTCACAAGTGAAGTGTTGCCTCACCTGGAAGGACTGTTTGGGGCTCTGAATGGTGGTAAGAGAGGAGGTGTAGGGACAGGTGTAGCACTTACGCTTGCAGGGATAAGTACCAGGTGGGAGATCTGTGGGGAGGGACGTGTGGACCAGGGAGTCGTGGAGGGAACGATCCCTGCGAAAAGTGGAGGGGGTAGAGAGGGAGAGATGTGCTTAGTGGTGGGGTCCTGTTGAAGGTGGCGGAAGTTGCGGAGGATAATATGCTGGATCCGGAGGCTGGTGGGGTGGTAGGTGAGGACAAGGGGAACTCTGTCCCTGTTGTGGTGACGGGAGGATGGGGTGAGGACTGAAGTGCCGGAAATGGAGGAGATGCGGGTGAGGGCATCATTGATGACGGCAGAAGGGAAACCACGATCCTTAAAGAAAGAGGACATTTGAGATGTCCTGGAACGGAAAGCCACTGACTGCTGGTGAGAATTAAGCAGTAAGACAATTCAGAATAGTTTTGCTCACTGTCGTTTCAGGCATTCAGACCTGGAAATGCCAGGAGTGAAAGTCAAACAATTTCACTACTTCAACAGGTTAGGAATTGCAAAGAGTTTGAATGTATCAACAATCATCTCGAATGTTACCTTTGGTCCCCACCGGACACTCAGCTCTCACCTGTGGCTCCAAGTATCTGTTTGCATGTGATAGCAACCACATTTTGGTACACCATTTTGATAGGTAGGCTAAACCAGACAGAAGAATAGCCAGTGGCTGCTGTACTCTGGTGAGATAGGGACATGCCTGTCCTACGGTGCAAAGTCAGCTCTAGTGGTCTGGGCTGAGGAGATCTACAGTGAGATTCAATGGCCAGGAAGGCCATTCTGCAATGTTCCCTGGAGACTGAAGGGCATGACGAGGCACAGAAGAAATCGTGGTTATCCACTGCAACTAAGGAAGACCCTAGTTGTGATGACTACTCGTACCACTGGACCAGGACTTCTGAGGTCGAGAGAGTGGAACTGCCCAGTGCAGCAGCTTTTCCACTTTAGAAAAACTCCCGCACAAGTTTCCTGTCATTATCAGATACAATGGACAACCATCAGTAGATTTGGTGGTGTTCTAATTTGTTCAATATTTCATTTAATACATCATTTGTTACTCAGTTAAATGGTAGTTTGTCATTTTTTATACCTTCTTAACTACTTCATTGAAACTTCAGCTAATTGGGGCAACTGCTTAATTGGGCCAAAATGTAGTGGTTCCAATGTGTCCCAATTAACCAGAATCAACTGTATATCATGGACAGCACATAAAACAAAATATTAGCCCAAATAACTTAATAAAATATCATTGGAAGTGCATGTGAAGTGCGCAGCACAGGTGAAGAGTAAACAGTAAACAGCTCACTGCCCTAGTGGCAGGGGATTCATTAGTCTCATAGCCTGAGGGAAGAAGCTGTTACCCACTCTTGCTGTCCTAGTCCTCAAGCTCCTGCACCTCCTTCCTGACAGTAGTGGGTTAAAGAGGTCGTGGGGTGGGTGGTAGGTATCCTCAACAATGCTTCAGGCCCTTGGTATGCCTTTTGATGCAGAATTGCAAAGAACACTTTTCACGGTCAGAGATTTAGAATATGAAATGCTTTTGTGCAAGTCCTGACTCTAACAACATATAAAAGTACTTGAATATGCATTTGAAGAAAAATGTAAAAGGACTGGAGAAAGCCTAGCACTAGATACTTCTCAAATAAGGTAAAGATGCTGGAAATACTCAATTCTGATGAAAGGTTATCAAACATAGAAGCAAACCTTTGCTTCTCTCAGCACAGATACTGCCTGTTATCCTGACTGCTTTCAGTGTTTACCATTTTACTTCAGATTTGTAGCATCGGAGGTATTTCAAATTTGGAATGGTTTTCTCCAGTTGGGTAGCAGCACCATCGTAGCAATGTGCTGAAAGGCTTTCTTGTTGCTGTAAATTGGAAGATTGCACACTTAGAGTAAAAATACACAGAAACACCAAGGAGAGTAAACTGTAAATCCAGGTGCAGTATCATTAATGCAGTAATATTGATTGGCAGAGGGTAATTTAACTTTTGGGTAATGAAATGTTTGGCAAATTTACCCTGGACTTTGACAGTTCTCCTGTGCTCCAAGCCAGCCAGTGAAAAGTGTGCAGCGCTAATTTCCTGAATGAGCAGTGAGAAAGGGGCAAAGGAAAAGCAGTCATTGGACGATGTAAAGTTCAATGTCCATGCCGCCAGGTTTACAGGCTAACCAGGCAGAAGATGAGGTGTTGTTCTCCCTCTGTCCCTTTTCTCTCCCCTCTTGATCTACCTGCCCCCTCACTCTCTATCTGCCCATTGGTCACACCCCATTCTCACTGCTCCCTCTTCCCCCACTACTTCCATTTGCCCTCCCAGCTGTTGCAACTTTATCCCATGCTCCCTGTCTTATCAGATTCCATCATTATCAGCTCTTTGTCAGTTCCACTTAACATCTCCCAGCTCCAGGTGCCATTCCCACTCTCTCCTCCTCCATCTGCCTATCACCTCAACCCACTTTTGAAACGAATTGATCTGTATCAATAATCTGCCAGACAAGATTTTTACTGCACCTTTGTACAAATGCATATAATAAACCTTGCCTGTAAAGCACTTTGGAACATCTTTTAGTTGCAATGGTGCTTTTAAATGCAAGTTGATTTTTGAGTCAATCATCCTTCCAAGTATAAAAATAAAAATAAACTGCAGATGCTAGAAATCTAAAATATAAAACGGAAAATATTGGTGTGGAAAACATCTGTTGAAAGGGTATTGGTTTAATAAGCTGTGGGCCTGAAACATTAACAGTTACTTACTCTGCATATGTTGCCTGACCTGCTGAGTGTTACCAGCAGTTTCTGTTTTTATATTCTTCGAATTATTCTTTTGTCACTGTATAGAGGAGTCTGAGATAGCAGTAGTTGAAGAGCTTTTCCAGTCTCAACTGCTTCATGACTGTGGCATTCTTTGGTTGGGATCAGAACAAATAATATTGAATAATTGCATTATAGAGGAAGGTGGGAACATTGTCAGTGCAGCAATTTCTCTCTGTGCCTCAACAGTACCATTTATCAAGAGTTTGCAGTCACTGGAAGCAATTATTATTTCTGCAGTGTAGTCAGTCAGTGTTGAGTTATTTAAGGATTGGCAGGTTCAAATTAATATCTGAGAACAAAAACAATGCCAATTGCTGTTAACTTAATGCATGCACTCAGTAAATCAGCCTGTGGTGAATAGTTCAGCACAGTCTGGAACACTTATCATTTGATACCACTGAGAACTTCCTGCAATCTCCTGGAAGATTAATAGGGGCCCTAGATGAACGTGTCACCAGGTTACCTGATGTTCTTCCAACAATGCAGTGGTGACTGATCAGGAGAATCCCCGAGTAAGTTCCTTGCAAATGACTCTGCTAGACTCTGTTTGATGTTGTTAGTCAGAAATACAGAATTAATAGGTGATAATTGGTGGACAGAAATAAGTATGCCTTGGAACTCACTGGTTTGACTGAGAAATTCCAATGACATATGAAATCACCAAGATTCTGGGAACATTCCCATGAAATAACAGCCACATGGAGTCATGTTTGCACATACAGTCAAACTCAGACCATCAAAGCACTGTATTCAATTCAAATTGGTGTTTGTATTTGCAATGTCAGGAGGAATGTTGTACTAGTCCCAAAGGAGGATGAAACTATAAACCAGAAAGTCTCAGGGTCTTCTGATAGGACAGGTTCTGAGGAGTGGAAAAGAGGAACTTCTGTTCACTTTAAGGCTCTTAATTCTGAGTCAGAAGGTTGTGAACCCCACTTCAGAGGCTTGATCAAAATATTTTCAGGTGACACTCTGTAATACCAGTACAAAGGTTCATGCCTCTCTGTTTCCTCAGATGGAGATCCCAAGGGCATGTTTCAAATAACAACACAAGAGTTACCTCTTGTCTCTTGGCCATTACTTATCAATTATCCCACAAAACCTAAGAGAGATTATCTGATCATGAGCATCTTTCTGTTTGTCGGACCTTGCTGTCTGTGGAGAACAGGGAGAACAGAATAAGGGAGAACAGACTTCAAATATCTTCAGTTGGCTGTACAGCAAGTGGAATTTGTACAAGTTTATATGGAGATACTGTTTTTCTTCCAGAAATCTGCTTCCAGCAATTCAAAAGGATTGCGACGGATTTTCACTTTGCAAGCCCAAGGGACATCGCTAATTTCAGTTTTCTAGCACAGCAGAATAACCTTTCTAAGGGGTCAGAGTTGTTTTTGACAAAGGTAAAGTTCTAACCAATATTCCTTGCTCAGCTTCTTGTTGTAAAAAAGAACCAGTCTTCCATTCTTAATGCAAATTGTAAACAATAATCAGTTTGAAGTTAAAAGGACAGCTTTGCAAACAGCACTATCTTCAGAGCAGAGACTGCTGGCTCACAGCAGGGGAATGACTTCTCAAGAGATATGGTTTGCAAAATAAAGTGACTATTATAGGCTCTTGTCTCCATCAGCCAAACTTAAAACAATGGGGTTATGTTAACTGGCCTCCATCAAAGTGTAAAGTCCAATGTAAATTTATTATCTAAGTACAAATATCTCACAATATACAAACCTGAGAATAATTTTCTTGTGAGCATCCACAGTAAATAGAAGAGACACAGTAGAATTAATGAAAGATTGCCCCCAATAGGTTGGATAAACAATCAATGTGCAAAAAATAACAAACTGTGCTAATACAAAAAGAAATAAAAGAAACAATAATAATAAATAAATAAGCAATAAGTGGCGGTTACATGCTGGACGCAGATAGATCCTCTGAAATGATAACACTGAGGAAGTTAAAGTTGCTGACCATCTCCCCCTCTGATCCACCAATGAGGACTGGCTCATGGATCTCCTGCTTCCTCCCCCTGAAGACAATAATCAGCACCATGATCTTGCTGACATTGAGTGAAAGGTTATTGCTGGATTTTCAATCTCCATCCTATATGCTGATTCGTCATCACCTATGATTTAGCCACTGACAGTAGTGTTGTCGGCAAATTTAAATATGCCAAACCAGGCAACTAGAGGAAAATTATTTGCATCATTGTGATAGAGATCAAGGAAGGTTCCAGACCAGTCTTACTTTATCAATTAGCACATCAAACATGATCAATGATCATGATCAATCAATGGTTGGAACATTTGTGTACTCAGAGAGTCAGCCCATACAGCATTAAAAGTGGATGTCTGGGATCTCTGTCTCGTTTAACTTTTAGACCATCTGTGTAAATTAATTTGTCCCAGCAAAAGTATCAGAAAGACATTGTATGCAAATAATATCAGCTAATAGTAGAACAGTATGAATGTTAGAAAGCATTGGGGATTGTTAGGAATGACAAAAAGATGTAATAGAAGGAAGAACAGTTCCTACAATGGATAATTCGTTCGACTGCAACTCATTGGTATGTTCTAGTTGTTCGTAAGAATTGTACCTGCATTTGGAAATCTTTTGAGATTTATAAATCTTTTGAATTTGTAAGTCTTTTATAAATCAGAAGTCCTCTGTGAATTTTAAATTAGGTTAAGAACTATTTGTCTAGATTTAAATGTGTGTTTACTTATTCTTGTGGGATAATGTCTTTCCTGACAAAGAAGGTTATTCTGTTTAGCAGGAGAGACTTGTGACTGAGAAACAATTTCAGTTTCTGGAGCCTCCTCTATGGTGGTTGTAGGAGTTGACTTTGGGACTGCAGGAAGTTGTTTGGATGGCTCTGAATACTTCTCTTCTGAACATATGGCATCCTGAGCAATGCACGGCAAGCTGCTCGATCTGCTGTTCTATCCCAGGCCACCAGACAAAACTTTGAGCCGATGCTTTCATTTTAACCACACCTAGATAAAAGGCAAGAGGTTCCACCAGCACTTTAGCTCACAGCTTGTATGGTACCACAGCTCTCATTCCCCATATAAGGCAATGCCCGTCAAGGAGAAATTCACCTAGGCATTAGTAAAAATGGGTCAACTTGGATTTCTGCTGCACATTCCAGCCATTTTGCATTGTCATGAGATCTGAGAAGATATGGGGTCTTTTCTGGTTTCCCTTTGGATCATCTCAGCTGTAGTATGGAGACTTTCAATTTTCATTAGGGAGAATATTATGAATTTATTCCCTGGAGTGTAGAAGAATGAAGGGAGATTTGATAGAGGTGTATAAAATTATGATGGGGAGAAAAAAGCCAGAGGACATGGGTTAAGGGTGAAGGGAGTAAAGTTTAAAGGGAACATTGGCTTCTTCACACAGAGAGTAATGGGAGTGTGGAATGAGCTGTAGTTGAAGTGATGAATGCTTTTAACATTTAAGAAAAACTTGGACAGGTACATGGATGGGAGGGGTATGGAGGAATATGGTCTAGGCGCAGGTCAGTGGGACTAGGCAGAAAAATGTTTCGGCACAGCCAAGAAGGGCCAAAAGGCCTGTTTCTGTGCTGTAATGTTCTATGGTTCTAATATGTCAAGGGGCATGTCTTCTATTGTAAATTTTTCCAGTATTTCCTTTCCCAAGAGTCAACGGGTCAATCTGTCGCAGCATTTCCATGATTAGTCACCCTCTTGAATTCAATCTTGTAATTGTGTCTACCAATAAAAAGGACCCATCTCTGCATTCGTGCTTCTGCTGTGGGTGGAACACCCTTCTGTGTATTGAAAATGGACACTAGTGTTTAACAATCAGTCGCAAGGGTACACTGTCTTCCATACAGGTACTGGTCAAAATATTCTACACCTCAAATTACCCTCAAGGCCTCACTATCAATCTGTACATAATTTTTCTCTGCAGCCATAAGAAAGCATAATGCCAAGGTTATGGAGCATTCACTTCCATCATTCAGAACATGTGACATGACTGCACCCAAAGCATAGGGCGAAGAGGCATCAAAGGCAAGCTTCACTGGATGACGTAGATCGTGATGTGGGAGTGCAGTGTCTGATGTCACCATTTCCTTTACCTTTAGGAAAGCCACCTCACACTGCCGTGTCCCTTGCTATTTCTCAAGGGGTGGAACACAATAGCCAAGTTTGGCGCGACCATGTTTTAGTAATTGACAAACCCTAAAAAGGTCCACAACGGTGACGTGTTCTTTGCCTTGGGGCATCTTCCACTGCTTGAATTTCTTCAGGGCACTTGTGTAATTCCGGTGCACAGTAACTGATGCTTGGTTTAAAGAATACACACTTGTTGCATCATGCTCTGAACCCATAATCTTCGAATCTTTTAACATTGTCTTGAGATTTTGGAGGTGTTCCTTGTCATCCTTACCATTAACAATGATGTCATCCTGGTAGCACTGAGTGCCTGGGCTGCCTTGTAGTACTTGATCAGCTTTCAGTCAAATTGCAGGTGCAGATGCTACTCCAAAATATGCCTATTATAGCGATAATGCTCTTTCTGAATGTTTATGGCAAGAAAACACTTTGGATTCTTTTTCTTACCTCCAGATGTAGGTAAACCTCAGCTACATCCGCGTTGTTGAAGTGTTTCCCTCCAGAAATATTTGCAAAGATATCCTCTATCCTGGGCAGAATGTGTTGATCTACTTCCAGTACTGGGTTGATGATGGCATTAAAATCGCCACAGATCCTGACAGACATGCTCTTCTTAGCTATTGGAACCACCGGCATTGCACATGGGCTCCACTCAATCTTGGAAAAGGTTCTGTCAGCCTCCGTGCAATCCAGCTCACTGGATACTTTATCCCAGATGGTATAATGAATAGGACTGGCTTTGTAAAACTTGGGTGTGGCATTTCCAAGGATGTTGCCTGTATTGGAGCGCATGCCTTTGAGTATAGATTGAGTGAACTTGGCCTTTCCTCCTTGCAGCGACAGAGGATGAGAGGCAACCTGATAGAGGTGTATAAGATGATGAGAGGTATTGATCATGTAGATAGCCAGAGGCTCTTTCCCGGTCTGAAATGGTTAACATGAGGGGGCATAGTTTTAAGGTGCTTGGGGATGTCAGGGGTAAGTTTTTTTACACAGAGAGTGGTGGGTGCCTGGATTGCATTGCCAGCGAAGGTGGTAAAGGTGGATGCAATAGGGACTTTTAAAGGACTCTTAGATAGGTACATGGAGCTTAGAAAAATAGAGGGCTATGTGGTGGGGAAATTCTAGGCAGCTTCTAGATTGGGTTACATGGCCGGCACAACATTGTCTTTCTCCTCTTGCAAAGAAAAGAAATGTGCTGCAATTTTTAACTTAAACTTCTCCCTGCACTTTTATTTTAACTCAAATATTTTGCTGCTCTTCAACAGGCAGGTAGTCGTCTTGGGTTTGTTTAAAACTTTCTAGTCGCCACTGTTAATTTTTGGTAACTACAAAAGAGACTGAATAATTTGGGTTTGTTTACATTGGAATGCAGGAGGTCAAGGAAGAACCTAACAGAAATTATCATACAAAATCATGAGGAGCATAAATGGAACACATTGGACTTTTTTCTCCATAATGCAGAACTCTAAAACTAAAGATTATATATTTCGGATAAAGAGTAAAAGATTTAGAAAGGATCTGAGGAAGAGTCTTTTCACTCAGAGGGCAGTTGGGATCTAGAGTGCATGGTCTGAGGGGTTGATGCCAGAGATTCTCACAACATTCAAGAAGCATCTGGACAACCATCCAACAGGTTCCATCGTTTCCTTTTCTTGCACTGTCAAATAACCACGTGCTCAAAGGTATCTCTCTGCAGAAGCTGTTTGATGAAGGTTAAGTGACATGGCACATTGAAAATGAATGGAAATCTTGTGTCAACCTGATTATCCCTCATAATACCAATGATGTATTGAACCTATAATATCGATCAATACAGCACAGTACAAGTCCATAATGTGTCAACCTATATTAACCTACTAAGTGATCAATCCAATACTTCCCTCTTACACAGTCCATAAACCTTCAGTTTTCTTACATCCTCTACACTGGTAACCTTATTCTTCTTACAATTCTGCACAATCTCCCTGTATATTTATTTCTCCAATTCCCATTGTCTATTTGGGTACCAATATTACAATTCCAACAGTGTGATCACCTAGGTCATCAGATGAAGAGTGATACTGAAAGTGACACAGATGTGGTCCATCCCCATGCTTCAATCACTTCACTACTGTGACGAGAGACCTAGGTGAGGATGGTTAGGACCCAAATGTTGGAGTATCTGAGGCTGGAACTGAGACATGATGCATGATTGAAACGAGAACAGAATATATTACTAGACATTAGATGATAATCCAAGTAGAGCTGATGATTGAACTTTGAACCTCCTTTCAGGTGATCCTTAAATATTGAAATCGTGTCACCAAAACATGGCTGCCAATTAACCTGATAGTCTGGGATTCTTAAAGGCGCCATGCCAGCTTTCTATATTCTAGGGAGTTAGAGCGTTTAAACCGCGGAAGCTGGTGCAGTTGGGTGCGTATTGTAACAACCTCTCTATCAGAATATTGCAAAAGGATTATATCCATAGAGATACCACACACAAACCTCCAGAGAGAGTGTGAGAAAGTAAATGCAAAAAAGCCCTTATTCTGAAAGCTTTGTTTAAGTGCAGCTGCAACAAGTTGTACATATCCTGGGTGCATAAACATGTGTTACTACATAAGGGACACAAATATGAGGGGCATAAGGGACACAAAGGTGTCCCCTTTGATTTCCGGGGGGCTCTTTTCTCTCTCTAGTTACTCTTTTTTGTTTAATATACTTATAGAAGTTGTTTGGATTTTCCTTGATCAACTCTGCCAAAGTTCTGGGCTGAGGCAGAATAACAGTTCAACATGGACAAGATGGGCTGAAAAGCTTGTTCCTGTGCTACAGAGTTCTAACACTATAACACACATAAAATGCTGGAGAAACGCAATGAGTCAGACAGCATCTATCAAGGGGAATAAACAGTCAATGGTTGGGCCAAGAACACTCATCAGGACTAGAAAGGAAGAGGGCAGAAATCAGAACAGTATGGTGGGGCTAGGGAAGGCGTACAAAACTGGCAGGTGTTAGGTGAGACCAGATGAGTGGGAACTTGGGTGGGGAAGGAGGTCAGTAAGAAGCTGAGAGGTGATAGGTAGAAGAGGTAAGGGGCTGAAAAAGAAGGAAACTAATAGGAGAGGGCAGTGGACCGTGAAAGAAAGGGAGAGAGTAGGGGCACCCAAGGGCAGTAGTGGCAGGTAGGAAGAAGAGATGAGATGGGAGGGCAATGAGAATGTGGAATGGAAAAAGAAAGAAGGGGAGCAGGTGGAAAATTACTGAAAGTTAAAGAAATCGATGTTCATGCTATCAGATTGGAAGATACACACAGGCAGAATATAAGGAATTGCTCTTCCAAGCTGAGTGGGGCTTCATTGTAGCAGTAAAGGAAGTTTTGGACTGACCTATCAGAATGCGTATGGGAAGTTGAATTGAAAGGGTGACCACTGGGCAAGTACTGAATGCTGTGGCAGACAGAGTGAAGGTACTCGACAATATAGTTTTACTGTAACTCTACTGAGGCTATATGAGTGGAACTGAGGAATAAGAAAGGGACGGCCATATTAATGGGATTATATTATAAACCACTCAATGGTCAGTAGGATTTAGAGGAGGAAATTTGTAGAGAGATTGCAGGCTGTTGCAAGAAGCATAAAGATGTGATTCATTGGAAAGAGAGACACGTTTGTTTGAACAAGAGATCACTAGATATAGTAAACTAAGTGAATTATGTAGTTTTTTGAAGCAAAAGAAATAGCCAATAAAAAATGAGGGCCAGTCTGTCAAGCATCATCAAGCATGTGATGATCTCTCTCTCTCTCTCTCTCTCTCTCTCTCTCTCTCTCTCGCTCGCTCTTCCCCCCTCTCTCTTTCTCTTCTCTTCCCCCCCACCCCCCCGTTTGCTCACTGCTTCTGATGGAAGGCCCCTGCGCTTGAACGATCTCTTTCCTCGATGCTGTTGGAGGATGGTGCCTGAGTAAGGTTTAATCGACATGATTAGTGACTGTTTTCTGCCGTTCACATTATGATGTGATTTCTGGTTTCTGGTTGCTCCTTTCCTGCTACTATTTTTAGGTGACTTTGAATCGGGGCAGCCTGCACATAATGAACACTGAGCTGAACTGAATATGGACTCTTTGATTTTGTGTCTTATAGTCTGTGCTTTCGCTCATTCTTTCTTGTTGCCATTTGTGTGGGGGGTGGGGTTGATATTTTTGTTACTATTTGCACAATTTGTTTTTTGATCGGGGGTGTTGATGTTCTTGCTGCTGTTTGCTCTTTGTGTGTTTTGCGTGAGGTGAGGGTTGATGTTTCTTGCTGCCATTTGCACGATTTGTTTTTCTTGTGCATGGGGAGGTTGATGCTTTTTTCTTTGAATGGTTTCATGGTTTTCTTTGTTTCGTGTCTGTCTGTGGGAAGACAAACCTCAGAGTTGTATAATGCATACATACTTTGATCCTTTGACTCCTTTGAACTGAAATCATCAACTTCAGAGACTCCCTCTTACAAATGCCTAACAATTTGTATTAATGTGGATCCTTTAATGCAATAAAAACATTTTAAGTCACCTTGCTATAACAATATTGAACAAGATACAACATGGTTGAATTCCTCAGTTTGAAAACGTTTTTATCTATGTAGTGTTCTGCTCTTTAATGGGGGTTGGAGGAGTCAAAATGTTTACTATTTTATAATGGATATTAAATTGCTACAGAGATTAACAAATGAACACAATAAAATGGCACAATAAAATAATCTCCTCAATGATTCAAAAACCAGTCAGTTTAGAGACTTTTTAAAGAGTGCATACTTCCTTACAAATGTACACTGGAGGGGTCCGGAGGAAGATGTCAAAAATTGCTTCATCAACAGGAAAGATCAAAATGAATCTGAGAGCACTATAAAGCACTTGAAACTTGTTAAAAGTTAATTCCAAACTAACTCTCTAGGTTGAAGCTACAAACCGATATTAATAAAAATGAAACCCACCGATAAACACTACAAGCACCTGAGATTAAACCACCACTTAAACCTCAAAAGTGCTGGTACTAAGGATTTCATTTCTTGAGAAGATAAGGAACCTTACTGGAAGTTACACACTTTTATGATTGGTGCACAGTCTTGAGGAAAACATCACTGCCTCAGTTGTTTAAAATGCTTTAGAGGGAAAGGAAGAATCAAATTGTTATCCAATTCATTTTGTGAATTAAATTGCTCCAAGGACAAAAGTTTGGATGTTATAATGTGGCATTTAAAAAGGAACAAGCTCTTCTGACAGATTTATTCTGATAAATGAACCCTCTTCTTTTTCTCAATCCAATAAAAATTCAGGAATTAGTCATGATTTTGAAGCAAAGTATAATCAGCTTCTATTCAACATCTTAGGTCTAGGATCAGCCAATGTAATCACTGTATTGTTTGTTATTGGAGAGAGAATTGCATGCACTTCCAAATTCTATTGCCTTTAGTTTATTACTTTGCTTATTAAAAAAATGAAAAGCATGATTTCTTTTCCAAGGCCAGGAATCAATAAAAAAGTCATTTACTTCAATTGGTTATATGTTCATTATTCAATAATAATGATTCATTTGGATCATATATCTTGAACGTAATCCAGTTTCCAGTGTACAGAACCTTGTGAGTGGACTTTAAATAACTGAATGGGAATTTTTCACTGGAGAACAATAGGTTCTTTAAAAAAGTCCCCAATCATGCTAAAGTATGACTTAGAACACCATGCTACAAAATATTTAATCTATTTCCTTTTGTTTCTCAATCTGGAAAATCAATGGATGTTAAGCCCCTTTTACAATTTCACAAATTAAGGCTCAAGATCAAGAGAGTGCTGAAGCCTGCCCTAAACAGATCAACTCTTTACATTTATTTTATTGTTCTACTCTTTTAAAGCTTCGTTCTAACACTATAAGAATAACTCTGTGACTCTATATTCTGTTTCTTTTCTTTTCGCCACTCGATGTACTTACATCAGGCATGTTCTGACTGGTTGGCATGCCATCCAAAGCTTGTTGGTGTAGTTTGGTGCATGTCACAAAAATAAACCAATACCAATACATCTACACTATACCTAAAGTTAAAATTAGAATGATTTTTCAATTCATTTTATAGAAAACCAAAATATAAATTGGGCAAAGTAGATGAAATACTAGAATTATACTTTAAAAAGTACAATATATTTTTCAATTATATTGTGAAAGGTTGATCAAATTTTTGCAATTGTGTGGAAAGGGAAGACGCCAGAGGAACAGCAGCTCACATTCTGCCTGGGTAGTCTATGACCCAAAGGCATGAACGTTGAAGCCTCCAGTTTCAGGTAACCCTTACCCCTTTCTGTTCCTTTCACTCTGTAGACTGAAGACCTAAAGCCCTGTCCTAGAGTTGGAGGACTGTCCGCGTGTACGTTTGGGAGGGAAGAAAGGGGCTTGTTTTGCTGTTGTCATTTTGTTGCTTATTGTGCTGTGTTCCGTGTTGTTCTGCCAAGTACTTTGGATATGTTATGTTTGCAATGGAATGTGTGGCAACGCTTATGGGCTGCCCTGAGCACATCCTTAGGTGTGTTGGTTGTTAACGCAAATGACACATTACAATGTATGCTTCCACGTACATGGGATAAATAAATCTGAATCTCGTCTCCTGATACACTGGGGTCCTCTCGTATGCCTGCTTCTTTCCAACATGTACATAGCCAGCCATCTGTTAGCCAATTTTCCCCCTTGTTCTCTCTACCTATCACCCACATTTGGCCCCCTATCCTTTCTCCTCCCGAGCCATTCCCATCTGTCCAGTATCCCTCCTTTATTTAGTTCCACTCATCAATTTCTTTTCTTACCAAGTTCCACAATCCTTTTTTGACTCCCTGCATTCAGATCATCACTATCTCCCTCAATTCTGCCCATGGATGGTGCCTGAGTTCTGGGTCCTGGGCAAGATTTAATTGACCCAGTTTGTGGATTGGACTTTCTAGGTCACATTATGATGCATTTCCGGTTTCTGCGAGCTCCTTCTTGTTGCAATGTTGGGCGAATTTGAATCAAAATGACCTGCAGATAACAAACACTGTATATGCCAGGACTCTTTCAATTTTGTGTTTCATATTCTGTATTTTTTTCACTCGTTCTCTATTTTGTTACCATATGTGCGATTTATTCCTTTTTGCACAAAGGTTGTTTATGTTTTTCTTTGAACAGGTTCCATGATTTTCTTTGTTTCATGGCTGTCTGAGGGGGAGGCAATCTCAGGATTGTACACTGCATACATACTTTTTAATAAATGTAGTTGGAATCCTTGAATCTTTGATAAATAAAGCTAATCTAGTAGCAATACTGGTTTTCCATTTGTGTGTGTGTGGTGTGTGTGTTTGTTTGTGTGTGTGGTGTGTGTGTGAGTGTGTGTGTGTGTGTGAGTATGTGTGTGAGTGTGAGTATGTGTGTGCGCGCACCTGTGTGTGTGTTTGTGTGTGTGTGAGCGTGTGTGTGTGGTGTGTGTGTGTTTGTGTGTGTGTGTGAATGTGTGTGGGTGTGTGTGAGTGTGTATGTGTGTGTGTCTGTATGTGAGTGTGTGTGTGTGAGTATGTGTGTGTGAGAGTGTGTGTGTGTGTGTGGTGTGTGTATGTGTGTGTGTGTGTGTGTGTGTGTGTGTGTGTGTGTGTGTGTGTGTGTGTGTGTGTGTGTCTGTGTGTGAGTGTGTGTGTGTGTGAGAGAGAGAGAGAGTGTGTGTGTGTGTGTGTGTGCGTGTGTGTGTGTGTTCCCGAAGATTAAGTTGCTCTTCCGTTTTATGCAGTTGCTGTCAGTTTCCATATCACTAAGAAGACAAATTTGTGGCCTCTCTCTAAACATCTGGAATTAAGAGACACTTCATTACTGATTTATTCTGTTTAATAATACTTTAAATAAATATAATTTCACACTGGGAACCATTGAATGTCATGAATAAAGAAATGTATGCTTTGGAAAGGGGCTTTATTTAGTTTGGTAATGTCTTCTTGCTTCTTAAAAGAACCCTATTGTCACAAGTTTGGTGATTTGCACCGGGTGCCAGTACTGCTTTAAAGTTCCTCATCAGTGACATCAAATCCTTTTCAAACAAAAAAAATCAGACTGCTGAATTAAAGCACCCCCATTTAAAAAAAACATCTGAAGATACTCAGTATTAAACTTGACTGAAGTTTCTATTAACTGCAGTCATAACCAAGAAGTAGAGATATTATTAAAATATCCATTGCACTTACAGAATTTTTTAAATCTTATTTGCAAATCTAAATCTTAGTGCTATTACAAATCCACTTAGTTCAAAAGGGTGGTGTGTGTCTTTAATTACCCAGCATTGTAAACTATGTAAATCCAATTTACAACTAACAGCGTTTAAAGGGCTGAGGCAGGCTGGGATTTGTTAAGATATTAACATTCTTAAATAATGATATTACAGAGGAAACCACCGAGCCAGACTGAGCGTGTCCCGGGGAAATAACTCGCTCCACTGCCCAGGTTACCAGCTGGTGTAGTAAAGGTTTGACCTTTGTGTTTTTGATGGGCTTTGTCTGCGGGCCAGACCCGCAGATGTTGCCGCAATTCACTGAATAATGAAATTAGACAGAGGCAAGACATCCCGGCAAGATTGCCCGCCCATTGTAAAGACTTTAAATGAAGTGAGATTCTCCACAGCGCTGTCCATGGATTAAGGTTTAGATTCAAGATCAATTCGTGCATCACAATGCGACTGAGAGGGGATTGGACCACAAAGTGGGAGCGTTTATCTAAAATGTTATCAGTGTCCCCAAAAGTTGCTTCATTGCCTTCTCCAAACCTTTCTTAATGTGACTATGACAGGGTACCTTTCCATATATCATCTCAAAGTATCAGTAATTTTATTACCATTGATTGCACCAATGATGTGATCAATTATTAGACGAATTGACTCCATTCAGCAGTTTACCAGTTGGAGATAATTCCATTTAAGTTTCAATTCCGAAGGCAAAACTTCCCTCTGAAGGTAAATCTGCAGACGTTGTAGGCCAGCTGGAGAAGGCTTAATAAATGCATGACCTCAAAACTAAAAGAGTGAGTTAAACAGCGTTAGAAGGAGTAAACTCCAGAGTAGGTAATTGCGTAGGCAGATGCGCTCTTGCCGCACGTCCACAGGCAGGCAATTACATCTTTCTTGCATCCCTTTCTGCAATCATCCTCCCTTCCGTCCTGTTCCTCTTCCTCCCTGTCATCCTGCCTGGGCAATTTCCCACCTTTCCCTTACTCTCTTGTCACTTGCTCTATTCCAAGATAGGATTTCCTCTGATATCCCAACTCGCCCAGCAGCTTGTGGCCAAGTACAGACACTTGAATTTCCAAGCTCTCTCACGGTGAAACCTCTCCAGAGCTCGAGGTACCTGCCCAGTATGGTCAGGCATCAACAAACCAGTTAGGGTGCTTGCAAGTCCAGAATGAAGAGTTGATCATTTACCTGAGATCCGTGGTAGTAGCCAAACAAGCTGAGTAACAACTGAAGGGTAAACCAAGCCACCCATTGCTGACACCAGAAAGGTGTTGGGTCATGATCCATTGTTTAAAAGCTATTGCAACAGAACCCTGCATCAATAAATCTGTTCTCAGGAGATGGTGCCTGACTCTAACATTATTTTCATTTTTGATCTGAATTGTTTGAAATACTTTGCTTTTGAGGTATGCAGTTGAATATTTTGAAGCACATTTTAGTTCACAGAAAACAGAAATACATCTCTCCAGTGTTCTGCTCAGGTTCAAAGCATTGCCAGGGCCACTCACTTCTGTCTCTTCCTAATCACCCAGGGGCCCATGGCTAGCCAGAATTATGTGTTATAATGTATGGAAAGAGGAATTTGGCCCTTTATGTCTACTTGATCACTTAATATGATCAAGTCTGATCAGTACGATATTCCTGCTTTCTTGACAAGTCCCTTAATTGGTTAGTCTTGAGAACATATCAGTTCCTTCCTGAATATATTAAATGATTTGGGCTAAATTGACGTTACAGTAATAAATTTCATAGCTTCACCACTCTTTGGGTGAAAACATTTCTCTTCATCTCAGACTAAATTGTCTCCCCTTATCCTTTGGTTGTGATTCCTGCTTCTATATTACTCTATGGTTATAAACTTATTTCCTACATCTGGACAGTCCAGTCTATTCAGGATTTTGTGAGTTTCATTGAAGTCCTCTCTCATTCATCTAAACTGGGATGAACATAAACACACTTGCCCAAAGCTTCTTTCATATGTCAAATTTCCTTCAGAACTAATCCCTCTCGCACATCCATCAGCTTCCATCTAATTCATTTGTCATACATCTGGTGGTGGTGGCATCCGTCGGTCTCGAGAGACCATGGATCTGCGCCTGGAGTTTCCAGGGCGCAGGCCTGGGCAAGGTTGTATTGGAGACTGGCAGTTGCCCAAGCTGCAGGCCTTCCCCTCTCCACGCCACTGATGTTGTCCAAGGGAAGGCACTAGGACCCATGCAGCTTGGCACCGGTGACGTCGCAGAGCAATGTGTGGTTAAGTGCCTTGCTCAAGGACACAACACACTGCCTCAGCTGAGGCTCGAACCAGTGACCTTCAGGTTACTAGTCTGATGCCTTGCCCACTAGGGCACGTGCCAACACACACACACACACACACACACACACACACACACACACACACACACACACACACACACACACACACACACACACACACACACACACACACACACACACACACACACACACACACACAGCAATTTACAACAGCCAGCTAACCTGCCAGCACAACTTTGGGATAAGGCAGGAATGCAGTGCATCTGGCAGAAACCCTTGCAGCTACAGGGAGACAGTTTGCATCCAAAGTCAGGGTCAGATGCTAGACACTGGAGCTCATGCAGCAGCACCACCTGTTGTACCGCTGTGTTCTACATTCCAGGATATATACTGTATCATCGTGAACTATCCTTAAAAGTATCTTCTTATCCCATTATTTTGAGTTGTAAATTTATGGTTAAGGTTCTTTAGAGAGGAATGATTTGAAATACCTCCTTTCCCACTTTCTTTAATTATTGTCCCTATGAGACCAAGAATACTTATCTTTCAATCAGCACTAAGACAGTGCATCTCAGCAGCAGTTTTGACCACTGTTGCTGTGCTTTTGTTGTATTCAGTAATGTTCATCAATTTGCTTGTATTGTAGCTATGACTGCAGTTTAAAAATCCTAACTGATTGTGTGGTTTGGACATTCTCCTCTCTGACACAATCCATTGCATGGAAAAAGTCCAAGATCTGCCTCAAACTCTGGTCCCCTTGGATAGTTAGCTCTTTTGGTACAGCTTGAGCCGAAGATTTTACACAAAATTTTCCTTTTGGGCAGCAACCTCCCACGAGCAGCAAGAAATGAATTATAAGCCAGTTAGTTGAGGATAAATTAAACTGCATAAAAAAACATACTTCTGGAAATCTGAAACAGAAACTGAAATTTATGGAAACAGTCAATGGGTCAGAGAACATCTGTCGAAAGAGGAATGGAGTTAATATTTCAGTTTATCAGTTTTAAACTGTTAACTTGGTTTCTCTTTCTACAGATGCTGCTTAACAAGTTGAGAATGCATATTGTTTACGTGTACGTAATTTCCAAATTCTTTTTTTAAAATGTTATTGTGTACGTCTTAGGGGATGGATGTTTACCATATCTTTCAAGTAGCCCTGGTGCAGTTTATATTTCATCAACATTGGCTAAAAGACTGCTGTATATTGTAAGCACTCTCACCTCTACACACTTACCCCATCCCATATGTCCTGCCCAAGTTGTTTTCCATTATCATGTCATTTTCTCCTGACCTGTGACACACCTGTGAACAGAACCAGCTGTGTGAAGTCCTATTCACCCATCATGATGTCCTAGTCTAACTCGTAATGTCTCAAAATCATGTGTTTGTATGTATTCATGAAATTATGCATCCCCATCTTTCTTACCTTTAACCTAGCATACAAACCCTCACTATCTCTATTCCCCCGAAGTTAGTTACAATGTTTTCCTTGTGCTTTATGTAATTGAATATAATAGATAGCAAGAATAATAGCGTTTTACTAACTTGGATGAAAACTTCACACCTTAACAATGGGCATGCTACTGCTATGAATTCTTATTTTGAATGACAATGGCAGTTACTATTATTGATTCAAATCAGGATGCAAGTACAGCTTGTTCATATTTAGAAATATAGTACAGGCATCAGTCATTCTTTGCCTCAGCCAAGGTCAACCTAGACTTCAGCCATCATGCCCATTGGTCAGCGTACTCTATAAACCCATCTGCCTCTCCATTTACTTACCTATCTGTGTCATCACTCTTATACCTCTTGCATTTAATCAAGTTTTTAGTCAACTTTTCTAAGTTATTTTTTAACTCTGCATGCATGTATTTATCTGTAGCTTCTTGCGGCAGATTTGGATATTATTTATTATGTAAATGAATGTTGTATATGTTCAAATTGTTCTGTTTCCGCTTTCGGTACAGGGCAACATTGGTGAGTGTTTTTTTTAATCAGCAAACTCATTGAAAACCAATTTATAATTGAACTATAATATGCATTCCTGACTTTGCACTTGCATTGTGCGAGTGCGGAAAATGGGAATGTGCTGACAGTATTGAAAAATTTTCAAGTTTTGTTCTCAATGTCCAGAATGCATTCCCTGGGAAGTCTCCACCAAAGCAGCAGACACCGGATGCTGCTTCTCCATGGATACCTGGGCAAGAGTGTAATCTCTGAATTAATAGCGAACCCCCAAATGGGGAAGTCAGTCAGCACAGATGCCATGAGAATGGCCTGGAGCATTCCACATTCAACTCCATTCCAGCTGCATCTCCAGTCTGTTTAAATCTGGGTTTAGCAAGTCATTGTCTGCATTCTGCTTTGGTACTGCCTTTCTCTCTATTTGAATTGACCTCATGATTGGCCTCAATGTGGTCTTTCATTTTATTGTCAATCTCATCTGCACTTCCTCTATAACACTGAATTCTGCATACTGCCATTGATTTCTCCTAGTATTACCTCGTTGTACTTATGCTTTGAAATGATCTGTGTGGATAGCATACAACACAAAACTCATTGTACATGTGACAAAAAACGATTACTAATGTACATACAGTATGTAGAGTTTGTGATTGCAAAACTGACGTTGGAACAACTGAATGCAAGAATTTAACAAAAGGTGGGGTGGGACTGAGTGTGGTGGATCTGTGGAGCCAACCTCAGACAAATCTACTGATGAACCTTTCAGAGCCAACTGAATTTATGGGCATTACCAGCTGCTGGTAACAAGAGACATTCAGCAACATCAAACTTGCGTTCTTAATGTGCTGGAAGTCTACTGTTTTGGAGCATAGAGACACTTTTGTGCATTAGGGGCAGGAAAAGTGCTTGTAACTATGAGACAGCAACAAAACAGCACTAGCATGTGGAAAAGACCTCCTCCATTTCCCAGTTTCATACAGTAAAAGCTTTGCCATTTCTTGTGTAGAAAGCTGAACAAATGTTAAGTTGGTGCAATGATGTCTTAATGCCATCGATCAGAGTCCAACTGGTTATTCAAAGTTTTTGGATCCATCAGATCTATTTGTCTAAACTTATTCATGGAACTTTTCAATCTATTAAGTGATGAGAACTAATAATATTAAGCTCACTCTAATAACCTTCATGAATTATTTGATGTCATTACTACTGAATATCCACATTCTCTGGTGGGGAATAAAGAAATATACTGTGTGAGAACAGGTAAGGATGTTGATGTTGTTCCATTGTTTCTAGTGTGCAAGGAGTTACAATGCAGCTTCAGACAAATCAGATACAGCCCACCATGTTCATCATTTGATTCGGTTGATGCAGGGATGCAGAGAAGATCATTCCCTGAAGGAGAATGTGGGCATAGACTTCTCAAGGAAGTCCCTTAAGAACTGAGGATGACTTACTTTCATGCTGTACAAACAAGCTGGATGAACTCAGCAGGTCAGGCAGCATCCGTTGAAAGAAGCAGTCAACGTTTCGGGCCGAGACTCTTCGTCAGGACTAAGGAAAGAGGGAGCAGGGGCCCATAAAGAAGGTGGGGGGAGGGTGGAAAACCAATCAGAGGAAAGATCAAGGGGTGGGGAGGGGAAGCAGGGAGGGGATAGGCAGGAGAGGTGAAGAAGGAATGTAAGGGGTAGTAGAAGAAGGCAGAGTCATTAGAGGTGGTAGGCAGCTAGAAGAGGAGACAGAGTGAAGGTGGGATGGGGGAAGGAAGGAAGAAGGAGGGAATTACCTGAAGTTGGAGAATTCGATGTTCATACCAAGGGGCTGGAGACTACCCAGACGGTATATGAGATGTTGTTCCTCCAACCGAAGTTTGTCCTCATCGTGGCAGCAGAGGAGGCCATGTACAGACATATCCGAATGGGTGAATGAGAGTTGAAGTGAGTGGCAACCAGGAGATCCTGTCTGTTGTGGCGGGCGGAGCGTAGGTGCTCCACAAAGTGGTTCCCCCCGCCCCCTCCTTCTTTAGTCCTGATGAAGGGTCTCGACCCGAAACGTTGACTGCTTCTTTCAACGGATTCTGCCCGACCTGCTGAGTTCATCCAGCTTGTTTGTACGTCTTGATTTGACCACAGCATCTGCAGTATACTTTGTGTTTACTTTCACGCTGATTTTGTGGGTTCTGAAGTGACTAATCGAGCGATTGAAGAAACTCTTCTACAAAAGGGCAGGAAGGTGGGACTTTGTATGGGGGTGCTCTCTTTACATCATTAAAGTGGGACTCCCATTGCATGGCCTCTAGACTCTTAATACCATTCCAAATGCTTCTCCTCTCCTTTGAGCAGTGTTGGGACAGAGATTCTCAGGAGGCAGTGACTATGTTACGCTTCTTTAAAGAGCACATCATTGAATATTTTTCTCTGAGTGCCAATCTATTGGAGCTCAGAAAGGCAGCAAAAATTATCAACAGTACATTGCAATAACCTAGGGAGGATGAAAGTGCCTTACTCATGTAGTGCTCTCCTGCAAGATTGAGGGAGTTTCTCACCCATGAACCATTTCATATAGATTCTCTCAGCTCCACATAAGAGACTAATATTAACAACAAAGGCTTTATCCTTTGAAGCAATAAAATGCCATTCAATACTCCTTGGAAATTAGTTTACCATTTTCTTCTGTGAGGTTGAAGAAGCTCATCACACCAGCAGAATAACTCCCCAGGAGCATTGATTCAATCCACAGTCTCTCAAAGGGTAACAGAACAGCTGTTCAATACCTTGGTCAAAGTAAAATGTTTTAAAGGGGATGAAGATTAAAGGGGTTCAAGGAGGGAACCCCTGTGCTTATGAACTAGGTTATTGAAGGCACACCACTAACTTTGGAGAAAGGAGAATGGAGATATGTGAAAAGCTAGAAGGAGGTGCACTGATTAGAGCTAAATTAGTTACATTTTAATTTATTAATGACATTATTGGTTCTCAGAGACTTTGAATCAGAGAGTCATTATACCACCTATAGTGCGTTTAGCTCATTTTGTCTGTGCTGGGTAAGTTAACTTCCCCAGTTTTCTAAGATAGGAATTGAACTTACATTATGTTTTTGAAACATCTTCTCAAATATCTGGACTTCCCAGAACTTTTGACCTTGCAATTGATACTTGAGAAAGGAGATCCTGTCATCTAGTAGGCAATGGAAATCTCAAGACCAGAGTTAGGAGTACCAGATGAATGCACACACATTCAAGGTTTGCAGGGTATCTCTGTCTTTACTTAGCTTACAATTTAGAGAAGTCCATAATTAGCACAGTCTCTCTGTTTGTTTACACTAAGGACTAGGTGGTTGATTGCAAGAAGAACAAAATAAATGTGCAGTTGCTGGAAATCCAAAATGAAAACTGGAAATGCACAAAATTTCCCAGCAGGTGAGTCTGCATAAGGAAGAAAGAAAAAGAGTCAACGTTTCAGATCTGAATCTTTAATCAGAATCTTTATTGTTTGAACTCATTGATTTGTCTCTTGATTTTGATACATGTCTAGACTCAGTATTTCAAACCAGAGCTTGTCACTCAGTTGGAAGTCTGTAATCCCATCTATGTCATGAATCATTAGAGCTTCATCCTTGATGATCCTGCTAGGATGAATTTTTCTAAAGTTCAAGTTCAAGGCTTTTAGGTAGCAACGTGAGTTCTCAGAGTTTTAAGGCGGGAAACGGTATGTACGAATTGTGCATTCCAATGTGCTAATGATCTGGAGTTCTGATTTATCAATGGTGCCGGAGAGATAAAAATTGGACCTCCGTTTTATGTTCTGATTTTGTAACATGGAATTTATACATACACCTGAGAGAGCAATCTCCATTTGATGTCTCTTACATTCCTTACAACCTAAAATCTCAGCATCAGAATATCATCCTGGCTTTCTGTATGCTATTACTAGAATGAGATTCATATCCACAATATTTTAATGCAGAGGCAATTGTCCCAACAGCTTTCAATAAGTATGAATGTTTCTGAATGAATCTGATGTTCAAAAACATTCACAACATGCTGCCTGACCTGCTGAGTAATTTCAAAGGTTTCAAAGGTACATTTAATGGCAGAGAAATGTATACAATGTACATTCTGAAATGCTTTTTCTTCACAACCATACACGAAAACAGAGGAGTGCCCCAAAGAATGAGTGACAGTTAAATGTCAGAACCCCGAAGTTCCGGGCAACTCCCCTCCCTCCCGTACGTAAGCGGCAGCAAGCAATAATCCTCCTCCTCCCACCGGCAAAAAAAAATTGGCACCTGCCACTGAGCACTCAAGGATGAGCAAAGGAACAGCAAAAACGTAGACTTGCAGTTACCCCAAAGACTTCGTGTTTCACCCGGTAGTTGACATACCACAGGTGCTCTCTCTCTCTCTCTCTCTCCCTAGTAAGGGAGAAAGAGATGTCTCCGTTTCACAGTGAGAGGGGAGACATAACAAACAACTTGCTGGTTTTACGATATTAAAAGTCTGATTACATTGCTTTTTTCAAGCTCTGTGCCCAAAGATCTGGGTACACAGCTGTGGATATTCCGACTCCCCCGATGACACACAGGTCTCCTGCTGTGGCACTGACTTTTGATCTGCCCGTCTCCTGAGCCCTAAGATCCTAGGCCTCCAAAGCCGAGCCGGACTCTTAGGCCGAGCACTTGGCCAACAACAACAGCCAGTTAAGAAACCCCGAGAGGAGGTCCCATTCCCACAAAGAGCCGTAGTCAGCGTGTAACTCCAGGTCAGGGTCTTCAAAAGAACTCTGAAAGGGAAAAAAAAAGTTATTAAAGATGGAAATAAAGCTGTTTCCAAAGATGCAAGCAAAGGTGTCACCGTTCCAGCTTTGTGTGTTGCTCAAGGTTTCTAGCATCTGCAGAATTTCTCCTGTTTATGATTTTCTGCTCCACTGTGAAACCTCTTCGAGGTAAGCCTACCCTGAAGAAGTTTAAATTTAAAGACGGGACTTCAGTAAGACCCTCTCTCACTGCTGCTCCTCTGGGACCTCTGCTGCTCTCTGACTCTTCAACCATGTGCTCACCAGCTTGCAGTCGTTCCCTCCCTCTCACCTTCTTATTCTGCCTTTGTCCCCCTTCCTTTCCAATCCTGATGAACGGTCTCAGCCTGAAACCTTGCCTATTTATTACTCTCCATAGATGCTGTCTGATTTGCTGAGATCCTCCAGTATTTTGTGTATGTTGCACAAATGGCTTTAAGTAATTGCTTTTATTTCATGTAGACATGAAGATAGTGGAGGAGGACAATTTCCATGCATGCAGCAGCTCACATTTGAAATGCAATTCCTCTTCATTGCAATCATATAAAATTAGGGCGAAGTTTGCTGCCAATGAATTTCTGGGTTTTTATCCATAGAATTAAGGAATAATCTTATTGCTAAACAAAACAAAAGAAGGGAAAAGAAACTTGGACATTCATCCAGAAACAATGTAACTTGGCCCCTTTTTTTATATAGCCATTCACTTTCAAGGAGTTTTTAAAACCTTTAACACAGTCTGATAGATAGTTTGTTCATGAGTAAAGATGAAATTCAAAGCTATAAAGGATTAGTGTGCAGAAAACTAGCAGTATTAGCTGACAGAGCCCAAAATGATAAAATTTCATAGGGGACTAATGAGGTGTTGTGTCTGAAGAAACACTTCATTAAAATACCATGTTCAAATTTAGTGTGACAAATGTTGGGAATATCCATTAACTGATAAACTTCACTATCACCAAATTCCATTAAAGTCTAAATATGACTGTGCCTTGTAATTAAATGTAGCATTTAACAATTTCTCAATTTTTGTTTGACAACAGTGCTGCAGAATCCAAGATTGCTGGGCCAAATTTCTCCAGAGAAATCTCAGAAATTCCATATGGGACTATCAGAACTACCTTCCACTACGGCCATTGCGCTTACACCTCATACATGAAGATCAAACTACAGAACATCAACAAAGGAAATCTCTTGTGATTTCTCATCTTTCTGCAGTTCCCCAGCAGTTAAGGTGGGATTCTGCATGCTGAACCTGCACTGGTTAAACCCAGTATTAACAGGTAATGGTGGGTAAGTTCAGCAACTACAGTCATTGTAATGAAAAAGAATACCTTCAAGGGAGAGATAAATTTCAAATAATTTACTTCTGTTCAATTTATTAACTTAAATGTATGCAACTTTTTTATGTGTTCAAGTGTTTGTAAGTTTTTGTTAATTTTAAAGTAAATTTTATTTTTTATTGTATGCTTATGTCTTATGATCTTTGTATATTGCAAATGACTGTGCTGTTAGGGGCACATTAGGCTAATCAATCCTCTTCCTGTCAGCAAATTTCTTAACATGATCCCAATTTCATGGGGCAAAATTTCTAATATCCTTGTTATACCATCTGACAGTAGTTGAGTATATGGCTGAGTTTCACACAAAATCAAGAGGCGTGAACTCCAGAAGTAGGCTGCATTACACTCTAACAGTAGAATGAAGTTTAACAGAATTTTTATTGCTCTCAGAGTAGCACCTGTGGCCTTTTGTTTCTTTTTGCATGTATAGTTTATTGTACATTGTCTTTTTCTTCCTTCTTTAATACAGAAAATGTACTGGCATATTTATATTAAAAAATGACACTTTTATACAAAACTCTGTTGATCTTGGTGTTCCAAGCTGAATAAGATCAACATCCCATGACCACAATCAAAGTTCAAACTTCAAAGTACATTTATTATCAAAGTACATATGTATCACTATATACAACCTTGAGATTCTCCTTTCAGGTATACTCAGTAAATCCGGTAACCATAATGGAATCAATGGACATCTATGCCCAACAGGGAAGACAACCAGTGTGCAAAAGAAAACAGACTGTGCAAATGCAAAATAAGTAAATAAACAAATAAATAAATAGGCAATAAATATCGAGAACATGAGATGAAGAGTACTTGAAAGTGAGTCCATCGATTGTGGGAACAGTTCAGTGATGGGGCAAGTGAAGGTGAGTGAAGTTATCGCTTCTTATTCAGGAGCCAATGGCGATTCCATATCAGGCTGTGATGTGGCCAGTCAATATACTCTCCACCACACCTCTAGTGATGCAGCCAGACAAAATACACCCCAACGCTCATTGAGAAGTTTGTCAAAGATTTAAATGTCATGCCGAATCCTCGCAAATTTCGAAGGAAGTAGTGGTGCTGCTGTACTTTCTTCATAATTGCATTTACATGCTGGGCCCAGAACAGGTCCTCTGAAATGGTAACACCTAGGAATTTAAAGTTGCTGACCCTCTCCTCCTCTGATTCCCCGATGAGGACTGGCTCATGAACCTCGGGTTCCCTCCTCCTGAAGTCAATAATCAGCTCATTTGTCTTGCTGACAAAGAGTGAGAGGTTGTTGTTGTGACACCAATCAGCCAGATTTACAATCTCCCTCCTATATACTGATTAGTCACCACCTTTGATTCGGCCAACAACAGTAGTGTCATCAGCAAACTTAAAGATGACTGTGGAGCTGTGTTTGCCCTCATAGTTATAAGTGCATAGCAAGTAAAGCAGGGGCTTGTGGTGCGCCTGTGCTGATGGAGATTTGGAGGAGATGTTGTTGCCAATCCCAACTGACTGGAGTCTGCAAGTGAGGAAATTGAGGATCCAATTGCACAAGGAGGTATTAAGGCCAAAGTCTTGAAGCTTATTGATTAGTTTTGAGGGGAAGATAGCATTGAATGCTGAGCAATATTCAATAAAGAGCATCCTGATCTATGCATCTTCGTTGTCCAGGTGTTTAAGGGTTGAGTGAAGACCCAACAAAATGGCATCTGTTGTGCCAGTAAGCAAATAGGAGTGGATCCAAGTTGTTGTCAGGCATGAGTTGATATGTTTCCTCACCAACAGAACAGAAGGGTTGTGATAGCCTTAAACTTTTATACATCACTGCAGTGTTACTTTTGGCAATGAATATATTTTAGCATTTTTGAGGATTAGGTACAGAATCTTCTACAGATAAACAAAAGTCTAGACTGGCTAAATGAGCTATTTTCTGCACTTCAGCCTTTAAAGCCTTGGATTATGTCAATTTATAATGCTTAAATATACTGCTAGCAGTCCTTGCTGCTAAGTAACTGCTATAGAATGACTGGTGAATGATCCATCATAAATAGCTGAGCTATAGCAAGGCCACATTGACAGTGAACTGAGGATGATCAGTTTATTTTAACTTGAGTCCTCTGGATTCCTACGTTTATTCTTCCAGTCTAAAAATTACAGCAGGGCACATTCCCAGATCATGTGAAGAACAGGATTGTTGAAACACTGTTGAGTCATCTATTTCTGTTCTGTCATATACTCTGATCATTAAGTACAAGTTAGTCATTCATTTTTCTAAACTATGAGGGATGGAGTTCCTGACAAGGTCCCCATCTTATTTCCAGATTAGCTGGTGATTATGGGCAAGGCTGATATTGATATTAAGTGCTGGAAAATCAAGGGAGGTGGTTAAAAAGTGACAGATCAAATGTCACCTGATGGTTTTTCTATAAATTTTGTACATTTTGATGTTTTGTTACATATATTACATTGAATAAAGGCTTCTGATCACTGGAAACATAACCTTTAACTTTGCTTTTTTGCAAGCTGCCCAGATTTCTAATTCCAGAAGTAAAGGATAGGTTAAGTAGCTCTACATCTTTTTGGGTAGAAAGGCAAAAATATAGAACAAGTTAACAAACAATACAGGTAGTGATAAGTGGGGGAGGTACCCTATTCCCCCCCATGAGGATGGCATCAACTTCCCTCCACCAATACACCATCACCCTCACCTCCCACTCAATCTACACTGCAGTCCCAAATTAACCTGGTTCACACCAAATCTTACAAACCTTTCCTATGTCAGAAACTATGATTCTGTTGTGTCTGTGCACAGCTATATATCAATGAAATAAAAGCACGCATGCGAGAGATGGTTTTAATTCACATTGCAGTGAGAGAGAGACGGGGGGGGGGGAGACAGACAGAGACAGAGAGAGACAGAGAACGAGAGAGAGAGAGAGAGAGAGAGAGAGAGAGAGAGAGAGAGAGAGAGAGAGAGAGAGAGAGAGGGAGGGAGAGAGAAATGCACATGCGTAGACAACAGTTCAGTATGTAGTGCTTGGGGGAGGTGTCACTGCTCTAAAAGAAATAGACCCATACACTTCCTTTCCCTTTACATTAATGCAACATAAAACTGTATATGTACAAAACATTCAATTTCCATTTCATAAACCCATATTCCAAATAAGTATGCTTTCACAATAACAGTGCGTAACTAACTTCACAGTTCTAAAGGTTCAGTCTTTTGGGTGACACTCTGTTTCTTTCAGGATAGCGCCTCTGGACTGGTGACGTGGCATCAGGTTTGGCAGGTGACATATCAATGATAATGTTCTCATTGTGCCTCTGGACCTGTGGAGTGGCATCCGATTGAGTGGGTGTCTTGTCCAAGACGACGTTCCTGGTTTCCAGTGTCACATTGCTGTTCGTGACATCATCATTGAGAGGTGAGTCCAGTTGACTGTAATGTGTCCGTCTTGTTGGATGCAGTCGACTCAGGTGTGTTCTTCGGTTGAGCATTCAGTATCTGGTCCACATGATGTCTCCATGTATGATCTCCAACATCCACTGTGAACATCAGTTGTCCAGGAGTCTTCTCAGTAATCTTGCTCTAGGTCTTCCTGTCCAATCTAGAAGCTCCTTGTTGCTTCACTTGGTAACTGATTGAACTGTTTATTTTACACTTCCCTCCATAGATCTGGCTTCAGGAGGTCTTGTAAATGATAATGTTCTCATTGCGGATCTGGACCTGTCGAGTGGTACCAAATTTGGTAGGTAACTTGTCCAAGACAACGTTTTCGGTTTCCAATGTCACATTGCTGCCAATGCCATCATCACTGAGAGGTGAGTCCGGTGACTATAATGTGTCCGTCTTGTTGGTTGTAGTCGACTCAGGTGTATTCTTTGGTTGAGAATCCATTATCTGGTCCTTATGACGTCTCCATGTCCGATCTCCCGACATCTACTGTGTGCATCCGTGGTCCAGTTCTTGTAGCTATCCTACTGGGTGTCCACTTGTCCTCTCAGTAAGCACACAGTAGGACTTCCTGTCCAATCTCAAAGCAACTTGCTGCTTCACTTGGCAACTGGTTGAACTGATTATTCTGCAATTGCCTCCATAAGTCTGGTTTCATGAAGTCTATGTGAGATCACAGATTCCTGCTCATGAACAGCGTTGCAGCTGTTTGACTTGTCGTATGAACTGAGTTCTGATACACAAAAAGAAAGTTGTCCACCTTGTGCAGTAGAGAAATGTCCTCCTTGTCCATCACTTTAATAGACTTTCTGAAAATGTGGATAAACCTTTCAGTTCACCCATTCATTGCTGGGTAGTGAGGAGCTGACTTGAAATGTCTGATGCCATTTTTCTTCATGAGCAGTTGTAATTCTTCTGATATGTATTATGGTTTGAAGTCATTCACAATTTGTTCTGGTAAGCCATTTCTGGTGAAGATAGTCCTCAGGGCGGGGACAGTCTTTGCCGAGGCGGTTGGCCTCAGTGGTGTAACCTCTGGCCACTTTGAATAGGCATCCACAGCAATCAGAAACATTGAGTCCATGAATGGCCCAGCAAAGTCAATATGTACTCTTTGCCATGGTGATGATGGCCACTCCCACCAGTGTAGCAGCACCTGTGGGGGTGCATTTTGAACTTTTTGGCATCCCAAACAGCTTTTGGTCAAGTCTTCAATCTGTTTATCTTGTCCAGACCACCACACGTAGCTCTGTGCAAGACCCTTCATCTTGTACCCAGGTGTCCTTCATTCAGATTTTCTAATACTCTGGTGCACAGCTTAGAGGGAACCACAACATGAGATCCACACATCAATGTTCTTTGACATACCGACAGTTGGTCTCATGTCGCTGAGAACTCTGGAAAAGTAGGGTTACCATGGACTGGTCATCCTTGCATGGTGATGTCATAGACTTTTAACAATGCCAGGTCACTCCTTGTTTCCCGTTCTACAAACGTTTGTATTTCAGAATTTGTTACTGGCAACTGGTCCACCAATGCGGCGTGGAACATCTCTGCTGGATCACAGAATGAAGATGTTTCTTCTTCAGTTGCCAGTGGAAGATGTGTCAAGCCGTCAGTGTTGCTGTGTTGTATGGTACCCTTGAAATCTATGTCATAAGAGTGGGCTTCTAGGAATAGTGCCCAACTTTGTAACCGGGTAGCAGTCATCACTGGAATTCCCTTCCTGGGATTGAAAGCGGGCACAAGGGGCTGGTGATCTGTCACTAGCATAAACTTTTGTCCAAAGAGGAAGTGGTGCAACTTCTTCATTCCCCATACTAGACTAAGGGCCTCTCAGTCAATCTGTGCGTAGTTGTGTTCTGCACTCTTCAGTGATCTTGAAGCAAACGCAATCAGATGTTCAGATCCATCTTTCATAATATGTGACAAAATGGCTCCAATGCCATAAGGGACAGATTGCATGCCAGTCTGATGGGCTGGGATGGATCATAGTGGGGGAGCAGTTCATCAGATGTTATTAGTCTCTTTATTTCCCTGACTGCTTTTGCACGTCCTTCTGCTCCAGTCTTTGCTTCCTGAGGAAGGAAAGCTATGTATAGGTACAACTGCAAGCCTGGGGATGCTGCCGTCATACTAACACCATTCGCGATTACTTCAAAGGCTTCTGCCTATCATCGTTCAAATCCCATTAGCCTGTCGTGAAATTAAATAGGTTTGCTTAGTTCCAGCTGGCTCAGCTGAATGTTTTAATCATTTGTCACTGATCCAGGCTTAAATTTCTGGCACCCTCTGTTTTGGGTCCCCTAGTTAATGGCAAAGTCGAACCAGTAAGTATTAATGCCTCCATATGATTTTGCTATTAGTCTTACAGAGATCTTCTTTCTTCCAACTTCAGTATTTTGCTCTACTTTAGAATACTATGTTTATATTTATAGAGCCAATGGGTCATGATGATGGAAATTAGACAAGGATTATTGCAGTTTGTTGCAATTTACTGCTAATTGAGCATAACCAAAGGAGCTGAGGTATTAAAATGTTGTCTCTGCTGAATAAATGGACAAAATGTGTTAATGGGCATGTATGCACTACTTATATAATCTACATGATGACCACAGAATGGATTTCTTTAAGGAAAGAAAAAAAATAAATCTTGTCATGAAAACATCTGCAGGCCTTTAACGGGAAATCATGATAGAGGAAAGTACACAGCTGTCTGTGGACGGTAGACTTTGCATTTCCTGAGAAAAGAGCCTGCTTAATTTAATTTTGATAGGAAGACAGCTCTCCACAGTCTGTAACATCTCCCCCTCTACTTCTCCTGCCCAGAACAAACAGCAATCAGAATAGAAGCTAGGGGGGTTACCTGTGGTACAAATTCATAGCAAAGGCTCCATCATCAAGCAGGTCCAGGCTCTAATCCACTGAGTTAGTCAGTAAATTATTATCATGTGTACGGAGGTAGAGTGAAAATATTTGTTTAGCAAGCCAGGCATATGGATGATTTCACCATATCAGTAGATCGAGGTAGTACAAGGGAAAAATAATATCAGAATATCATGTTATAGTTCCAGGTTTCAGGCAGACCAAAAGGTGCAAGGACATGATGAGATAGATTGTGAAGTCAAGAGTCCATTTTATCATACAAAGGGACCATTCAACGATCTTGTAACAAAAGGACAGAAGCTGTCATTGAGCTTGGTGGTACTGGTTTTCAGGCTTTTCTATATCCTACCTGATGCGAAGGAGAAGAAGAGAGAGTGTCCAGGGTGAGAGGGGTCATTGATTATGTTGTCTGCTCTTTTTGAGGCAGTGAGAAGTGCAGGCAGAGTCTAGTCACTTCTTATCAATGGAGACCATTCATTCCCTACTCTCCATATGACATTGTCCCACTGACAGTCCATGCTCCATTGGAAATATGAGCAGAAGCTGTTGGGATTGCCAGGTATGAGCCATTTTCAGAGGGCTAAGCTTTCCCAAGTATGCTCAGCCAGGATCTGCATTTAGTTCTAGGCTGAAATCTAACCACAGCTGCAGGAAGCCATGGTGATAAATGTAGTCAGCGTCCAGCGTCTTCCTACTCAACGTCTACCCTCATCCCTCTCTGTGCGTTCAATGGATAGAGAGAGAGAGGATGGGGCACAAACCCAGATTCTACTGTTTTCTTACAGTTTGGGGTAAATTTATAGTCTTTAGCATATGGAAAGCAACTGGAACACCCAGAGGAAACCCATGTGGTAATAGGGAGAATGTAACACCTCTACTCTACTTAGGTGGCACCCAAGGTTGAAAATGAATGGGGTGTGAGGTGGCAGCTCTATGAGTTGCACCTCTCTACCATTATAGTTCAGTGAAGATTATTTTCAGGATTACTTACTTCCTCAAAATTCAAAGTTCAAGGTTCAAAGTAAATTTAGTATTGAAGTACATATTTGTCACCATACACAACCCTGAGATTCGTTGTCTTTTGGGATACACAATAAATCGAAGGAACACCATAGAAGCAATGTAAGATCTATAGTTTACTGTGGAGAACATTCTGACAGGCTGCATCACTGTCTGGTCTGGAGGGGCTACTGCAGAGAACCAAAAAAAGCTGCAGAAGGTTGTAAATCTAGTCAGCTCCATCTTGGGCACTAGCCTACAAAGTACCCAGGACATCTTCAGGGAGTGGTGTCTCAGAAAGTAGCGTCCATTATTAAGGACCTCCAGCCCGCAGGCCATGCCCTTTTCTCACTGTTACCATCAGGTAGGAGGTACAAAAATCTGAAGGCACACACTCAGTGATTCAGGAACAGCTTTTACCCCTCTGCCATCTGATTCCTAAACGGACATTGAATCTTTGGACGCAACCTCACTAAAAAAAAAACAGTATTTTTGTTTTTGCATGTTTTTATAATCTATTCAATATACATAATTGATTTACGTGTTTACTATTATTATTTTTATTTAATTTATTATTTTTTTCTCTCTTCTAGATTATGTATTGCATCAAACTGCCGCTGCTAAGTTAACAAATTTCATGTCACATGCTGGTGATAACAAACCCGATTCTGATTCTGAACAGGATGGACAAACAACCAACATATAAAGGACAAGAAACTGTGCATGTACAAAAGAGAAAAAATAATAATTAAATAAGTAATAAATATCAAGAACGTGATATGAAGAGTCCTTGAAAGCGAATTCAAGGTTGTGGAAACAGTTCAGTGATGGGGCGAGTGAAGTTATCCCCTCTGGTTCAAGAGGGCTCTGGGAAATGTTAGAGAATGGGACTAAACAGACTGCTCTTCGAGATCCTGGCATGAACTTGATCAGCTGAATTGCTTTTTCCTATGCCATCAAGATTCTATTATTCTATAATTCATTTTATATGCTGACCCAGATAAGTACTTTTATTCTGTTGTAAATGGTTCCTTCCAAGAGGAATTTAAAGGGTCCCGACTTCACAGGTAACCAAACCATTTCATCATCTTTGCACCTTGCAACTGAACTTCCCTTTGATGCGTGAGGGAGGAGTATCAGACCCCTTAAGATCTATATATGAATATCACTGCCACAGGATCAGTGCTTATTTGATCTGTGCCCTTTTAAGTTTTTACTTGATGGAGCGACTGGAATTACGGTGTCAGAATATTTCCTGATCTGATGAACTTTGCTGTAAGTAAGTAGATTGATGATCCTGATGTTAAGACAAAGCATTCCGGCTCCCCTCACTGTTACTAATGGGATGCCACAACCTAAATCAAAAGTTCAGAATAATCATTAAGTATCGCATTATGCATCTTGTGGGGAAAACTGGAGCTGGACAGGCAATAAATAACTAGAAAACGAATAAGGCTGTAAGATCCAGGATTGAATATTGACGGCCTGCGGTAAGCTTTGCATCACTGAGTATTGTTGGTTAGATGCAAAGGAAAATGTACTTTGTACGCACACACTTCATTTTGTGAAAACTACATGATAGGTTAAAGCCAATTTGAAATACTAGATAAATGGGTATTAGACTAACCATTCTTTCTGTTAGAAATTGCATTTTTGAATTTGTATCTTTTACTAAGATGCCAAACCTGTGGTAAGAAGTATGCAAATGAGAAAAAATTAACAGATTTACGGTGGTGCAAAGTTACAATGGCCTATATCGATGTGGTGCTGAGCTGCACAGCAGTGCTGGGCTATGCTGCACTTGTTCAGCACTACTTCTGATGCAAGCCCGCGGCAGTGTTGCTGGAATAGCAGTGATACTGTGCTTGTGTAGGGGAAAGTTGCAGTGGTACCAGTCTGCAGTGTTCCAGATCTGTGGTGATGCTGCTTCTGGAACTGCATTTCTTTAGCTTACAGTACAACAGCCATGCAGTAACCCTGATGCTACTGGATTGCAATGCAGAACGTACCTATTGGAGTCGTGGTGTCAACTACATTAGTTCAAAACACCAGGTGCTTCTTTTTTGCTGCCTGAAGTTCCATTCTTCAACAATGTACAATGACATGGAGAACACAACTGTTCTGGAGAGCCAAAATGGTGCACCTTGGAGAGCAGCCTATATCTACTCTATCACCTGAAGCACATTCAGCACAGTGATAGCTTGTTGGATGACATTTGGATTTCATATTGTGCTACATCAGTCTCTCCTGGAAATTGGAAGTAGTAGTTAGCCATGTTTTAAGTCAGTATCTAATGTCTCTGAGCAGCCATTTGGTAAGTCTGCTCCCATGTGCAAAGGTCTGAACGGGGTGGACTCTCTCGTGAAAATTCTGACCCATATTATAATATGCAACTCTATGGGAATCTGAAAGAATATCAACAGCACTTCCACTTAATGCCAACGTCTACAGATAATATTGTCAAACATTTGACCAAACACCTACTTGAATAGTTATTTGCATGTTTAACATGCTGCAAAAACAGCAAGACTGCTGTAGATTAATTAATGAGCGACTACCTGCGCATGGGGTAAAATACAAGGAGAGTGAACCCAAGTGCTCAAACAGGTCACAGCACTGCCAACTGCCTTGTTAAAATGATAATGTGTTGCCACCTAATAAAATATGTACGAGCTCAGAGTAAAGACTAGAAATTACAATGTAGGGGATAATCCTACATAAAACTTACTGGAACTTCAGACACTGAGGTCTGGAATTTCTGCAGTTTCCCTGCTTGTCAATTACAGCTTGGGAAATGCCCCTGAGAATGGAACATGGTCCACTGTGACACACAGTTTTCGTTCAAAGTTGTGGAAGAAGATCAAGGAACTCTGGGTGAATTTCTAACTGATTCACCAAGGGTTCCTACTGAGCAAGTTCTTGTACAAATAAACGTGGGAACTGGTCAAATCCAGATACAGTCCAATGTGGGATTGTTCAGGTTCCAGTTAGATTGGTCCACATTGTTCCCCGGGGAGCATCAATGACTGACAACCCTCTTATTTCTGTTCACCAAATGAATTGATACACCATTGGCTTTGATAGATGGACATGAGAAGATGCTAGATAGGTTATGCATTACCAAGTGGATAATGAATGGTTTAGATGAAGGAAGAAAGTTGTTTCCTATTGGCACTCACACTCTGTGGTTTTACTAACTTCATCCGGCTGGGTGGATGGAGCAGGGTGTTCAGAATCAATGAGTTGAGGAGAACCTGGGCTTTCCACCACATACAGGACATTGCAACAACCACTCAGTGGCCTCTTTTAGGTACCTCCTGTTCATGGTCTTCTGCCGTTGTGGTTTATCCATTTCAAGGTTTGACGTGTTGTGCATTCAGAGATGCTCTTCTGCACAGCACTGTTGTGACGAGTGGTTACTTGAGCTAGTGTTGCCATCCCATTGGCTTGAACCAGTCTGGCCATTCTCCTCTGACCCCGCTCAGTGGCAAGGCATTTTTGCCCACTGAACCTGCTCTCACTGGGTGGTTTTTGTTTCTCTTAGCATTCTCTGTAAACTCTAGCGATTGCTGTGCATGAAAATCCCAGGTGATAAGCAGTTTCTGAGACTTTAAATCACCCTGTCTGGCACCAACAATTATTCCACAGTCATGTCTGCATCCTTTTATGCAGTGAGTTGCTGCCACATAATTGGCTGATTTGATATTTGCATTAACAAGCAGGTGTACAGGTGTACCTAATAAAGTGGCCACTGAGTGTACATTATAAGCATTGAAGTCCTTTAGAACTGTTGCAAGATATCAAATGCTGCGACTAGCTTGTGGAGGACAATGTCTCACAACAAGCGATGCAATAATAGCCAGGTAATCTCTTTTAGTTGCTGGTTGAGGAATAACCTGGATTATGTATTCACATTTCTGAAGTCTCAATTTAACATTAGAAAGGTTTCCAGAAACCAAAATCGATGTTGAAATCTAGGTCTAAATGGAACACAGGATTCTTGTTTAAATATTGCAAATGATATCTGTGCTCAGTTTGGGACCATTAAAAACATTCTAATGGATGCAATAGACCAGTCATGCAAATATCCTCTTCCAATTTAGTTGGCACACTCAAAACTCCATCGAGGTTACTTCCAAGGGGCTCTGGAAGCATTTAACCATAGGCCTTAGCACACATAGAATTGCTGAACTTTACTACCATTGGATTTAGCTCCAGATAGAGCTCCTGACATCATACTCCAAACAAGGCATACCCTATAAAACTGGACTTTTGCTCTGTATAGTAAGAATGGGACTTGGGCATCTCATGCCTATGTCACTAATATGAGATCAACCAAGTTAAGTGTTATGAATCTATCACTTTGAACATTTTTCACTGGAACAAACTACCAGCAAACAGCTGCTGGTTAAAAGTGAGGTGCAGCAGCCCTGTAATAAACATGCTGTCAATATTTACATCGTATTATCAATTGTCTATCATTGATATATTAATCAAATAACAAGGTTCCTTTATTTTAACTGTGATCTGCTGTAATTTCAAAATGCTTGCAACGTTTTTTGAACTAAACGATGTTTCAAAGCCAAAGATGAAAGCAGTGACATCCCTATGTCATACAGGGGGCGTTGGAAACGGACCCAAATGCAAGACACAGACACTGAACTACCAGGAACAGGACTAGACATGAGAAGGAAGCAAGGCAAGTGGGGAAGAAAAGGACGCTGGACATGACACAGGCCCTGGATGAGACAAGGATTCCGGACCTGGGCTAGGACTTGACTAGGATAGCAGAACCAGGACATGGAACTGGGAACTAGGAGCCTGGGCTTGGACTCCAAGCCAGAGACTGGGCAAGGACCCAGAACCTGGGTCTTGACTCGGGCTCAGACCCCAGAACTAGACGAGGACATGACGAGGCTTGGGTATGGACTCCGAGCCAGAGACTGGGCAAGGACCCAGAACCTGGGTCTTGACTCAGGCTCGGACTCCAGAACTAGGCAAGGACAAGATGTGGCTACAGGACGAGGAGATGCAACGGGACTGGACGTGAGACTCCTGGACAGGACAAGGGACCCCCAACACAGGGCTGGGCAAGGTACTCCTGGACTGGGCGAGACACATGGACAAGACGAGAACACAAAGCCATGGCTTGGACAGGACAAGGCTCTTGGACGGGGCTAGGACTTGATGAGACCCCGAAGCCTTGACTTGGATGAGGAAGAGACAGGAAAATGGAACACAGAGCCAGGACCCTTCCTTAGATATAGGACATAGGGCCAAGACTCATTACACAGAACACAGAGCCAGGACCCTTCCTTAGATATAGGACATAGGGCCGAGACTCATTACACAAAATGCAGAATACAACAAGATGGTTCCCAGCACAAGGTAGCGACAGACAGCCGGATCTACCTAGCAAAGGCATGGACACAGACAGTTCCCAACACTAGGTAGTGGCAAATGGCCAGACCTACCTAGCAAAGGCATGGACACAGAGACAGTTCAAAACAACAAAAGGCAGTTCCTTATTTTGCTCCAGTGGTAGAACTAGACAGCAGTGAAGGCAAGGCTCAAGGCGAGGCTCCAGGAGGAAAGTGAAGGGAAGGGATACAGACAGGGGGTTTGGACAGGAACAATCCAGCAGCCAGAGGCTGAACCCTGAAGTCATTTATGAAGCCAGCCCAAACGAGAATCAGCTGCCTCAACAGAAACTGGGGAAAACCGGAAAACCTGGAATAATGAACATGGACCGGACCGTGAACCGAAATGCGGATTTCACAGACCAGACCATGACACCCTGGGCAATTAACCCTTGCAAAACCATCCAATGGGTGGCTCACTAATGTGCCAATAAAGTAAATTGGGATTAGATGATGAAGATAAATACACATCATCCTGACTTGGAAATAAATTGTCATTCCTTTATCATCACTGGATTGAGTACTGGAACTCTATACCCAAAGGTACTGTGGTCAAGATTGTGGGAGTACATTCACAGTAGCTTAATAAAGTGAATCACAACCTTCTTATGACCAAGTATGGTTTGGTGATAACTGTATCCCGAAAAATGAATAAATAAATAATATATTGTGTAGAATGCTTGCCTGCATGTGAACATGTTCTAGACTTTAGGCTGCCAGTTTGTAATCTTGCTGATCTATTGGCCAGTAGGATGGTGCTTATCCCATTCTGCTAAATTTCTGGGGAGTTAGCAAACTTACAATTTTCAGCAATTGACCATATAACTCTGGACACATCAAGTATGAATTTGGTGGAATCTAAGCTTTATGGATCTGAAATGGGCATGACAACATCGAGTTAACAGGAGTAGAGATTTGTTCCTGACAAATTGATTCCGACTTACTTCTATCGGATGACATGGGTGACCACCTGAAGTGAGCTGAGTTCTCAGTTCACTGTTGAAACAAATCACTTGGAAGACACCCAAATCCAGACTTCTAAGTGCACTTGTCTGAATCAAGGTACACTGCAACCAACCTCCAAATAATATTCCAATGCCTCAAACAGACAATAAGAGGACATGACAAAATGAAAAATGTTGGTGCCTTGTGGATCTCTCCTGACTCCACAAACCAAGTATAGATCAGACTTATCCCGTGTTTCCCATTCTCCACCACATCGCACTTCCTCTACTTACTTTCAGACATCAGTGGAGGAAGAATTGGCAAGGTCCTGGCCGGCTTTACCAAAGCTTTTACCTTTCCTACACTCCTTTTTATTTCTGCTTTCAGTATTCTTGTTCCAATCATATAAAAGTAAAACTGACTTACATACTTCCAACATTTTTAAGGCAGGGTCATTGAACACAATTTAATCTGGAGCAGCATAACTAGGTAATAGGACAATTGAGAGACAGGTATTTTAAGAAGAACTTTAAAGGAGATTGGAGACACATGGGAAGTGGCATTCCAGAGCTTAGAGCTGAGGCATTATGAAGGCAAGGCTAGCAATTGTAGAATGAAAGAAGGTTGGACATACTTTGTAGCTTGGAACTGGAAGCATGCAGAGCTATCAAGGGTTAAAAGTATGGAGGACGTTACAGAAATATCTGGAACAAATGTGTAGAGCTATTATCAAAATAGATGTGGAAATGTACTTTTCTATTTAAACAGAACTTTCTGAGCAACAGTCTTCATGTTGTTTTGTGGAACTCCTTAAACGTGAAAGCATTAAATGTTTTCTTCATACCTGGTGCCTGTTTCCTTCACTTAGGGACACAGAATTTCTGAGGTTGTGGGGGTGCAAAGGAAAAAGATACAAGTTGTTGGTCTTCAATGCTCTCTATACCTTTGCAGTGTGAGTGAGCTGTTGACAAATGCTTGACAATTCTTTGGCTTCATGGAGGGGAATGTTTTTTCTCAACACCTGTCAACACCTGAGCTTTTCATTTATCAAAAGCAACAGTTAAAAGATCTAGCAATTGGCTTGTGCTGAAGGAAAAAGCTGATCCAAACTGAACTTTCAGCAGAACTGAAAGAGATAATGCACAGTATGTCTACCAATTGGATTGGAATAAGTGGCATGTGCTTTGCATGCTGTGCAATTCAACTTCCCTGAAATATACATAATGGAAAAGCAAGAATTTCCTGCAAGTTTCAAGGCCCCTGATTTTCCTTCCAGATCTTTTGTCTGTCTGCAAGCCGGTGCACACAGAAGACTGGATACGAGTGGTAATTGCCAACATATATCTAAAAGCACTTTTTGTTTTCATATGCAGACATGCATTTATAGACAAATATCCAATATATGTTGCATTGTCCATAAACCATTCATGTAGAGGCAGTCCTTTGCAAAGGGGATGATCTCAGACACGGGGTCACAGGGCATTGACTGCAGGAGTTGGATAATTATGTTGCAATTGTGTAAGTAATTTGTGAAGCGGCACTTGGAGTGCTGTGTACATTTGATCATGCCGTTATAGGAAATACATGGTTAAACTGGAAATTTAATAAGATTTATGAGCATTGCCGAGAGTAGGGGGCCTGATTTACAGGGAGATGCTGGCTAGACCAGGTCTTTATTCCTTGGAACATAGGAGAAGGAGCAGCATTCTATAAACATTCCATATAGAAATGCTTCAGATTATGAGAGGCATAGATAAAATGTCTGGTAACAGTCTTTTCCCATCCTATGGGGAATCCAAAACCAGAGGGCATAGATTTAGGGTGAGATGGGAAAGGTTTAATCTGAGGGGTAGCATTTTCATGCAGGAAGTGGTGAGTATATGGAATGAGATGCCAGAGGTCTGGCTAAGACAGGCACTATAGTATATTTTAAACAGCACCTAAATAGGTACATAGAGGGGCAGGACTTGGACATGGGACTTAATTGGGCACCATTGTCCACATTAACTAGTTGAACCAAAGTAACTGTATCTGTGCTGGAATGCTCTGCAACCCTATAACTATGGCCATGTCTCTAACAATGGGAACCCACTTTAGATAGGGGACCTTACGGTAATGAATTACACTCCCTAGGATCCACTACTCCTCTACTGCCATCCATTGTCACCCACGTACTCCCAGTACCAGCCACCAACCTCCCGAGCCCTCAATCCTCACCCACCTTTCCCCTTTGATCAACCCACTGCCCATGCTACTCTGAAAATATATTTCCACAGTTGGTCTTCCTCTGACCACTCCCTCAGTCACCAACTCTCTGCTGACTACCTGTTCTCTGAGATGTCTGCCCAATTCCCAGGAGTCAACACACATTCTGAACCCACTCCTGACCCTACTCCTCAATCCTACATCTGATCGCCAGTCCTTCCCTGTGTATGGACATTGCTTGCGCTGACTTAAGTACAATTGTGCCCTCCACAGTGACAAGAACAACAGAATGAAGGAGTACTTGCTAAAGCACAATAGATTGTGGTTCTTGTCCCAGAAGTACACCAGTCAGATCCTCATTGCCCTGTACCTTCCAGTCATTACAGTGCCAAAGCAATTAGCTTTCAAGTTTTGGCCATGTTTTTCTCTGCGAGGATGCTTCCTTTCTTTTTCCATCTTTTTATTATCATTATTAATAACAACAAAATAAAATTGATACATAGATAATGGGATTACAAATGTACATATTTCAACTAACTATAAAAGAATAAATCTAATAACTAATAGAAAAGAAAAAAAAACAAAAAAGAGAGAAAAAAAAAGAAAAAAAAGGGCTGTTTATAATATCTCACAAAAATACAAAATCATCAGTGTCGTCAACTCCGATCCTCTTGACATATATGCAATCAAAACTGGAAAATCAAATAGGCCTGGAACAGGGTCCTATTACATCATATGAAAATATTGAATAAATGGTCTCCATATCTTTTCAAATTTAGTAGAAGTGTCAAATACACCACTTCTAATTTTTACGCCAGGATGCTTCCTGATCTGAGGTTTATCTTCAACATTGTCAGTTTTTATACCAATGTTTTTGTTGCGGAGATTGCATCCAGAAGTGAAGAACGTTGACAGTCTAGTTACTAGACTCTAGTACATGTACATGTGCATGTGCTCAGTATTTTGTAGTTTGATTAAAAATAAATTGGTTCATAAATGAAATAATATTTTTATATTTGGAATTTTCTCAATATATTCATTTGCAAACTCTATATTTGCTTTGCTCTTTTGGTCATAATTGATAGATTCCCAATCCAGATTTGTGTTATCTTATCCTGATGGGTATATGCTTTTGCTTTCAAAAGTTAGCACAGGGATCTTTGTTATAATATTTTATATATACTCAGTCTTCAAGCAAGAAATATTCTGGTAAATGAATTAGCCAAATTATCCCTAGTGCAACTAAGTAATAAAAAGAGTCAACAGACAGCTGATGAGCAAGTAGGAGAGAGTAAGCTGCAGGTTTACAAATAAGTAATGGGAGTAGGGAGAAGATGGGATAGTTCATTTGAGAGCAGACATGGAGCTCATTAGCAGAACACCCTCCTCCAGAGTCATAACAGTAAGAAGTAGGTCAGGTGGAAGTGATGACTCCATTCTAGAAGCAAACTCTAACATTCTGGAAGTTCTCCGCTCAATGCGATGCTATGTTAATTTCTAGTTGATTAACAGCTGGGTAAGTATAATTGATCTATTACTTTAGAGTTGATGGGAGGATCAAAGTCTGTAGTTTGATTAAGAGGATAATTATTAAATCTAGACAGTTTGGATCTGATAGTATCTTTTGTCTAAATTGTCAATCAGCTCTAACAACCTAAACATAACAAGGAAGAAGGAAGAAAAATTTCACCTTGGTTCACAAGTGTTAAGTGTAAAGAATGTTAAATTAAGTTGGAGTTACATATCAGAGCATGTTTGGAGACAATGAATTTGGTGGAACCTAGGCAAATGGATCCTGTCAATATGCAATTTTGTCCAGATGAAAGCCAGAACGTTCAAGAACTGAGGTAAAAATGACAAGGAGTCTATCAAAATCTATTAAAGCATTCTTTGTATCTGTATGTACTTGGGAGATATACAGAGTCTATAGAAGTGAGGCAAAGCAGCATCATCTTCATGGACCCTGTACAGATTACAGAGGAGAAGGTGTTTGCTACCCTGAGGAAAATCAGGGAAGATAAATCCCCAGGGCCTGACAAGGCATTCCCTCAGACCCTACGGGAGGCAAATGCAGAAATTACCATGGCCCTAGCAAAGATATTTAAATCATCCTTATCGACAGGAGAGGTACCAGAAGATTGGACAACAGGCAACATTGTTCCACTGTTTAAAAAAGGCTCTAAACAGAAATTGGGAAGTTGTAGGCTGGTGAGTCTCACCTCAGTTGTGGGAAAGTTATTGGAAGGTATTCTATGAGACCAGATATAAAAGTATTTGGGTAGACACTGACAGATTAAGGATAGTCAGCATGGCTTTGTGTGTAGTAGGTCATATCTATCCAATCTTATAGAGTTTTTCAAGGAAGTTACAAGGAAAGTGGATGAAGGCAAGGTCATTGATGTTGTCTACATGGGCTTTAGTAAGGCACTTGACAAGGTCCCACATGTAGGCTGGTCAAGAGGGTTCAGCCATTCGGCATTCAGGATGAGGTTGTAAATTGGATTACACATTGGCTATGTGGGAGAGGCCAAAGGCTAGTCATAGAGGGTTGCCTCTCTGACTGGAGGTCTGTGACTAGTGGTGTGCACAGGGATCAGCGTTGGGTCCTTTATTGTTTGTCAGTGATCTGGATGATAAAGTGGTAAATTTGAGGATGATGCCAGGACTGGGTGTAGTGGACAGTGAGGAAGGCTATCATGGTTGGAAGAGGGATCTGCATCAGCTGGAAAATGGGCTGAAAAACGGCAGATGGAATTTAATGCAGTCAAGTGCAAGATGTTGCACTTCAGTAGGAACAGCTGTTGTAGGTCTTACACAGTGAATGGTTATGGTAGAACAAGGGGATCTGGGAACGCAGGTACATAATTCACTGAAAGTGGCATCATGGGTAGATAGAGTCATAAAGAAAGCTTTAGGCATATTGGCCTCCATAAATCAATGTATTGAGTACAGAAGTTGGGATGTTACGTTGAAGTTGTATAAGACATTTGTGAGGCCTAAGTTGGAGTGATGTGTACAGCTTTGGTCACCTACCTACAGGAAAGGTGTAAAGGTTGAAAACATACAGAAAAATTTTACAAGGATATTGCTGGGTCTGGAGGACCTGAGTTATAAGGAAATATTGAATAGGTTAGGTCTGTATTCTTTAGAATATAGAAGAGTGAGAGGAGATTTGATAGAGGTATACAAAATTATGAGGGGTATAGAAAGAGTAAATTCAAGTAGGCTTTTTCCACTGAGAATCGGGGGAACTGTATCCAGAAGTCATGGGTTAAAGGTGAAAGGTAAAAACATGAGGGGAAAGTTCTTCATTCAGAGGGTCATGTGGAATGAGCTGCCAGCACACGTGGTCCATGCACGCTTGATTTCAACGTTTAAGAGAAGTTTGGATAGAAATGTGTTTTGGAAATCTTTGTGTTTTAGAAATGGTTCTAATTTGTAAATCTTTTAGAAGGTAGATATCCTCTTTGAATTTTAAATGTACTTTAAAAAATGTTGTTTGGCTTTAACCATCTATCACTATAAATAAATGAACTGTGTTTAACCTACTTAGTTAGATTGAAGTGTCCCCTCTTTGGAAGAGTGGAGGGCAATCCAGCACATGAAAAGTGGGTATTAGCAGCTAACCTTGCCGGAGGGTAAACAGGGAAGTGAACTAGTCTTTGAAGAGTAGGTTGTTACAGTATAATGAACCTGTCCATAGTTATCTATATTGGAGAGGGTTTAAGATCTTTTTTGAACTTAGAACTTTGTGGTCGGCAAACTCAATATATCACAGCATGTCCTGGTGCAGGAATCCCTAAAGGTTAACTTGCAAGGAGAGTCAGTAGTAAGCAAAGCAACTGCAATGTTGGCATTAATTTTGAGAAGACTAGAATATAAAAGCAAGGATGTGATGCTGAGACATTGGTCAGACCACATTTGGAGCATTCTGAGTAGTTTTGGAATAAAAGATTGGATATCAGACTGGAAAATGATGCTGGAGAGGTAGTTAAGGAACAAGGAAATGATGGATGAAAATGTATTTTCATTAGTCTTCACTGTAGAAAACACTGGCAGTATTGAGGAAGTTCCATGTGTCAGGGGTCATGAAGTGTGTGAAGGTACCATCACTAGAGGGATGGTAAGAGGGAAGGGAAACGGAAAGGTCTGGAAACAGATCAGTCACCTGGACCAGGGTTCTGAAAGTGGCGGCTGAATGTATTGTGGAGGCATTAGTAATGATTTTTCAAGGAGCACTGGAATAGTTCTAGAAGACTGGAAAATTGCAAATGTCACTCCACTCTTCAAAACTGGAGAGAGGCAGAAGAAAGCAGCTTGCAGACCAGTTAGTCAGACCCCAGTGGTTGGGAAGATGTTGGAGTCGATTATTAAGGATGAGGTTTTAGGGTACTTTGAGGCACATGATTTAAAAAAAACTGTAGTCAGCATGGTTTCCTCAAGGGAAACTCTTGTCTGACAAATTTGCTGGAACTCTTTGAAGAAATACTGTAACAAGCAGCATAGACAAAGGTGAATCAGTTGATGTGTGTACTTGGATATTCAGAAGGCCTTTGACAAGGTACCACATAAGGCTGCTTAACAAGCTACAAGCCCTTGGTACTACAGGAAAGATTCTAGCATGGATAAAGCAATGGCTGGTTGGCAGGAGACAAGAGTCGGAATAAAAAGGGCTTTTTCTGGTCAGCTGCGGTGACTAGTGGTATTCCACAGGGTCTGCGTTGGGACCGATTCTTTTTACATTATATGCCGATGATTTGAATGATTGAATTGATGGCTTTGTTGTCAAGTTTGCAGATGATATGAAGATAGGTGGAGGGGCAGGTAATTTTAAGGAAGTAGAGAGGCTACCGAAGGAATTCGACTGATTAGGAGAATGGGCAAAAATATGGCAGTTGGAATATAGTATCAGGAAGTGTATGGTCATGCACTTTGGTAGAAGAAATGAAAGGGTTAACTATTTTCTAAGTGGAGAGAAAATACAAAACACTGAGGTGCAAAGGAACTTAGGAGTCCTTGTGCAGGATTTCCTAAAGGTCATTTGTAGGCTGAGACTGTGGTGAAGAAGGCACATACAATGTTAATATTAGAGGTAGAATATAAATGCAAGGATGTAATGTTGAGACTTTACAAAGCACTGGCAAGGCCTCATTTGGAGTATTGTGAGTAGTTTTGGGCCCCTTATCTTAGAAAGGATGTGCTGAAACTGGAGAGGGTTGAAAGGAGGATCACGAAAATGATTCCAAGATTGAATGGATTGTCATATGAAAAGCGCTTGATAGCTCTGAGTCTGTATTCACTATAATTCAGAAGAATGAAGGTGACCTCATTGAAACCTATTGAATGATGAAGGCTTTGATAGAGTGGGTGTGGAGAGGATGTTTCTTATGGTGGGAGAGTCAAAGACCAGAGGACACAGCCACAAAAATAGAGGGGTTTCCTTTTAGAATGGAGATGAGGAGGAATTTCTTTAGCCAGAGAGTGGTGTATCTGTGGAATTCTTTGCAACAGGCAGCTATGGAGGCTGTCTTTATGTATATTTAAGGCAGAAGTTGATAGATTCTTGATTGGTCAGGGCATGAAGGGATACAGGAAGAAGACAGGAGATTGGGACTGAGAGGAAAATTAAGTCAGCCATGTTGAAATGGCAGAGCAAACTCAATGGGGCAAATGGCCTAATTCTGCTCCTATCTCTTATGAACTAAATACACCCTCACTCCCAGTCTCCATCTTTACAGTAGTGTTCTCCATTAGTCCTCCAATTGTGCACGTATTCTGTACAGAAGAGTCAGTCAGTCAGTGGTCCTCTGGTACTGCAGATGTAGATAACTCTTCTCCTGTGTGGTTACAATGATGGAGAGCTGATGTTAAAATCAGATGCTTGCTAACAGTTCTCGAAAGACCCAACATGCAGTAGAGTTGTTCAGTGCGTCTTCAGTGTTGCATGAATGAGCTAGTCAACTGCTCTCATCAGTGCATTTGCAACAGTACTCAAGTGAACTTGCTTCATTGAATAAAAGGTGAGCTAATTAATCTATCTGCCACTCTGGGTACAATGGAAAAGCCTGTGTCACAATGGGCGTATGTATAGATGGGTAGTTCTAGTTCCTGCTTTCTGCTGGATTTCGTTCCCTTATCTTCCTTTATTGGTGGAAATGCACAAGTTGGAAGGGGAGCTTGGAAAAAAACAATAATCCCAAGCTTGGAGAAATGCTGGACAAATTTTTTTTTCTCTGAGACAGGATTCCTTGGTCCCAGTCCTGCACATTCAAAGAAACACAGGAGAAACACTACCCAACTCTACTGCCATACTGACACTGTTTAGAGAACTGTTCCAGTGTTGTATGCAAGGAGCCAGACAGTATGTTGCTTCTATTACCCAACTTGCAGCCCCTGCACCTTGGTCACCTGCAGTAACCAGTGCCTGAAACATATCCAGCTGCAGAACATGCCTTCAACTCCAAACATGCTGAACTCTTTAATTGCAGAATCCTTTGCTTTGCCACAAACCCTTTCAAACATTAAATATTGCTGGAGATGATTAATTGAAAGTTAATGAAATCTATCAGCGAAACAATGAGAAGGCAATGAGCTATGTAATCATTGAAATAGTAAATGAAATGATGTAAGCTGTTTCCATTCCCCTTATTGACAGTGATTGAGGTGTGGTGGGGCTGGGTGGCTCAGCTGTGCTTTCCGGCTGGTCAGTCAAACCCACTGACTCTCCCGTGATCTTTTAACCAAGGCAACTTCATGTAACAGAAGGCAGCAAATTATATTGATTTAGAGCAGCATAACAGTTTGGAGACAAAGCTTCTCAAACGTGTTTCACAGCAGTCATCAGCCAACCAGGCAAACAACAGTGACAACTGGGATGATTGCAAATAAGATTATTCTGAGAAAGGACTTAGTATGAAAGCAGTTGTTCTCTTAACTAGATTTCACAGATTCAGAAATGAATGGCTGTTTAGTAGTGTGAGCCTGTTACCAAGGGATCCATTAGCCCCTTTTAACCAAATTAATGCAGTGTTACTTAAAGGGGCTGCATTAAATTAGGGGGTGGGGGAGTGGGAGACTTTATTTTAACTCGAGTTTGTTTCGTTTCCTAGGTTTTCTCGAGCACCAAGGCCTCAGCTGGCATGTGAAAGGTGGTAAAAGTCAGGCATGTGTGAATCAGTGCCTGGGCCTTGCCACAGCGAAGGCCCAGCTATTCATCACTGGCTGGTGGCTGACAGTGACTGATGGGATAGGCTCGGGTCTGGCACTTCACCAGCACAAGAATCATATGAGGCAGGCAGCAGACTGACAGCTGGAGCGCTGTGTCAAGTGGTGTAGAGACCAGAGCTATTAATAATCTGTGCCACATGATCCGCAGCACAGGGAACAATGATTTAGACATTGGTTGGAATAAAGATTTTACATTTAGTGTCAGTGACAACCTCAGTGCTTGGTATGTAAAGGGCTGATTAATCAAGATCCCTGGAAATAGAGCAGGGTGGGGGATGGAGAGAGACAGAATATTCCATTGTGCGAATGTGAAGTTTATTTTAATGAATGCTCTTTCTTGTCAATACCAAAATATTAGAGCGATACAGTGATATGATCATTTTGCCTGTTTTGAATGAAATCCACAGTTCACATAAAAACTCCCATTTTCCAGGCACTTGCATTGTTTTGTGCCAATTTAATGTGACCTGTGACCATAGCTAATGATTTTCAGAGGGCTTGGTAATCCTTAAATGCTACAAAACTGCAAATGAGCATGTCCTTAACATTGAATTATATTGGCTGAAGGGGTTAAGATAGCAGAATAATTTATTAGTCAAATCAGAATGGGTAATAAACAGTTACCATCATTGGTGATAAGATTTGGGAATCTGCACAGATTGATATGGGCCTTAAGATTTACACCGGATAAACAGGAGTGAAAATGCTTTGGATTTTTTCTGGTCCTTTGTATTACAAACTGCTTGATGGAATAGTCCAACAAAGTTCACACAATGAGAATCAATAATGGACCTTAAAGGATCTTCCTTTTTTCTTAGCCAAAGATATTAAGACATATCGAACTAGGGTTGGTCGGTGTTGATAATCACAGATGATCCGATTCATTAGTGGGACAGGCTGGAAGAAGTAAATGGCCTACTCTGGTAATTCTATGTCACCTGTGGCCAATGGTGTGCATGTTCCACTGTTGCTCTGCGATCACATATCCCTCTCAACTTTATGACCTCACCAGTCCCCATTCACCATGTGTTCTGATAGCCAAATTTCATTGAGAAGGTGAAGGGAAAAGGTAAGGCTCAATAAGAAGACAAACCTGGAAGGGTTAGAGACTGCAGTCAGAGATGTACGGCTGACAAGAATTAAGGTACTCACCCACATGCGTGGCAATAAAACACTGAGAATTCCCTTCCAGGCTTCTGTTAAAACCCACTCCTGAACATTGCCATCCTTTAGTATTGCAAACACCCCACTCCATTCTTCCTTGTCCCGGATTTCCAACTCCTGCTCTCGAATGTCCCTGACCCTTAATCTCGCTCCCACTAAACTGGGAATGGCAATACTCATTTTTCATCCTTAAGAAACCTTCTGACCATTCCCCACCCAGCCCAGCGTTAATAGAGAACTGATGTTCTCTACTATGGGCATGCACCCTAGCATCTGAATTAAGTCCTGTGGTAATCAGCACGTGCCAAAGGGAGCAGGGTTGTAAGGTCTGGAGGTGGATCCTAGATCGGATTCTACAGCCACCTGAAGAACCACCAAAAGACACCCCTTTAGGAGAACATCGTACTCAATTCAATTGATCGCTCTACTGTACTGACGAGGCATATGATCAAAAATGAAATTCTGCCAGATTTTTCCTTCCTGTAGCATTCCAAAAGAAAATACATTGACATTACATCATTGCGTTTTATGGGAATGTGTTGTATGCAAAGTGGTTACAAACATTCAATATTGATAATGACACTTTCAGAATCAGAATCAGAATCGATTTAGTATCACTGTCGCATGGAGTGAAATGTGCAAGGATATAAATGTACTGTAAATTGCAAAAGTACATAGTGCAATAAAAGAAATAACTTGAACTGTATTTCAGTAATTATAAACCAGTCTGAGACATCTTGAGCTCATGGATGGTGCTATATAAACGTGTGCTGTTTCTTCTTCCTTCAGTTTTGTCCGTTACAAGGGGCATCAACTAGAATGGGACACAGGAAATTTACTTCTTGATCTTTCAGAAAATACCTTTATAATGATACCCAGTGAAGCTGCAGAACATTCACCTCTTTCCTTTACCAATATTCTATTGCATTTTGTTTACTGTGCTGAAGTGCAGCAATAATATCCAACATCAGTACCACAGAAATTAACGTCAATGTAATGGCACTCACTGCATTATCATTTACATTGTGCAGCTGGAAAGTTCAAGGCTTATGCCTACTGTCTATGTTTTTCCACATGACCATCCCAACCTTATCACATAGGGCAAAATACGCAATCTAAAATTGATCATTTGATGCAAAAGAGCTCTGCTGTTCTCTGAAGAGATAGATTGTCATTTTTATTAAAATTGCAATGATGGTTACACAATCAATAACAGGGAGTTGTCAACATTAAATAAATGTCTTTCTTCCTGGTGCACAGTGACAATTTCTCAATGTGGTTGCACTCTTGAAGTACATCGATGTTTGTTCTTGTTCTTCTGTGCTCAGTATGTGACTATATGCTACCTAATCATTTTTTTCCCTTCTAAGCGTATGGACACTGTAAGTGAAAAGCAAGAGTTTCGGCCTGAAATGTCAACTCTACTCTTTTTCAGAGATGCTGAGTTCCTACAGCATTTTGTGTGTATTGCTCGGATTTCCAACATCTGCAGATTCTCTCTTGTTTGTGATTGGATTACTACACTGTAAAGTCTCTTCAAGGAATGCCTACCCTGAAGAAGTTTAAATCTTAGAAAAGTTTCAGCCTGAAACGTCGACTGTACTTTTTTTCATAGATGCTGCCTGGCCTGCAGAGTTCCTCCAGTATTTTGTGTGTTGCTCGGATTTCCAGCATCTGCAGATTTTCTCTTGTTTGTGATTGAAATATCTGTCATAGGTTTTGTCAAAAGAGATTAGACTCAACTAGAACTCTGTTATAAAATGTAAAATTTGTAAACCATAAATTTTACAGTGTTAACAATTAAGTATTCATAGCTTATATGAATTTGGCATGAAGCAATGGTGTATTGAAGTTGCAAAGACTATCAAGCTAGATCTTTACTCATGACCACATTCCGCTAAGTCCAAATTCTCTCTGATACCAATCAGACGATTACTTGCTGTTGGTGTCTAATCTGTAAGGGAGCTATCTATGAGTCCTTGACTAAGTAGACACTGTACTTCAATGTGAACTGTATTCCACCTGGAATAACTGGGTGCCTTAAGGCTTGATAGCTGGGGAAACCACTGATACAACCACATTGATTGAGTTCAATAAGGATTCCAGATACTTGGATATGCTAAACAATATTCCTCCTAAATAATTGGTCATCACTTACATGCTTATTGTATTGTAAGAGTTCAATAAAATAAACAAGAATTTTGTATGTTATCTGTTCTTCGAATTATGATCCTGTTGTTTATGTAGGTTCTATTTCTTCCCTGATTCAATGTCCAATAACATGCACCTCACTCCTTTTAAGACCCACCTCTGACATCTCCCTATATTTACCTCAAATCACCTTAAAATTATGTCCCCTTGTATTATCAACAGGTGTTTAAATCTTTGATTCAAAAACATTTAATGAAGTATAGATTCACTCGTGTTGCTAATGAAATATTCAAATGTTTTGGGTAATAATCAAAAAATAATAAATTTACTTCAAATGCATTTAAGTGTTAGAAAATAATTAAAAACATTAAGATAAGAAGAAACAACTACTTAACCACAATTACCTTTTGAATCATAATTGGCGACCTTCTTCAAATTTCATATGCAAGCCATTCCTGAAGTAGAGACGAATGGCAGGATGCAAAATTTGTCCAAGCCCCCTCAGCTGAGATTTCATTCCCCAGATGTATTTCTCCAGCCCAAGACTGGTCGATGCATTGTGAAGCAGAGATTCAGAGGTCAGGAATGAGGTCATTGGCACTTTACAGTCAGCTAACTATTCGATATGGAACTGCTGGATGAAGATCCCAATCATGCCCTGAATCAGGAGATAAAGGATTAAAGCAGTAAACTGACTCTGAGATAATGGATCAGTCATGATCTTACTAATGCAGAACAATGGCACGGGGCCAAATGGCAAAATGCTATTTCTTATTATATCCATATATTTTAGATGTTTTGGTAAAGGGGCTTGGAAAGTTTCCCTATGTTGAAGAAACATTGTGTTGCAGATATATGAAACTTTAGTTAGGCCACACTGGATAATCGAACTAGTTCTGGGTGCCCCATTATAGGAAGGATGTGGAGGCTTTGGAAAGGGTATAGAAGAGATTTACCAAGGTACTGCCTGATGAGAGCACATAAGGAGAGGTTGAATAAGCTGGGGTTGTTTTCTCTGGAGTGTTGGTGGCTGAGGGTAGTCCTTATAGAGGTTTATGAGATTATTTGAACCATAGATAGGGTTAAGTGTAAGAATCTTTTTCCCATGGTATAAATATCACATACTAGAGGACATTCGGGTAGATGGAACTCGTCAGCCTGGGAAGGCAGTCCATCTAAACGAGGGAAAACTTTGATTTTAAACCTCCGCTGCCTTGCAGCCATACCCACTCATGGGAAAGGCTTCGGGAGTAAATCCTGAGGACAAATCTGGAACTGGAGTCCCTAAGGCAGTCCGACGTTGCCTTCAACCTCGTTCTGGCAACTCCAGCAAAGACACCGGTGCCAAGCTGTATTGGCCCTTGCCCTTCCCTTGGACAACATCGGTGTCATGGAGAGGGGAGTCTTGCTGCATGGGCAACTGCCGGTCTTCCGTACAACCTTGCCCAGGCCTGCGTCCTGGAAACCATTCCAGGCGCAGATCCATGGTCTCGTGAGACTAACGGATGCCACCACTAGAGGACATGCATTTAAGGTGAGAGTGGTAAGGTTTAAAGCTGGGGAAAGTATTTTACACAGAAAGTGGTAGGTTTCTGGAGCAAACTGCAAGGGGTAGTAGTGGCAGCAGATACAATAGTAGTGTTAAAGGCTATTAGATATGTAAATGCAGAGAATGGCACAAAGATAATGTGCATGCAAAAGTTAATTAGGTTAATTCATCAGCATATTTGGTGCAGACATTAAGGGCCAAAGAGCTGTTCCAGAGCTATACTGTTTTACATTCTATGTTCTATGTACAAGTGATTGTTGGTTTATCAGAAATCTTTCCAGCTGACCTCTAATCCTGACCTGTGTATCAGGCATAGTTAGCTGCTGGGTACACTCTGGAACTAATACAATTTTGGGATTTGGATAATTGATGAAACTCTTCCAAACTATGCTCTTGTAGCTGATGGCATTATTTGAACTCCCCGATTGTACATTTGGCAAGGTCAGTCCTTTGCCACTTTGAGATATTATGCGCAAAACAGCAAGACAGATTGCAATCCTGTTTCAATGCTCTATGTTCATATGTTCCACTGAATCAACTAAAATCAGTGAACTTTGCTGAAGTGAAGTGAAGTTTGACAGAGCTATGATTGTATTGCAAGTCTGGTAAACACAATGTACACGTCAGGAATTATTATTCATCTCATTTCATTTCCTCTGTTCCATTAGGTTGTACTCCTATACACTTCTGCAAACTTTCATTAAAACTGCCAATGGCGAGTTTCTATCAAAAATCTATCAATTGTAAGCCTTGATGAATAGTGCATATTATAAATTTATAAACCAAAAATTCAATAGAATTATTCCTAAAGTCAAAGGAGCTATATGCTAATTTCTTGAAGTCATTGCAAATCGGAGGTAATCTACTTTATCTGGTGCTTCTGATGTGGCCCCCTCTACATTGGTGAGAACCGACAGATTGGGGGACTGCTTCATCCAGCACCTTCGCTATGTCTATTATGAAAGATGGGATTTCCCAATGGCCACCCATTTTATTCTACTTTCCATTCCCATTCCAGCATGTCAGTCTGTGGCCTCCTCTATGCTACGATGAGGCCACACTAAGGCTGGAGTAACAACATGTCATATTTTGTCTGGGTAGTCTCCAACCTGACAAGATGAATATCAGTATCTCTAACTTCTCATAATTTCTTCCCCCTTCCCATTCTATATTGTTCCATTTCCCATTCTGGCTATCCTCTTATACCTTCTAATCTCCTCACCTGCCCATCACCTACCTCGTGTGCCCTCCTCCTTCCCTTTCTCCCACAGTCCACTATCCTCTCCTATCAGATTCTTTCTTCTCTGGCTCTTCACTGCTTCAACCTATCACCTCCTAGCTTATTACTTCATTCCCCCCTTCCCTGCCTTACACATTGCCCCTTACCTGGATTCACTGATCACCTGCCAGCTTGTACTCCTTCCTGTCCCCCCACCTTCTCATTCTGGCTTCTTCCCCCTTCCTTTCGAGTCCTGATGAAGGCTCTTGGCCAAGAACGTGGACTGTTTAATCCTCTCTATAGATGCTGCCTGACCTGCTGAGTTCCTCCGAAATATTGTGTGTATTGACCTGAGGTCAGTTTGTGTAATATATTAACCATTTTCAACTGGAATTTATTTTAGAGATATTGCATTGTTTTTGCTTTTTTGAAAATTATTTATGTATTTAAAAAAAGGCCGTCATTTAATGGCCACCTCTATCTGCCCTTGAGTAGCTGCCTTTTTGAATAATTGAGGTCCTTTCAGTGAAGATACTGTGGCAGAGCTGTTAGGGAGCTCTAGGGAGTTCCAGAATTTAGACCAGTGATTAACTTTGAGAAGACTTTTGACAGGGTTCTGCATGGTAGAGTGGTCCAGAAGGTGAGATCACGTGGGATCCAGGGTTAACTGGATACTATTTTGGCTTAGTGAAGGAATGAGAGGATAGCATGGAGGCTTGCTTCATAGATTGAAGCCTTCCACCAGTGACAAGCCTCAGAGATTAATGTTGCATCACCAATTGTTTGTCATATGTACAAGTGACATGAATAGTAATTTTGTGGATAACAAAACTAATGGTGTGGTGAACCAAAGTTGTCAGTTTACAAAAGGATCTAGATCAACTGGAAAAGTGGGCAAAGGAATGGCAGATGGAACTTAATTCAGACAAGTGCAATGTGTTGCATTTTGGTAAGTTAAACTAGGGCAGGTCTAACACAATAAATGACAGTGCCCTGGCAACACTGTAAAACAAGAGACCCGGGGTACAAGTACATATTTCCCTTCGAAGTGAAATCACAGGCAGACAAAAGGTGAAGAAGGTGTATAACATGCTTGTCTTTGTTGTTTAGAGCAATGAGTACAAAAGTTGGGATGCCATGTATAAGATGTTGGTTAGTCTATACATAGAATATAGTTCTGGTCAAGCTATGGAAGATGTAGAAAGGATTCACAAAGATGATAACAGGATGGAGGGCTTGAGTCATAAGGAAAGACTGAATAGACTAGAGCATGGAAGCTAAGTGATGACACTATAGAGGTTTATATGAGGACATACAGTAGATAAGGTGAATGAATACAGTCCTTTTCCCAGGTAGGAAAAACTAGAGGCCATAGATTTTTGGTGAGAGGGGAAAGGTTTGAAGGGGATGTGAGGGGAAAGACCATTTGTCAATCCTTAACTTATGGTCACTCTACAAATGTCAAGTATGTCTCTTTTCTGTTCATATTAACCACTGAAGCCATCAGTACCTGGACAGAAAGTCAATGTGGAGCATCTTACAACACTATGGTGTACCAGAAGAGATGGTGAATATCATCAAGCAACTTTATGATGGCTTCTCATGCAGGGTCATCCATGATGGGAGACTGTCCGAAGAGTTCCTGGTCACTACTGGAGTCAGACAGGGATGTCTGCTGTCGCCTCTACTTTTTCTTGTGGTACTCGACTGGGCTACAAGAACAGCCTATGCTGGCTCAGAGAGAGGCATCCAGTGAACGTTAACAGGGAAATTGGAAGACCTGGCATTTGCAGATGATCTTGCTCTTCTCTCACACCGGCTTCAAGATATGCAGAAGAAAGTAGATTCCTTGGGAGAGACCTCACAGCGAGTAGGCCTTAAGATCAGTCAGGAGAAGACCAAAGTTCTACGCATTAATAACAAACAAGAGGAGCCATTACGGATTGAAGGACAAATTGTTGAAGATGTAGACAAATTCACCTACCTCGGAAGCAAAATCAGTAAATCAGGAGGTACAGGTGAGGACATCAGAGCAAGGATTGGAAAAGCCCAAAACAACCCTGCGACCTGTTTGGAGATCTACGGCCATCTCTGTCAAAACTAAGCTCCATATATTCAGCTCCAATGAGAAAGCCATCCTGCTATATGGATCTGAAGCATGGAGAATCACTAACACCAGCTGCAACAAGATCCAGACCTTTCTCAACAAATGCCTCCGGCAGATCCTCCGCCTCAAGTGGTACGACAGAGAGTCAAACCTAGACCTATGGAAGAGAGCAAACCAAGAGCCCATTGTATTCCAGATAAGGAGGAGGAAGTGGAGATGGGTCGGCCACACCTTGAGGAAGAGCCAGTCAAATGTCACTGGACAATCACTCGAATGGAATCCACAAGGGAAGAGAAGAAGAGGTCGCCCAAAGCAAACCTGGAGGCGTAGGCTTTTGGATGAACTGAAAGCCACCGGCCAAACTTGGGAGACTGCAAAAACATCTGCTAGAGATCGCAGAAAGTGGAGGACTTTTGTTGAGGCCCTATGCTCCATAAGGAGTGAAAAGGATTAAAGATTAAAGAAGAAGCCATCAGCAATGGTACATAAAGTCTTGATAAGGTCAAATGTATCATGACATGCCTGATTAAGTTTTACAGTTCACCTTCTGACGGATCTGGTCTACCGAAGACGCCATAGCCACAGTGTTACACACTGTCCTCACTCACCTGGAGACGATGGATACATACATTAGAATGCTATTCCTGGAATACAATTCAGCATTCAACACCAAAATTCCCTCCAGAATTGACACGAAATTCAGAGACCTCGGTCCGCATACCACCTTGTGCAGCTGGATCCTAGACTTCCTGTCAGATCACCAACAGGTGGTAAGGATGGGCTCCCTCACATCTGCCCCTCTGACCCTCAACATAGGTGCCCCAAGGGCTGTGTTCTGAGTCCCCTCCTCTACTCCCTTTGCACCCATGACTGTACTGCCACATACAGCTCCAATCTGCTGATCAAATTTGCAGAACACACAACATTACTACTAGCCATGACAAGGCAGCCTACAGAGGAAAGGTTGACAAAATGGTGCCAAGATAACAACCTTTCCCTCAATGTCCAAAAAACAAAAGAGTTGATCGTGCATTATAGGAGGAATGGAGAGAGGCTCGGCCCAGTCAATGGGACTGCATCTGAGAGGGTGAACAGTGTCACGTTCTTCAGTATACAACATCACCGAAGATCTCACCTGCACTGTACACACCGGCTGAGTGGCAAAAAAAGCACAACAGTGTCTCTTCCACCTGAGGCTTCTAAAGAAGTTCAGCGTGAGCCCCCAAATCCTCAAGACCTTCTACAGGGGCACCATTGAGGGCATCCTGACTGGCTGCATCACCCTCAAGCAAAGGGACTGCACCAACCTTGATCACTAGGCACTGCAGAGAGTGGTATGGACAGCCCAGCGCATCTGTGAATGTGAACTTCCCTCCATTGAGGACATTTATAGCATCAGGACACCAGTCACCTCAACTATAAACTGTTTCAGCTGGTTCATTCTGGCAGACAGTACTGCAGCATTAAAGCCAGGATCAACAGGCTGTGGGACAGCTTCTTTCAACAAACCATTAGACTTTTAAATTCACATGTCTGTACATTGCAGCGGAGTCATAACACAAAGATTTTTACTCTCTCATGATGTGGGGCGGATGTAAGATTTAAATAAATGCAAATTCAGATTGGCCTGTGTCTGTGCACACTTGGTACTTTGCAGAGGTGTAACTTCTAATGTTGTATGTGAACAAGCTGTTGTAGATACATTACCAATTTAGTCCAGACTGAAGAAGGAAAAGGTAGAACGTATAGAGTGAACGTGGCATTGGTGGGTTGGAAAGATGGTTGGACCAGACAAAAATGAAGGGGAAGAGGTTTTATATAAATATCAAAACCTCTTTGACTTGTGATTATTTGTAGCTGAAAAACAGGAAATTTTATTTTTAAAATGCCTTCAAGGTGAAAGGTGAAATAGACCAGGACTATTTTGAAATCGAGTGAGTTGGTGTTGCTTCAGAGAGAGATAGAGAATAGAAAGCCATTGTGTGAACTATTAACTCTGTTTCTCCCTCTGCAGATACTACCTGATCTGCTGAGTATTTCTGTTTTTATTTGGACAGATCACACCTATGGTAGAACATGTCTGATTTTTATCTCACTGAAATCAATGCAGAGCCTTTAGATCATTTAACTCAGCTCAGACCAGAGACTGAATATAACGAGAACTGAATACAAGGTTAAATGGATAAGGACTCCAGTGTAAAACAGTTAAATGAATAATGATTTTCCAGTTAATTTTATTCACTTAATCATTTCATCCTATCATCTATTTTAACTGCTGTATCAAATTTGGCAAGAATCTAAGAGTGGAAAGCAAGTTCCAACTGTCTTATGGTAAGAGGGATTGTGTGATTGTGTTCAATAGTGAAATGTATTCAAGTCACTTTATTTTGTTAGGATTATAACATACATTTGTCACTGTGCAATACCAGCACTTTTGATATGGTGCTTTTAGAACAGTAAACTGTTTACGTCTATGAAGGTTCTCAGTCATCCAGGTGTAAAGGGTTTCTTATGTTACTGCTTATGTTAATCAAAATGGCTTCTTGGTTAAGTAAAAGTAGGGATGCTTCTTTGTTATGGTAACTGGTGAGAGAGTGCTTTCTCTCGCAGCTTGTTTGGGTTATGATTACTGATAATGAGAATTGTATTCATTTGTTAACCAATTGGGATAGATGTTATTCTTTCTTTTGGGTCTGTGAGCTGTGGTTTTGTGAATTTTTTGAGGAGTTGGAGAAGAGATTGCGAGGAAGGTGGACGGTGCTGGAGGCGCTCTGGTTGATCACTGAGGGTGGTCCCAGGTGTGTGGGTCATGGAGGTCGGAGAAGATCAAATAGTGGACCGAAGACTTCGATGGTTGAGCACCAACGATTGTGAACTAATTGACTGAACCCTGGTAAGTTCTGGCACCTTTTCTTTCCTTTCTTTTCTTTCATATATATTGTATCACTATTAATCACTTAGTTCTAGTAAGATTTATAAAGTGTATTCTGTAAACGTACATGGTGTGCGGTTTGATATTGTGTGTGCGAGTTTGTATTAGTGTGCATTTCACAGCATCCACGTATACGGGAGGCGCAGTTTGGCAGGTGGATGAATTTTCTCCTAGACATACACCAACCGATTGTGTGAGCGTTACATTTGTGGGGGCTCGTCCAAGATTGAATTTTCAGTAAGCTGTGTAAATCTCACATGTTCAGTAGTGCGGAGATGGATCGAGATAAGATTGTAAACTGGTGTGAGTTAGAGGACGTACCGGTGAATTATGCATGTGTGTTAAGCGGAGTGGATTTCCGAATCTTGGATGGTGCATTAGTGCAGGGGTTGAGTTTGGTGAAAGGTATGGGGCAGATAGAGCTGGTGGCTAGAAGGTGCGGTAAAGAAGTGGAGGCTAGCTGGGTGTTGGTTCGTATGAGTGCTGACGTCATGACATTGGAACTGCCAGCGCCAGTCAGCGTCCCGGGGGAGACGGGGCCATGGGGCCTCCACATCCTCCCAGAGGATGAAGGTGAGGAGACACTGGAGGAGGAGCTAGATGTGACCTCAGGGGAGGTGCCAGTAAACAGTAAGGGGGGGTCGGAGTGGGAAGGCTTGGCCAGGCTCTACCCCCCAGCTGGAGGTGAGGCCTCCGAGCTGGCAGCTGCCCTTATCTCCCTGACAGTGAGTGAGAGGCCACGGCTGAAGCTGGGGTTTTTCTCAGGAGCCACGACTACCTCAGACGGGGAGGTTGCCTATGATACCTGGATCGAAAACATGTCCCTGTTGTTTGAGGCGTGGCCAGGCTTGGATGAGGAAAAGAGACGGCGATTGATGGGAAGTTTGAGGGGCATGGTGGCTAGAGTAGTCCGGGAGCTGAAAGCTGAACAGCCCTCGGCTTCATTGGGGGAGTATTTAGAAGTTTTGGAGGGAGCGTTTAGGATGTCAGGGGATTCCTGGTTGCTTTTAGCAGAGTTTCACCACATGGAGCAAGAGAGAGGGGAAAAGCTCTCAGAATACATATTTTGGCTGGAGAGAATGCTCACTGGGTTGCGGCGCTGGGGGGGGAGTGGAGGTGGATGAAGTGGCGAGGGTGAGCATGAGTCAGATATTTAGTGGTTCCCTGGAGGAGGACAAGGTGGCTTGGAGTCTCCGGCAGTCCTATAAAAAGAGCCCCCCTCCATCATTCAGGCAGCTGATTAGAGAGGTGCAGGAGGAAGAGAGCGCGTTGGGCCGATAAAGGGGCTCGGGCCACCGGAAGCGATCCTCAGTGGTACAGGAAGTGGTGGCCGGGTTGAGGACTGAGAAACCCAAGGGGTCCCAAGGGAGTAGGGACCCCCCGTTTGAGGGGATGGACAGGGAGAGTACCCCCTTCGGGGGACGACCCGCGCAGTGGGCTGGGAGTGGCGGGCGTCCTGGGAGAGGAGGGGCGGTGGGTAGTGTATGCTGTAACTGTGAGAAAGAGGGGCATTTCCAGTGGGAATGTGAGTGGCCAGGGGTGTGCAACAGCTGTGGGGAAGAGGCACATTTTCGGTGGGATTGCGAGAGACAAGGCGCCCCGCGGAGGGCAAGCCCCTGGGCGACTAAGGGAGAGGTGTCAGAAAACTTAGGAGAGACTCAATGAGGGAACGGACTGGAGTCTCTGGAGGAACATGTCCCCACAAATCAGCCAGGGGACCACCGGAAGCCCAAGCCTTTATTCCGGCTGGGCTGGGACCCCGTTCCAGAATGTGCCTACGGATAGAGAGAGTTTATGCAAAAGCCATCCTCGACACAGTATCTCAGGTTACCTTATTGTACCGGTCGTTCTACAACAGATATCTAAAGCACTTGCCAGTAACCCCATTTGACGCCCTGGAGATTTGGGATGTAAGTGAGGGTGATTATCCGTACGATGGGTACCTGTCAGTGAGATTGGATTTCTCGGAGTGAGATGTGGGAGTGTCTGAAGCTATTGAGACGTTGGTGTTGGTTTGTCCGGACCCGGTGGAAACAGGTGGCGCTGCCCTTCTGGTGGGGACTAACTCCCCCCTTGTGCGACAGCTCCTGGGAGCCTGTAAGGAGAAGGCGGGGGAGAACTTTCTGGAGACCCTTTTGGTACACCCAGTGTTTCGAGTGGTGTTGGAAGAAGTGGGTGACCCCCAAGGGCTGGATCCTGAGTGCAAACGAGGGTGGGTGTGGTGTACTCTGGGGCGAGGCCTAAAGTGATACGGCCAGGGGAGGTGGCACTAGTGATGGGGACCCCCAGATTCCCCGGAGTGCCAGCGGGCAAAGCCCTGTTAATAGATGCCCCGGAAGATCTCGAGGGGGAGACACGATTTCCGGCGGGGGTGCTGGAGAGGCCTGAAGTGCAGAGACCAGCGGTGGTACATGCGAGGCGGACAGCCATGAGTGTCAGGAACACTACAGAGAGAGAAATCACCTTTAAGAGAGGGATGCCGCTGGCGCATTTGTTCCTGGTGACGGTAATGTCTAGCGCCCCTGTGAGGCCCTCTAAGGGGGAAGGATTGGAAAACAGAGGAAAGCTGACCGCTGAGGCTTTTAACTTTGGGGACTCTCCTGTGCCGCCGGAGTGGAAACGCAGGCTGGTGGAGAAGATGTTGAAGCTGGAAGATGTTTTTTCTCTTGGCGAGTTTGATGTGGGTTGCTCCAAGAGCACTCGCCACACCATCCGATTGACTGTGGACACCCCATTCAGAGAGAGGTCACGGCGACTGGCCCCTGCAGATGTGGAAGATGTATGCAAGTTGAAGGAAGCTGGAATCATCACTGAGTCCCGAAGTCCCAATGCGTCCTCAATAGTAGTGGCCCGGAAGAAGAACAGAAGGGTACGCTTGTGTGTGGACTATAGGACCTTGAACCAGCGCACTGTCCCTGACCAGTATACTGTCCCAAAAGTTGAAGATGTGCTGGCCTGTCTGAGTGGAGCAAAATGTTTTAGTGTGCTGGACTTATTACCAGATCCTGATGAGTGAGGCCGATAAAGAGAAGATGGCCTTTATCTGCCCACTGGGGTTCTTTCAATTTGAACGAATGCCCCAAGGCATATCAGGAGCCCCAGCTACCTTCCAAAGGCTCATGGAGAGGACTGTGGGGGATATGAACCTGCTCGAGGTGTTGGTGTATCTGGATGATCTGATAGTGTTTGGATCTACTTTGGAGGAACATGAGGAGAGGCTGCTGAAGGTGTTAGGCCGGATTAAGGAGGAAGGGCTGAAAGTTTCCCTGGACAAATGACAGTTCCGTAAGCCATCGATCGGCTATGTTGGCCACTTAATTTCGCAAGAAGGAGTGGCTACTGATCCGGCTAAGATAGACGCAGTGACCACCTGGCTGAGACCCCAGAAGGTGAGCGCCCTATCCTCAGCCCGAGAGGTTTAACCGGACCCTTTTGGATTTACTCGGGACGCTGGAGATTGGTCAGAAACGTAAGTGGAGTCGGAACATCGGGCATTTGGTTCACTGTTACAATTGTACTTGCAGTGACGCTACAGGGCACTCGCCCTATTATCTGATGTTCGGGCAGGAAGCGAGGTTGCCCATTGACTTGTGTTTTGGGACTGAGGCGGGTGAATTACCTTCGAAGCACTATCTGAAGTATGTGTCCAACATGAGGAGAGAGTTGAAAAGGGCGAGTTGGCTGAGGTGGCGGCCACCAAGCAGAATCAGAGGAACAAGAGGAGATATGATCAGAAAGTGAAGTTCGCCCAACTGTTGCCGGGAGACCGGGTCCTTATACGGAATTTAGGACTGCCTGGTAAGCACAAGTTGGCAGACCGATGGGTGGCCACCCCCTATGTGGTAGAGAGCCAGATGCTGAATCTACCTGTTGACCGGGTAAACCCGAGGATGAGAAGGGGCCTGTCAAGTTACTCCATCGGAACCACCTGTTGCCCCTGGGTCAAGAAGTGCAAGTGGATCAAGAGCCCAAGTGGGAGGTTACGCCTAGTACGAGGACTCTGTGAGGGCGTGGGGCGAGGGAAGAGCCTGCTGCAGAAGAGATGGGACCAGGCCTCACCCCGGAAAGGGATACTGCTTCAGAAGACGAAGATTCAGATGTGTGGCACCTGTTTTTGTTCGCTAACTCCCCAGTACCGGAAGAAGAGGCTCCTGGCCCTTCCCCGCTGAGTTCGGTGACAGGAGGGAGGGTGTTGAGGGGCAGACTGAGATACAGCCGGCATTGGGGGGAGAGAGGGTGGAACCCGAACATGAGACAGAGGGCTCTCAGGTGAAGAGGGATTCCAGTGAGGGAGAGGGTGAGGGTCCAACAGGTAGATCTGGGGTGTCCCCCATGGTGTCTGAGCCGGAAGGGTTGGCAGAGGAGGTACAGAGGTCTCAGAGAAGTAGGCACCCCCTGGAGCAATTGACAAATGCAGCGCCGGGAGAACTGAGTGTGATTTCCACCACCCTGGGAAGTTATATCACTGCTTTCTGCACCTGGGTTGAGTTTTATGTTTTGCAAGAAGCATTGGGGAACTCTGTTAATGTCATGAGAACATGACTTTTGTTGGTGGGGGGAGAGTGTAAAAGATTTTTTATGTTACTGCTTATGTTAATCAAAATGGCTTCTTTGTTAAGTAAAAGTAGGGATGCTTCCTTGTTATGGTAACTGGTGAGAGAGTGCTTTCTCTCGCAGCTTGTTTGGGTTATGATTACTGATAATGAGAATTGTATTCATTTGTTAACCAATTGGGATAGATGTTATTCTTTCTTTTGGGTCTGTGAGCTGTGGTTTCATGGATTTTTTGGGGAGTTTGGGAGGAGATTGTGAGGAAGGTGGACGGTGCTGGAGGCGCTCTGGTTGATCACCGAGGGTGGTCCCAGGCTCGTGGGTCATGGAAGTCGGAGAAGATCGAATAGTGGACCAAAGACTTCGATGGTTGAGCTCCAACGATTGTGAACTAATTGACTGAACCCTGATAAAGTTCTGGCATCTTTCCTTTCATATATGTTGTATCGCTATTAATCACTTAGTTCTGTTAAGATTTATAAATTGTATTCTGTAAACGTACATGGTGTGTGGTTTGATATTGTGTGTGCGAGTTTGTACCAGTGTGTATTTCACAGCATCCACGTATACAGGAGGTGCGGTTTGGCGGGTAGACGAATTTTCACCTAGACATACACCAGCCGATTGCGTGAGCGTTATACAGGTCATTGTATATTAAACAGTAGTAAATCAAGTCAATTGGACTTGCTGTGTTGTCCAGAAGACACTTTGCCACTCATCTGGGAGGCTTCTTCAGTTCTGATTCATCTATGAAGAAAACTACCCACCATGGATGAGTGGCGAAATGTCTTCTCAACAACACAGCAATTCCAGTTGCCTTGATTTAATACTGCTCGATAGGTACACTGTCTAGAGAGTTTAGAGAGGCTAAACCAGTCAAAATTTTGCCCTGTGCCAATTAAGTAGATATTATACCCAGAAATCAGATTGGATAGCATTGTTTATTTCAGTGCTGCATGAATAAAAATGTCTGTATCATAGAGCAGAACTGAATAACTTCTGCTTATTGGTTGCTCTATTCCACTCTGGAAAGAGCTTGTGAGTTGAGCTTGACATGACTTCCAAATCAGCTTCACATCAAGTTGCAACGCTCCCCATGGCCACAACCTTTGGAGGATTTCAGGGGAAACTAGAGGGTTAAACATTGATCTGGACTTCCACAACAATTGGGTCTTCTCAGTACAATGCCAGACCATGACCCAAGGCAGGTTGCTTACTTTTATCCTTCAACCATTCTTACTCAGGTAAAGTTGCTCTCTGTTCTGCTGAGGTTCCCTATAAACCCATGGTGTACCAAAGCCTCTGCCATATCATCCCATACTCTACTCCCCCACCCCATCCCATGGTGGTAGACGTAGATACATTAGGGATGTTTAAGAGACTCTTACATAGGCACTTGGTTGAAAGGAAAATGGAAGGCTATGTGGGAAGGAAATGTTAGATAGATCTTAGAGAATGTTAAAAAGTCAGCACAATATTGTGGGTGCTGTACTGTTCTACGTTCTATTAATGGTCATATACATAACTCTGCAGATATACTATGTGCAGATTTCCATTTATTGAACAGAACATGTGTGAAAAAATATGAAATACTAAGAAGGTATATTAATTTGCAAGGATTTAAATGCAATATGATCGGAATGGTGTCACTTGTGGGTTGTCCCTTAGCAGACCCTTAAGTTGTGTTGGCTGTTAACTCAAGCAACCCATTTCACTGTATGTTTAAACGAACATGTGATAAATAGAAAAATGAATCTGAATGAATGAATTTGAGTGGATCTTTATAAGAATGAATTAAATTTAGTGTGTATGTGAATCTCTCTGGCCTTTTGCAGGGTCAATGCTCCTAAACACAGAAGGTTTCATCTAAATCCATGCACTGTGATGCAACTGCAAGGGAAATGATCTTATCCTTCTAACAGAGATTTAGCACCTTCGGATCTTGCTTCCTGTTTCGAGGAGTAGATGGTTATTTCATCCACAGTATGCTGGTCTTGGTGATACATATGCTGGAATACGGAGCAAAAGCATCATATCACTCATTTGCAACACGAGTGAATCTGCAGATGCTGGAAATAAATAAAAACACAAAATGCTGGCAGAACTCAACAGGCCAGACAGCATCTATGGGAGGAGGTAGCGACGACGTTTCGGGCCGAAACCCTTCATCAGGAGTGAAGTAACATGGGATGGTCAAGGGGGGATAAGAAGTGGGGGGAGGGATGAAGTAGAGAGCTGGGAAGTGATAGGCTGAAGAGAAATGGGCTAGGGGGAAGGTGGAGAATTATGGGAAATAAAAGAGAAAGAAAGGTAGGGCTGGCGGGGGGAGATTATAGTGAGGGGGGAAAAGAGAGAGAAAGAGAACCAGACTAAAATTATAGATAGGGATGGGGTAAGGGGGGCAGGGGTATCAACGGAGGTCTGTGAGTTGAATGTTCATGCCGGCAGGTAGGAGGCTACCTAGGCGGGAGATAAGGTATTGCTCCACCCACCTGCGTGTGGCCTCATCTTGACGGTAGAGGAGGCCATGGACAGACGTATCGGAGTGGGAGTGGTCTGTGGAATTGAAGTGTGTGGCAACAGGAAGATCCCGCCATTGCTGGAGGACTGAGCGCCGGTGTTCGGCGAAACGGTCTCCCAGTCTGTGGCGGGTCTCCCCAATGTATAAATGGCCACATCGGGAGCACCGGATACAGTATATCACCCCTGTTGTCTAGCAGGTGAAGTGGTGCCTCACCTGAAAGGACTGTCTGGGGCCTGGGATGGTGGTGAGGGAAGAAGTGTGGGGGCAGGTGTAGCACTTCTTCCATTTGCAGGGATAAGTGCCTGGAGGGAGGTCGGTGGGGAGGGATGGGGGGGGGATGAATGGACAAGGGAGTCTCGTAGGGATCCTCATTTGGCTCAAGTGTCTATCATTGATAGCACATATTCTTCTGTATCAAGTGAGAATTCAAGTTTAGAGGTTGAGCAAAAGAATTCAAACAAGAGGCATGAAAATGCTTCCAGGTCAGTAGTTCCCTCTTTTCAAATGATATCTTAACCCAAGGCCTTTCCACTTCCCTCCTTTGGGTATATAAGTTGCTGCGACACATTATGAGGAAATAAAAGCACAGAGTGTATTAACCCCCTCAATCAACTTTTCTAAAGTTCTGAAGGTAAACATTTATGGTAGCTTGTTGTGCACAAATGATCTACAGCATTTCCCATGTTACATCAATGAGCATACTTCGAAAACTACTCCATTAGGTGAAAAGCAATTTTAAGTATTCAGAGTTCAGATGAAGGATCTCGACTATCCATTTCCCTCCGCTGGTGCTGCCTGACCTAGTGAGTTCTTCCAGCAGCTTTCCTTCCGCTGCTGCATGGGGCTGCTGCTCATGCTCAAAGTCAAGTGCAAAACTATGACCTCTGTCCTTTCTCAAATGCTTGAGGTCATTACTTTGAGAGTCCCAATTGTACACTGGAATCCTTGCATGAACTGAGGTTGGGTGCGTTTAGAACTAGAGGTCATATGTTAAGAGTGAAATGTGAAAAATTTAAGAGGAACCTGAGGGGGAACTTCTTTACTCAGAGGGTGGTGCGAGTGTGGAATGAGCTGCCAATGGAAGTGGTGGATGTGGATTGCAGATTTGGATAAGTTCATGGATGGGAGAGGTAAGCTTGTCACCATCTACATGGGCCAAAGGACCTGTTTCTGTGTGGTTGTACTCTATGAATCTATGAACCATTTCCCACCCCCACCACAACCACCTCTAGCAGGGTGGATGGGGTCACATCCTGGGAAAATGGAGATCTCTTTACTTCCAGCACTCGTGTCACTTGAGGTTTCCATGTCTGCAAGATGATTACCCATCTGAGAGCTGCACACTGTGATATTATTTCATTAATCGATTCAGGATAAGTCGCAGTTGCTGATATTTGATTGATTTTGCAGCCCAGCCAAGGATAGCCTTTCTTAATCATCCTAATCATGTCATTCAGCTGGGTTCAGTGTCAATCATTGGTATCACCTCCTCTTCTGCATTAGGGATGGACTCAGGTTCCGAGGTTTACAAAATATTTGGCACACTGTTTCTAATGAAATGCTTCCACATCAGAAATCCTCTTTTAGATGTCGTCCTAAACCACAACCTTGCTAGTTTGCTCCACTGGATATTGAAGTTGATGATCACATGTTAGAGTAAAACAACATGGAAGGTATCCCTGTATTTATCCCTCAATCAGCGTTTCTGAAGCTGTTGATGTAAATGTTTGTGGGAGTTTGCTAGGCACAAATTATCTACAGTATTTCCTGTTTTACATCAGTGAGCTCTCTTCTGAAGTACTTCATTGGCTGAGAAGTATATTTAAGCTTTAAACAACACACACAAAATGCTGGTGGAACACAGCAGGCCAGGCAGCATCTAAAAGGAGAAGCACTGTCGACGTTTCGGGCCGAGACCCTTCTAAAATTTTGTGTGTGTTGTTTGAATTTCTAGCGTCTGCAGATTTCCTCGTGTTTGCTTTTTATATTTAAGCTTTCATAGTTTTATAAAGACACTATTTAAATGTAATGCTTTTCTTTTAGTTTAAGATGTTTGAGGGAAAAATGATCTAGGTCTTGATAAACATCCAAAATAAAATATATTACAGCATTTGGGACCTTGTTGAACTGGACAATCAACAGTGAAAGTCTTCAGCCAGTTAGGCTGAAGAATCATTAATGACCAGGGATTGTAATAAAAGTAACGAATTCAATGTCATAGGAAGTAAAATAGAGAAGGAATAAATTGAATTCAAAGAAAGTAGAAAAGATAGAAGTGAGAGATTTTGTTTTAAAGAAACAAAAATAAAATCTGAAATATTAACAATGGGACTCTGCACTTGTACGTATTTTCAATGACATTCAGATTCCCAATGGAAGAGCATAATCATAAAAACAGACAAATACTAACTTCTCTAGCTGGTTTAATCCATGTTTCTGAGGTAAGTACCAGAACTTCATACGTTTCAATATATATGAGTCGTGAGTAGTTTTGGGAACCTTTGTGAACAAAGCTGTTCCAGGGATTTTCACATTGAAATAAACACATACTGTATGTACAATATGCACACACACCGTGACCTGCTAACTACTCCTCTGCTATTAGTAAAGTGGCTAGAATCATGCAGTTCTGAGTGATAAATGGGCAAAAATGTATTGGGTGCAAAAGTATAAATCAAAAAGTTTGTTGCTGGAAAGAAGCAGCTTTGTAATACAAAAAATGATGATCTGTAATATAAATACTTGTGTATCTCAAGCAATTACAATTAAAAACAAGTAACTGAAACACAAGCTGACCTTTATCAAACGACCACAAAACCACTTAACCTGCTGGATTGTGCCTCTAAGGACACCTGCTGAAGCAGGCTAAACAAATAGCAATTTTTAACAGAAGAACACTTGGTTTCTTTTCGCCAAGCTCCCATCTGTTGACAGCCTTTTGTCTGGGCTGTGTTCAGCTGCAGCAGCAGTGGGGCTTTGCTTTGAGCTGCCTTTTCTGTGAAGTTCTCTTTAGCATATTCCTCCTTTTTTTTAATGCACTGATTTATTCATTGGTTTCGCCCCTTCTCCCCTCCCCCCCAATGCTTTCGAAGTGCCTTCTTGTCTCCAGTACGCTGAGGGTCATGTCTTTTCAGTCACTTAGACAATACCTAGTGCCTGCATCTGTTTCCAGATCAAATCAGGCATATTGTGATCACATCCTGCCTAAGAATTGTTCCCCCTTTTGCTAAGCATTGTTGCCAATTTCATGCCATGTATTGCTCCATGTTTTGTGCTTCATGAAGCTGTCATGGGTATAAAAGTTGTCTGACCAGGGTCGTAGTCAAAGGGGTGGGAATGAAACATCAGCGAAATGTTTATCCGGCCACCCACATTACACTCCAGGAATTAATTGTAGCCAGCAGGCTTCATTATGCAGGCTTTAGGAGTCAACAGTTTTACAATCCCAATAAAGCCTCTTCTGCACAGGAGTTAGAGTGGCTATTCAGTTGACCATTTAACACTCTGTTACCATCATCTTCACTCAGTCTCTAACATGAGGTTTCAGATTAAGTCTGATATTCTTTAAACCAATGCTCTTTTAACCAGTGGAGTTGGAATATATAATTAGCAGTTTTGCTGGGGTTGTGCTGGGGGTAGGATAGTATGGGATTAGATCCCAGCAGGAAGCCATTGACTGACATAGGACAGCTTTGTCCAGTGTATGTTAAACAATTTCATGGACATCTGTCACACATAGTTAACTTTGCATTGCTGCATTTCAGCTGGCAGGCTTATACTGGTCCTCACTGATAAAGTAGCTGGCACTCAGCAAAAGTGCAAGATAGCGAGGCAGGAATCATAAAACACAGTACTGTGCGGCAATATTCAGGTTCATTCAGTGCAATGAAACCATGCGGAGAAGCTTTATTCATGGCTAATTATCTGGAAACCCATAAGACAATAAAGCATCTGGTGGTCTTTCTTCCATGTTTCAATTTTTCTCAATATTGTGACAGGGATAAGCATTGTATTTTTCCCTGGGTGGCTACTGCAGGGAGGGAATAAAAGCAAGGGTCAGAAAAGAGCAAATAAATGAATTTATATCTTTCTCTTTTTTTTTGGTTAATTCCACCATTATTGTTCTGGGGGACTTCTCTAGTTTTCCAGATTGTGATTCTCACTATGATCTCCTGAATAAATCTTTGTCCTCTCTACTTCTCCTTCCAGACAAATGGACTGTTTTTATCCCTTTAAAAGGTTATCTTTAATGATTAGAGGTTGTTTGCATGGAATATAGGATGGCAGCTTTCAGAACTCTTTAGTGACTTTAACTTCAATGAACACTGCATCACCTCATTTATCGGCAGCTCCTTTGCGTAAATGTATGTGTGTGGATGTATTGAATCCTGTATTAAGAGTACAGTATTCACTCTCTCCGTTAACAGGAATGGTGCAAAAAAAGCACATGTAAAAGGAAAAACACATTACGATTGGGAATGGCTGGAAAATCTTCCAGCGAAAGAGGGAATCATGAGTTACGCCAGGTGTTAAAATAGATTATACTCAGGAGAATTCACTTTTCCAGAAGTGAGGTTTCTCCTATCCGCTGCATTCCGAATTTTTCAAAATTTTGACATATCCGCTCAGGGAAAGAGCCAGCTCACTTTTAATGTACGAAATTATGTGGAAGACCTTGCTAAGCTGCAAATGAGAGACTGAATAACTGCAGAAGGAAACACAATATATTTATTAATAAATTGAACTTTGTAGCATTGACCTCTTATGAAAGGTTATGACAAAAAATTACACAAAGCTGCTGGTGGTGAGCCCCTTGTTCTTTTGGCAGCTGTCTTATATATTAGCCCTGATAAAAACTTGCCACTTTGATGATGTTACTCGCAGTCATTAAAAATAAGGCTGCTGGTTATTTTCATTTCAACATATAATGAAAAAGGGTAACCCGGCAACTATGTAACTTGGTAACAAGTATAAAGTTTGTGAGATTATACTCTGTAGCCATTTTATTAGGTACTTCCTGTAACTGATAAATAAAAGCCACTGGGTGTGGGTTCATGGTGTTCTGCTGCTGTAGCCCATCCACTTCAAGGTTCAATGTGTTGTGTGTTCAGAGATGCTCTTCTGCTCAACACTCTTATAATGTGTGGTTATTTCAGTTACCGTAGGCTTCTTGTCAGCTTGAACCAATTTAGCTACTCTCCTCTGACCTCTCACATTAACAAGGAGTTTTCACCCACAGAACAACTGGATGTTTTTTTTATAAACCATTCTCTGTAAAACCCTAGTGTGTGTACATCCCAGGAGATCAGCAGTTTCTGAGATACTCAAACCACCCTGTCTGGCATGCACAATCATTCCACAGTCAAAGTCACTTAGATCACGTTTCTTTCCAGATTCTAATGTTTGGTCTGAACAACAACTGAACATCTTGACCATGTCTGCATGCTTTTATACATTGAGTTGCTGCCACATGATTGATTGATTAGATATTTTCACTAATGAGCAAGTGTACAGGTGTATTTAATAAAGTGGCTATGAATGTATACCATTGTACACCAGAAGTAGAATAATAAATGCACTCAGTGAAATTTCACTCTTCTTAAATATACACTATCTATGTGAAATGTGTCAATCCTCCAATACTGCCTGTAAGAAGAGAAATTCAAGTAATCTACTTTAAGTGCTTCAGAGCTGTATTCCAAGAATTCCAACCAAGGAATACATTTTTACACATTTGTGAGTGGAGTTTCTATTGTGACTAGCAGCCAATATTTGCTCAGTTCCCACTTATTAGTACCTTTCTGTGAAATGTGCAAAAAGATCAATATTTGTAACATTTTTGTATATGCTAAAGAAATTTGCAATTAATGCTATAATCATTCAAAATCTAGTGTATAACTGGTCCGAGACACATCCTGCTCTGCCTGCATTTTTAATAGGTCAAAGTTGAGCTATGTGAAAGGAGTTTGCAATTCATTAGTGCCCATTTCCCTTTTTACTGAAGAGTAGTTTCCCCCTCATGATACCTGAGCTTCAGTTTCTTAAGGTTTTTATAGCGGGGGTGGTAATGGAGACAAGCTCCCACTACCTATTAGACATTCCCAATGGTGTACAACTCAAATAGCCTCTGACCTCCAAGTCTAGCTCCTGGCCTTCACATGTGGCTTAGCTACTAAGCCTGGCAGAAGCATTTCTACTGAGAGGAGAAGGGGCAAAGCGGGTTACTGCTGCCTTAAATCGTTTTGTGCAGATGGGGCTCATTAGCCATAGTTGGCAGCTAATCTAGGAGAGGGAAAACATTGATCTCAAATCTCCGCTGCCTTGCAGTTATACCCACTCATGGGAAAGGCTTCAGGAGAAATACCCCAAGAGAAAAATCCAAGAGTTGAAGTCCCTAAAACAGTCCTATGTTGAGTTCAGTGATGACTGGCGACTCCTGTGATGTTGCCAGTGCCAAACTGTATTGGTTTCTGTCATTCCTTTGGGTTCATCAGATGCATGGAGGGGGGAAGCTTGCTACATGGGCAAATGCTTGCTCTCCATTTTGTACTGCCCAGGTCTGTGTATCTGGATAATTAGGACGCAACATCTGTGGTTGACCCTAACTAATGGAGGCCTCAACTCATAACTCAGCTTCCATTTTTTTTGTATCAAGCCATTTAAACAAAGAACCAACATTATTTTACATCAGCAATGAATAATTTGACCTTGTCATTAAGTTTTCTTGATAATCCAAATTCCTGATGTTTGTAATCTGATTGAATTCAGAATAAAAATCATTGTAACAAATTTAAATCTGAAGATACAACAACAGAAATAAATAAAACTCATCAAAATATAATCCTTTCACAAGATGCATTTAAACGAGCTACTATAATATAATGCAAAGGTACAGATTAATGCAACCAGCATTTACAACCATTCCCTGTTTTCAGTAATTCACATAAACATAATAGTCCTGATGAAGGGTCTCAGCCCAAAATGTCAACTGTACTATTTTCCATAGATGCTGAGCTCCTCTGGCATGCTTAAATGTAATAGTTACTCGATTTTGAAACTTCCGTCACTTGTACATTTTACATATAAAATGAAAAGATTATCTTCTTATTAGTGAACTTGTGTTGAACTTTATCATAATGTGACAGTGGCAGGTTTGTGATCAACTTGATGGGGGAGCATCTTGTGTGAATTATTTATACAACATTGTGTAGACCATACTTGGAATATTATATACTGTTCACCCCATTATAGAAAAGATGTGATCACCAGCATGTTGACTGGAAAGGAGAACTTTAGTTATGAGAAGATATTGGATATACTGGAGTTGTTCTCACTGCAGTGCATGAGGCTTATGGAAGTTTATAAAATTATGAGGAATACACAGAGTAAATAATCACAGTCTTCCTCAAAGGCCAGGGAGTCTAAAACTAGAGCGTGTAGGTTTAAGGTGAGAGGCGAGATATCTAATGGAGATCTGAGAGGCAAGTTTCCCACACAGAGGATGATGAGTGCAAGGAAGAAGTAGCCAAAGGAAATAGTAGAAACAGCTGAAATCACAGTGTTTAAAAACCATTTGGACTGGTACGCGTTGGGGAAGGAAAGAGAGGGATATGGGCCAAATGCAGGAAAATAGGGTACGAAGGGTCTCGGCCCGAAACGTCGACTGCTTGTTTCAACGGATGCTGCCCAACCTGCTGAGTTCATCCAGCTTGTTTGTATGTGTTGATTTGACCACAGCATCTGCAGTGTACTTTGTGTTTGCAGGAAAATAGAACTAGCTCAGGTGGATATCTGTCAGAATCAGTCAGAAAGAATAAGTCAGCCCAAAGATCTGCTTCTTTATTATACAAGAGAACAACAGGAGCCTGGGAATAGGTTGTTTTGTCGGCATGGCAAATGGTTGGCTGAATTGCTCATTACTGGCTGTATGTAAACTTGACGTACTTCCATATATTTGACCTCCAGCTATCTCGTTTCTGAAATGCAGCCTCACACTGAGCTATGTGATATTTGGTACAATAACAACATCAACTTACACACATGACAACTCAGACGAGGAAATAAACCACACTGTATTACAATCAGACAGAACTTGTGACACTGTAACAAAAGTGGGCAGCTGGATTTTGTACTAACGGCAGTGTTTACATGTTACAAAAAGAAAATGGTCATAAAGATTGGTTTATGGTTACTGAGGAAACTGAATAGGTTTTGGCTTTCTTGGTCTTTCTTGTCTGTAAATTCTTGTCATTGATAAGCCAAAGTATTTAGTCATCCAGAGTATTCAGCTATTCATAAGGTAATGTACATCCCAAGTTATTTTCTGTTTAGTGCATGAATTTCAATTGGCTTCTATCTAAATTACAGCATCAATAAATTCTATTTCAGGCAGTAACCAGAACCTCCACAAACTATCTGATAAAAGGTAATTGTGTTGGCCTCTTTCAATGGCTTTTGAGGCCTTCAGTAAATTGGAGTTTATCTTGTGCTCTCGTAATAGAGAACACAGCAAAATGAGATGAAGCTTGGGTGTTTGAATGGAAGTCTGTAATCAGATGCATCTTCTTAGTTTTTCAAGTGCCTATCATATCACACAACTGCTCTTGAAGAGCCCTCCATTTACCCTCTTCCCTAATTAAATGTGCACTTCATTAATGTAAATTGGGGGTTTAATGCTCTTGTTGAAATTCTGAAGAAAGTGCTGTAGGCTTGCAAAATGCTTGAGCATCATTGCAAATTAGATTAGGGACTGAGAAAGGCAGTAAAATTAGAATGATAATGGCTGATAGGGCTTCTGACAGGCATGACTATTCAGAGATCAATGCAAAGGAGAGCAGCTCCTATAGCCCAAGAAAGACAGGGACTAACGTCAGCCTACAGATGTTGCATTTGGAAGCACTTTAAATTAGTTTAATTTGGTAAATTGTGGGGATTTAAAGGACATTAGCTGGCTAGATACAAGACAAGCATACATTTAATCTTTTTTTATTGAAACACAAATGGATTGGACAAATGCACATACCAACCAAATCAAATGGCTTTAATTTAAAAGTTAGTTAAAAGGAATGGAACCAAATGAAACATTCTGCTATTTCACTGCTTTAAAAACAAATTAACTGAACAGTACTACTTACACTGAAAATGGGGGAAGTTAAAAATATTGATCTATTTGCACTATTGACTCATTTCAATAACTGTTAATAATTCACAATGGAACTATGGCTGCATTACCCTTTCCTAAACTGCAGCCTTTCCGTGCTTCATTGCTTAGGCTGCTTCCCTGTAGATCACCATCACTTATTCAGCCTGTAAAGTAGTTTAAGCACATAAGAACATTAACGTTTGGGTTCCAATACCACATTGACCTTTATTCATAAAGTGCAAATGGTTGGAAGTAGAACAGTGTGGTTGCTAGCGATTCCCTTTTATCTGCAGTTCAGTGTCCTTGATTTCTCCCCTTTCTTCCTTTAATCTGACATCAGTGGCTTAATAAGTTTGCACTCTGAGTAAACAGGCCAATGCGGGCTCTTTTTAACAGAGAGTCAAGGGAAAGGGCGACATTAAAAGGTTTGCTCTGAGAATTAAACAACTTAAGAATGAATGAACACATTGGCCCTGAATAGTGTTGTGTGTCAGCCATTTTGCATAATATCTGTACTTTCTGCTCTCAAACATTACTCAGGTTGCACCTGAAAAACAAAAGTGAAGAAAGCGAAGGTTATTCTCTCTCTGAAGTTGTTTCAGCTGAAAGCAAAAACATGAAGGCACATGTTAAGTGTAAGTTCCATACTCTTTTACTTGAATGAGAAATAATTCCAGGACGTAGAAGTCAAGAGTAAGACTGATTTATTGAAGATTTTAACTGTTCCCAGTTAACACTTCTCTGTTAAAAATACTATTAATATTCCAGAATACTTTTTAAAATATGTTACAGATGAAACTGATCCACAGGATGCAAACTTTCACTCAACCATTATTGGAAATGTGAAGTGTGAAATGACTGAGAAGCCACTGCAGCACAGACTCATATGGTAACACTAACAAGAGGAAGAAGTATGAATGTATCCTGAGCCTTTGAAGTCACCTCCACTGAATCCCAGTAGGAGATGGTAGAGCTCAACAGACTTCCTTCGCATTTCATGTTGAATGTACAACCAAATATTCCTAGCAAGATTGACTATAGTCACACAAAATTAACTAAAGTCTGCTCTACTCACTTTACACTTACGACTGTGAGGCTAAGCACAGCTCCAACAGTATATTTAAGTTAAATCAGCATATAGGAGGGAGACTGAAACCTGGCTGAGTGGTAACACAACAAAAACCTCCTGTTCAATGTCAGCAAGACCTAGGAGCTGATTATTGACATTAGGAAGAGGAGACCAGAGGTCCATGATCTAGTCCTCATAGCAGCATCAGAGGTGGAGAGGACCAGCAAATTTAAATTCCCCAATTTTATTATTTCAGAAGACCTGTCCTGGGCCCAGTATATACATGCAATTACAAAGAAAGCATGGCAGTGCCTCTACCTCCTCCTTAGGAGTTTGTGAAGATTCAGCATGACATCTAAAACTTTGACAAACTTCTATAGATGTGTGGTGGAGTGTATATTGACTGGCTGAGCCACAGCTTGGTATGGAAACACCATTGCCCATGAATGGAAAATCCTACAAAAAGAAGTGGCTGTGGCTCAGTCCATCATGGCTAAAACCTTCTCCACGACTGAGCACATCTACATGGAGTATTGTCACAGGAAAGCATCAATCATCAGGGCCCCCAAACCAAGGACATGTTCTCTTCTCACTGCTGCCATCAGGAAGAAGGTATCAGAGCCTCGGGACTCACACCACCAGGGTTAGGACAGTTATTACCCATCAACCATCAGGCTCTTGAACCAGTCAAGATAACTTCACTCAACTTTACTTGCCCCATCACTTAACTGTTCCCACAACCTACGGTCTCACTTTCAAGGACTTTTCATCTCATGTTTTTGATATTTATTGTTTGTTTATTTATTATTATTATTTCTTTGTTTTTGTATTTGCACTGTTTGTTGCCTTTGCACTTTGGTTGAATGTTCAGTTGGAGAATGTCAAGACTGTACATGGTGACGTATATGTACTTTGAAAATGAATTCACTTTGAACTTTCAACTGTAGTCCAATATTACCAATTTGAGAAGAGATGGTGTGAAAAAGTTTCTCATTTCACATGGGTCTTCTTAGTTCCCTTAGGTCAAGATGGAGCAGGTGCATGGTAGGGTGTGGGGAGATTATTTCTCTCTGCAGAAGAAGCAGGTGCTTATGGGTCAGGATAGTATCAGTTGAATGACTTTATCACAGTCCAACCGTTCCATGCAATTTCTGTAACACTGCAGAGGAGAGCAGCAAAGAAGGAGTTAATTCAGCCCTATAGACTTGTGCCTTCCAATACTTATTACAAGATGAATTGTTCATCATCTCATCCCTTTCCTATGACAATGAACCCCATGGCCCATTCATCTTCTGTGCTAATTCCATTCTGTTCCTGGAGAGGAGCCCCTGAACCATACTCTACTGGATCCAGGCTCCTGTTTGGAATCACTGCACATGGACCCCTCCATGTTTACATGTTCCACAAGTGATGGGCTTGATCACCTGTTCCGTAAATCTAAGATCTAAATAGAATAATCGTAACAGGTGGATGCTGCAACACTTTGGTTTTGCTTGAACAAATGGACCCAAACTTGGTAGTTCCTTCAAAAATCACTTTATTGTTAATACAGAGAAGAAAATAGAGAGTTGCGAGAAATGCTTTATATTGTACACTACCTACACCAATAATAGGTAGGGCTAACTTAAGCAACCCCTAGTAGTCTACACCTCCCAATATACTTAGCAACATCTGCGTGGTCCCTGAAGCAGGCGATCGACCATGGACCAGCTAGGGTGGAGGTCCTTGGCACCGGTTCAGCTGCTCAGCCTGAAGGTGGGACCCAGGTGAGTGGTCTGCCCAAGAAGGGAATTGTCCATCTTTATAGCACTTATTGCTACCTCCCAGTCCAGCTGGAAGGGGCTAGGCATCCAATCCAACGCTTACACGACCCCAATTTAAACTAATCCAAGTCCCATTCACGTATTAAGCCACCGTACATCCTCCACACCTGCAAGTCCCAGAAATGGGTGACCTTCAACAGTCGGTCTCTACCTCCCAGGGACAATGCATCCTATTAAGCTTACAATCAAACAATCAAAAAAACATTTTTAGAGTCAAGGTAATTGATGGCTGTTAAACAAATCAACACTTTTTAGCTTGTTTTCATGTATTGTCATCCGGTATACCAGGGTTATATATTGTCCTCCCTTTATTTAGTATCAAGGATCAATCTGCCCGACAATATAACAGGCCCACAAATTTCTAATTGTTAACCATATCTTTACCATATCTATTTTCATACCCACTCACTCTACCCATACACTATACGCTTACCTATACAGCACCTGGACTTATGTATCTAAGAGGCTTCCCTTATGGTGACCATGTAGAACTATAAAAATGTTTAAAAAGAGTTATTTTTAAAGCAAAAAAATTAATGAAGTAAATTAAATGCATTAATTAATTAATAACATTTTAAAAAGTTGAATGTGTCAAACAACTTACCTACCTTACCTTTATCCCTTTGCATGAGCAAACCCATATTGGTGAGGCCATTATTTACACATAAATATTCTCTGAAGTGGAACAGAGGGCTGGACATATAGGATATGAATGCTCAGCTGAAGGTTTCAGTGGTGAATCCAAAGGAAACAGAAGGTCTGCTTCATCAGCATCTGGCTTTCACGATAGTTGAACTTGCATGTTTTTGAAAATCTGAATCATCCTGGACATCAAGTGACTGCTGACTGGCTATAGAACTGTCAGCCACAAAAGAGCATAGTTCACCTGTGAACAATAATGCTGCAAGGGACAGTGAGTCTTACCATCAATTCCTGTAAAATGGGTTATTAGCATAAAAATCTGGCAGTTAGAAGAAAGGTTTCCATTTGTTATTCTGAATAGCAACATCCCACTCATAGAAATGTGACGTGACTGTTTTTTTTAGGAATAGCCCAGGCCTGAATATGGATTCCTCCTGCTAGTTCAGCGTTGAGTAAAAGCTGAAATCATTTCAAAAAAAAGTTCAAAATTCAGTGTGAATGCACCATGATATCCTATTGTTCTACTTCTCTATATTTGTAAAGAACACCCGACTTTCAGGATAACAGCTGCTGAAAGGAACCAACTAAGAAAGCTGATAGGTCTTCCTTGTCCAATTTTTACAACCCCTGAGGGACCAACAAAGCTGAAACCAAAACCCAACAATTAGTTATCCTGCAAAGGTCAAGCACAAATTAAAGACACACAACTATTTATACATTTGTCAAGAAAGAACTTGGTAGAGATCATTTCATGCAGATGGCCATTTATGATCACTGCACAGGAAATGATTTCAGAACTGTTGCTTTCGTATGCAATTACGTTGGGCTAATTAACTGAAGTAATGTAAAGGCCAGAAGATAAGTTGATTTTGAGATCAAGCCATCACTGGAATGATACAAACAGGACATTTTAAAGTTTGCAAGTTTGCTGAATTATTTATAATGCCACCCATATCTTCTACTGGACGACAGATACCGAGAGCAGTTTAGCACTTTTGTTTTAACATCTTCAAAATAAGAGCTCAAAAATATTATGCAAGAATGAAGTAATCTACTGAGCATGATGAACTCCAGATTCCAAGAAATATGGTACATGTAACCCAGCTAATTTACTTACAATTATTATTGATTACATCAATTCCTGTAAAATGGGTTATTGGCATAAAAATCTGACAGTTAGAAGAAAGGTGTGTATTTGTTATTCCAAATAGCAACATCCCACTCATAGGAATGTGACGTGACTGGATATCTCTTTTGGTAACGTTGACAGAGGAATAAAGTTCATCCAATGGTGTGAAGAAGACTATTTACTGATCTTTAAAGTAACGCCCTGCCATCTTTTGCCTCCATACGAGAGACCTGATGACATCTTAGTTTAACATCTCATCCAAAATGTGACACCTTATAGAACTTGTGCATAGTTTATGTTTTTCTTCTAAATGCTGCTTACATGATGCTACCACAAATTTTTCATTGTACCTGTGTGTGCAGGTTCTTGGCCATATGACAATAAATTCAAATTCAGCTTCGAGCTCCAACCATGCAGTACTCCATTAGACTGATCAGAACTTAGACTTGAAGCCATAACTTTCTGATTCAGAGTACCTACTGATCCACACTTGAGGTATATTAGCAAATATTAAGACATAACTAGCATAGATATTTATTTAAATTTTGAATATTTTATAAATATCTATTGAACTATGTTATCAATTGTAAAACATCCTCCAGTAATTATTACCTATAGGAGAAAATATATAGAATTAAAGCCAATTGTCCCTTTGACTTATTCTGCCATTCAATTAGACCCTAACTGCATTTATTCTTTTGATAACCATGAATTCCTTTGTACATAAAAATAAAACAGCATCAACAGCTTTATGGAAAGAGAGTTCTAAATTATTATTATCCTTTATGTTAATAATTGCCTCTTTATTACAAAATATTCTGGTCACAGATTGATTTTACGCAACAAACAAGTTGGTGACATTATGTTTTTTTTGTTCAGAATTAATTTTGTGCTTTCTGAATGATTTAATTTAGAATAATGTACATCCAGGAAGGAGGGTTTTTGGTATCCAAGTCAGGCCGGCAGTAAATTTAGCTCTTTGGATCACTTTGTTGAGTTTTCCCTTGCATGAGGTATTTAGAACCTGGTATGAAACTACTTTTATCTTTGCTTTGAGCTAATGTCAAAATGACCATGTGCCTGAAAGAAATGTAGTGATGAGACTCTACTGAAAATAATTTGCCTTGTGTGTTTGCTTGTCCCTCTGGATGACTCTGTCTAATTTCTATAGATTTCCCATATACGCTGTGTAGAGATTAAGTGAAAGGTAATTCCTGAGGTGAAGACTATAAATGAAGTACTGTCCAGACTAATTCCATGTAGATCCGTTCCTCATTTGTTTCTAATCATCTACAATTGAAAATAGTTATAAGTAATACTGAATTCATCAGCTTCATTTGGCAAATAAGCACTGTTTTGGTTTAATATAGTATTTGGTTTTAAATTAGTGGGTTGTAGACTGTTTTCCTAGGCAGGTGGAATAATCTAGTTTTATTAATGAATTGAAGTAGCATTGTTGAATTGGTATTCAGTGTCCATTTATGATGACAAGTCACCTCCTTGACTGTCAGACACCTTATGCTGCCATTTGTTCTGTAACAAAGGTCTTCATCGTGGTAGGTCAACTGGTAATTGGTTTATCATTGGTACATATCAAAATTTGATAAAAAGCTTTGTTTGCAAGCCGTCCAGGTAGATCATTCTATGCATACGTAAATACATTGAATTCATACAACAGAAAAGGGGGGGGGGGGTAGTGTTACAGCTACAGAAAAATTGCAGTGCAAGGACCATTGCAAGGTAGAGTAAGATATCAAGTTTTCCTTTTTATCGTATAGGTGATCCATTCAAGAGTCTTGTAACATGTACCACCAGGTTCAATGACAGGATAAAACCTGTCCTTGAGCTTGGTGAGACATGTTCTCAAGTTTTTTTGTATCTTCTGCCTGATGAGAAGGGAGAGAAGGTGAGCACATGGTGAGATAGCATACTTGACCAATGCTGCCCTCCCTTCTGCAACACTTACAAAGTGCTCCTTCACCCTCCATTTGGAAAATCAGATCACTCCTCCATTTTCCTGTTGCCAAAGCACGGACAGAAGCTGAAAGAAGAGGCAGCCATAGTTAAAACCATCCACTGTTGGTCCGACCAGTTGACCTCCATGCTGCAGGTCTGCTTCAATGACGTTGACTGGAATGTTTTCCATGATGAGGATGTCTCCAAGTTCACGGAAGGGGTCACAAGGTTCACCTGGAAGTGCATCGAGGATGTTGTCCCCCAGAAAACAGTCAGGGTTTTTCCAAACCAGAAACCCTGGAACAACAGTTCTGTGCGAGCTGCACTTACCGCGTGAGACTGAGCTTACGCTGCCGGAAATCAGCAAGAGCTCAAGAAATGTAGCTACGATCTGCGCAAAGTCATCAAGACAGTGAAACAACAATACAGAGACAAGATTCAGACTCAACTTTCCACCAACGCCACACGCAGCTTATGGCAAGGTCTGAACACCATAACAGACTTCAAAACAAACGCAGTGGAGTTTCCAACATCGATGCCTCTCTCCCAGATGAGCTAAACCTTTTTAATGCTTGATTCAATGTCACCAATACTGAGCCCCTGAGGAGACATACAGATGATGAGACTGGCAGGTTGGTCATCTCTGAGGCTGAAGTACACAGGCGGAAATGATAGGGTCTTTTAAGAGATTCCTGGATGGCTACATGGAGCTTAGAAAAATAAGCTCTGGGTAAAGGGCTATGGGTAAAGCCTAGGTAGTTCTAAGGTAGGGACATGTTCGGCACAGCTTTGTGGGCCGAAGGGCCTGTATTGTGCTGTATGTTTTCTATGTTTCTATGTTTCCAACGGGTGGACAGTCACAAGGCTGTGGGAATGGACGGCATCCCAGGGTGAGTACTCAAGATGTGCGCAGTGTAACTGGCAGGTATGTTTACAGACATTTTTAATCTCTCCCTCTCCAAGTGCAGACTGCCCTCCTACTTCAAAGCGTCCCCTATTGTCCCTGCACCTAAAAAGACCAAGGTAACATGTCTGAACAACTGGTGTCCTGTCGCTCTCACCTCAATAAAAAGTAAATGCTTTGAGAGGCTGGTCAAGGACTACATCTGCAGCATGCTACCACCCACTGACACAATTCACCTACTGACACAACCGATCGACAAATGACGCAATAGCCACTGCTCTACATACCGCCCTTACACATCTGGAGAAGAAGGATGCTTATATGAGAATACTTTTCTTAGACTACAGTTCAGCATTCAATACCTCCAGGCTCGACAAGAAGCTCAGAGACCTTGGCCTTCACCCTGCCTTGTGTAGCTGGATCCTGGACTTCCTGTCAGATTGCCAGTGAGTTGTAAGAGTGGGCTCCCTCACCTCTGCCCTTGTGACCCTCAACTCAGGTGCCCCTCAGGGCTGTGTCCTAAACCCCTCCTTTACTCTCTGTATACCCATGACTGTGTCACCACCCACAGCTCAAATCTGCTAATTAAATTTGCTGACGACACTACACTGATTGGCTTAATCTCAAATAATAATGAGAAAGCCCACAGAGAGGAAGTCATCACCCTGATACAGTGGTGTCAAGAAAACAACCTCTCCCTAAACATCACAAAAAAAAGGAGTTGGTTGTGGACTACAGTAGGAACGGAGACAGGCTAGCCCTATTGACATCAATGGATCTGGGGTTGAACAGCTTTAAATTCCTCAGCATAAACATCACCGAGGATCTCACGTGGTCTGTACATACTGGCTGTGTGGTGAGAAAGGCACAACAGCACCTCTTTCACCTGAGACGGTTGAGGAAGTTTGGTATGGGCCCCCAAATCCTAAGAACTTTCTACAGGGGCACGACTGAGAGCATCCTGACTGGCTGCATCACTGCCTGGCATGGGAACTGTACCTTCCTCAATCGCAGGACTCTGCAGAGTGGTGCAGACAGCTATTCCCACTATTCAGGATATTTACGAAGACAGGTGTGTTAAAAGGGCCCAAAGGATCATTGGACACCTAAGTAACATCAACCACAAACTGTACAGGGGCACGACTGAGAGCATCCTGACTGGCTGCATCACTGCCTGGCATGGGAACTGTACCTTCCTCAATCGCAGGACTCTGCAGAGAGTGGTGCAGACAGCTATTCCCACTATTCAGGATATTTACGAAGACAGGTGTGTTAAAAGGGCCCAAAGGATCATTGGACACCTAAGTAACATCAACCACAAACTGTACAGGGGCACGACTGAGAGCATCCTGACTGGCTGCATCACTGCCTGGCATGGGAACTGTACCTTCCTCAATCGCAGGACTCTGCAGAGAGTGGTGCAGACAGCTATTCCCACTATTCAGGATATTTACGAAGACAGGTGTGTTAAAAGGGCCCAAAGGATCATTGGACACCTAAGTAACATCAACCACAAACTGTTCCAGCTGCTACCATCCGGGAAACGGTACCACAGCATAAAAGCCAGGACCAACAGCCTCCGGGATAGCTTCTTCCACCAGGCCATCAGACTGATTAATTCATGCTGACGCAACTGTATCTCTATGTTATATTGACCATCCTGTTGTACGTAATATTTATTATAAATTACTGTAATTGCACATTGCACATTTAGATGGAGATGTAAAGATTTTTACTCCTCATGTATATAAAGGGTGTAAGTAATAAGGTCAATTCAATTCAATTCCAGAGTGAGTGGAGTCCTTGATTATGCTGGCTGCTTTTCCTAGGCAGTGGGAAGTGTAGGCAGAGCCCATGGAGAGGAGGCAGGTATTCATGATGAACAAGTCAGTGGCTGTTTCAGAGAGAAGCTATCAACCACTCTGCTATGGGACTAGAATCACATCGAAGCCGGAGTGAGTTGAAACAGTGGATTTCAATAGCATTAGTGGGTTAGATGGATTTTAATCTATTCCCTTCCCACCAGCTCTTTATTCTGGGCTGGAGTTGGTGTATCTACCGTACGTATATAGTGTCCATATAGATATATAGTGTGGTTATATTATACCGATATCCTATATGTGCTTGTTATCTTGTATATGCAAGGGCTAGGCCTGAAGCTGTGGTGTCACCAGTTTACTGCCGCCTAGTGTGCTCCACTGAGGCAGGTACGATATCCAGGCCGGAGGCAGTGCTGCCCCACTAGTGTTCACTTGGCAGAAACGAAGTTCTATTGTGGTTGTCTACAGATTTCTGTGGCATTGGGTGGCTCGAGTTTGGACATTCTATTTTTGGCTGTATCTTACTATCTTATATGTGCTATGTGGGACGGTTGGCATTACATTTGTACCTTGGCCCCAGAGTAACGCCATCTTGTTTGGCTGTATTCATGAGTATTCATGCATGGTTGAATGACAAACTTCAATTGAATTGAATTCCAGAGCAACACACAAAAAATGCTGGAGGAACTTAGCAGGTCAGACAACGCCTATGGAAATGGATAGACAGTTGACTTTTCGGGCTGACACGCTTCTTAGGACTGAGAAGGAAGGGGGTAGATACCAGAATAAAGGGGGGAGGGCAAGGAGGAAGGTGTTAGGTGAAGCCAGGTGGATGGGAAAGGTCAAGGTCTGAAGAAGGAGGAATCTGATAGGAGAGGAGAGTGGACCATAGGAGAAAGAGAAGGAGGATGGAACCCAGGAGAAGTAATAGGCAAGTGAGAAGAGGTAAAAAGTTAGAATGGGGAATAGAGGAAGGGGGAGGGAAATTTGCTTACCAGAATTCCAGAATTAGAAATTAATTTTCAGGCCATCAGGTTAGAGGCTACCCAGATGGAATATAAGATGTTGCTCCTCCACCCTGAGAGTGGCCTCATCTTGGCACAAGAGGAGCCCATGGACTGACATATCAGAGTGGGAATTAAAATGTTTGGCCACCAGGAAGTTCCACTTGTGGTGGATGGAGCAGAGGTGCTTGACGAAACGGTCCCCCAATTTACAATGGGTCTCAACAGTGCAGAGGAGGCTGCATCAGGAACACCGGGCACTATAGACGATCCCAGCAGGTGCACAGGTGAAGTGTTGTCTCACCTGGAAGGACTACCTGGGGCCCTGAATGAAGGTAAGGGTGGAGGTGTATGGGCAGGTCCAGATTTTATTTAATTAATTGAATTAGCTGAGGTGATTGAATTGCCACCAACATTGTTTATGTTAATATTAAGAATTATCTAGTCACAGTGCATTTATAATATATAAATGTCCTGAGCTAATTTACAAGCTTCAAAATAATTCTAATTCCTTGTATACTTATGTTTATATATTTGTTGGACTAGAAGTTAATTTGCACTGTCAATAGAATTGGGTCCTTTGTGTTTTGTTCACCCAGTTTCTAAAATTCATTGGGTATTTCTTGATCATGTCGCACAAATTTTGAGAGATGTTGTCGGATATGCAGAGTGACTTTGGATGACTTGCAAAACTCGTTTTGATTTCAGTTGCGCCTAATGTTCCTACTTAAACAAGACTCTGGATTATTGTGGATCAGTCACAGAAGCTATTATTTAGAGGGAGTAGAGTTACCTATATTAATAGTAACACACACAAAATGCTGGAGGAACTCAGCAGATCAGGCAGCATCTATGGAAAAGAATAAACAGTCAATGTTTTGGCCTGAGAACCTTCTTCCCCTGAATCTGACTGTATATTCTTTTCCACAGATGCTGCCTGACCTGCTGAGTTCCACCAGCATTTTGTGCATATTGATTTGGATTTCCAGCATCTGCAGACTTCCTTGTGTTTGTGGCCTGTATTGGTGATCTGAGCCATTCATCTGATGACAGATCGAACCTCTTTAAAAACTTCCTATACCAGTTATTGGAACTCACACTCCCTCCCCCCACACTTTCTTGTATCACTGCTTCTGGCATTTAAGCCTTCATATCTATTCTGACAACCACTCCATCCCAACAGCTCCAGTTGTGTGACAGTTTCATTGCACCTAAAAATACTCCAGTGATGATGCCCTAAATAGAAAACCCCTAAAACTGATATGTTGACATCCCAGGCTCCTCCTCTTGAACTCCTAACAGCAATTGTCCCAATAACCCATGCTTCTACACCTGATGTCTCAACACCTATTGTCCTTCTACTACACACGATCTTCCAATTCCTGGTGCTTGTACAGGCAATGTCACAACACCTGTTGACCCTCAATATAATGCCCCACCCCTATTTTCTATCCTTCACCTGATGCATCTACACCCACTACATCTGATGCCTCAGCACCTGATGCTCCTACATCTAATGTCCCTATAACCACTATTGCAATATATGTTGCCTTTCTTCCTGTACCCAAAGACATGATGCATTAATTTTTGAAGCACTAATCCTTTATGCTGCAACCACCAGTGTCTTTAGTCTATTGTCTCTACACACGTAGTTCCAATTTACGAAGCAAAGGCGCCAGATGCATTTCACATCCGGGTCCTCTTGTTTGGTATAATTGGATGATATTGGATGCATCTGGTTATGTCTTTTTTTACACTAACATCTTGTTTCTGCAAGGTCCATTGTGAGGTTGAGTGATATATCAAGTTTTCATTTTTATCATATGAGAGATCCATTCAAGAGTCTTGTAACATGTACCAGGAGGTTCAAGGACAGGATAAAACCTGTCCTTGAGCTCCTTGAGCCTGGTGGGACATAGAAATTTACAGCACATTACAGGCCCTTTGACCCATAGTGTTGTGCTGACCATGTAACCTACTCTTGAAACTGCCTAGAATATCCCTAGTGCATAGCCCTCTATTTGTCTAAGCTCCGTGTACCTATCTAAGAGGCTCTTAAAAGACCCTATTGTATCCGCTTCCACCACCGCCACCGACAGTGCATTCCACGCACCCACCACTCTCTGTGTGAAAAACTTACCCCTGACATCCCCTTGGTACCTATTTGCAAGCACCTTAAAACTATGCCCCCTTGTGTTATCCATTTCAGCCCTGGGAAAAAGCCTCTGGCTATCCACATGATCAATGCCTCTCATCATCTTACACACCTCCAACGCTCCAAGGAGAAAAGGCCAAGTTCACTTAACCTATTCTCATAAGGTACACCCTCCAATCCAGGCAACATCCTTGTAAATCTCCTGTACACTCTCTCCATAGTATCCACAGCCTTCCTGTACTGAGGTGACTAGAATTGAATACAGTACTCCAAGTGGAGTCTGATCAAGGTCTTATATAGCTGTGACATTACCTCATGGCTCTTGAACTCAATCCCAAGGTTGATGAGTGCCAACACAACATACGCCTTATTAACAACACAGCCAACCTGTGCAGCAGCTTTTGAGTGTCCTATCGACATGGACCCCAAGATCTCTCAGATCCTCCACGCTGTCAAGAGTCTTACCATTTATATTATATTCCATCTTCATTTTGGACCTACCAAATGAACCACTTCGCGTTGGATTGAAGTCCATTTGCCACTTCTCAGCCCAGTTCTGCAACCTATTGAAGTCCTGCTGTAACCTCTGCAAACCCTCCAGACTACCCACAACACCCCCAACCTTTGTGTTATCAGTCCTCAAGTTTTTTTGTACCTTCTGCCTGATGAGAAGGGGGAGAAAGGAGAATCTCTAGGGTGAGTGGAGTCCTTGATTATGCTGGCTGCTTTTCCTAGGCAGTGGGAAGTGTAGGCAGAGCCCATGGAGAGGAGGCAGGTATTCATGATGAACAAGTCAGTGGCTGTTTCAGAGAGAAGCTAACAAGCAACCATTCTGCTATGAGACTAGAATCACATCGAAGCCGGATTGAGTTGAAACAGTGGATTTCAAGAGTAGTAGTGGGTTAGATGGATTTTAATCTACCGTACTCTCTTCCCACTAGCTCTTTATTCTGGGCTGGAGTTGGTGCTGTCATCCCAGTGTACACTCAGTAGAAGACAAGTTCTTTTGTGATCGACTGTTTCTGCATACTTTTTCTCTCCACTATCTTTATATAATTCATGCATAACTTGCATTCTGTGTGTTGTCTGGAACTACCTTCCAGTGAAGCTGATGCAAGCAAGTTATTCGTTGTACAATATAACCATATAACAATTACAGCACGGAAACGGGCCATCTTGACCCTTTTAGTCCATGCCGACGCTTACACTCACCTAGTCCCACTGACCTGCACTCTGTCCATAACCCTCCATTCATTTCCTGTCCATATACCTATCCAATTTTACTTTAAATGACAATACCGAACCTGCCTTTACCACTTCTACTGGAAGCTCGTTCCACACAGCTACCATTCTCTGAGTAAAGAAATTCCCCCTCGTGTTACCCTTAAACTTTTGCCACCTAACTCTCAACTCATGTCCTCTTGTTTGAATCTCCCCTACTCTCAATGGAAGAAGCCTATCCATGTCAACTCAATCTATCCCCCTCATTATTTTAAATACCTCTATCAAGTCCCCCCTCAACTTTCTACGCTCCAAAGAATAAAGACCTAACTTGTTCAGCCTGGCCCTGTAACTTAGGTGCTGAAACCCAGGTAACATTCTAGTAAATCTTCTCTGTACTCTTTCTATTTTGTTGACATCTTTCCTATAATTTGTTGACCAGAACTGTACACAATACTCCAAATTCAGCCTTACCAATGCCTTGTACAATTTTAACATTACATCCCAACTCCTATACTCAATGCTCTGATTTATAAAGGCCAACATACCAAAAGCTTTCTTCACCACCCTATCCACATGAGATTCCACCTTCAGGGAACTATGCACCATTATTCCTAGATCACTCTGTTCTACTGAATTCTTCAATGCCCTACCATTTACCATGTATGTCCTATTTGGATTATACTTGTGCATGCAGCATTAAACTATGTTCCGATTTATTTGAATGTGGTTGCTGAATTTGATTGAAAAGGTTTTATTTTTTCCTTGTTATTCTTCTTATGGGTTGCTCTGTAGTGTGACCCTTCGCATGATGCTTTATAACACCAGCAACTGGAAGGTCAGTGTTCGATTTCTGTCTGTAAGGAGTTTGTACGTTCTCCCCATGACCACATGGGTTTCCTCTGGGTGCTCCAGTTTCCTCCCACATTCCAAAGATGCACGAGTTATAGTTAGTTAGTTCTGGACATGCTACTTGGGCACTGCAAGCATGCAACATTCCCCGGCTGCCCCAGCAAAGCCTCAGGTTGTGTTTGTTATTGACGTAAAACAACACATGTCACATGAAGCAATACCTCAGCACAGAGAAGGAGTTGAAGTCCAGTGTAGATCAGCCGTTGTCATGTTTCGATGCTTTGATGTATATGTGACAAATAATACTATCTTTAATATTTTTAATCTTTAAACACATATAGGTATTTTTTAATATTTTCACATTTTTCACATGTTTTAATTATCAACATTACTTTGAACTGCTGATCAACAAAGGTGTTTAAACACACTTCTCAGGGTTTTAACTGCAATGATCTTTCAAGGGCTTTGTGAGAGGGACTTTACGATCTTCTGCCTGAGGCCTCATCACCCACTCACATCCCTGTCTGCTTCATAGGACAAGTTTTCCAGTAAAATAGGACAGACGGGACCACAAAATGTGGATGGGGTTGCAAGAAAAGTCAGATTCATTGACCAGATAGGTCACAATCCATCTCAATGGTGAGGCAGGTGCAAATAACTCTCTTTGTTGAACTAATGTATTCACACATAAAATGTGTGCACGAGTAGTGGATCAGCAGTCAGTGCTGCTGCCTGTCAGGTACAGCAACAACAGGTTAAACCTTGACTTTGGGTGACATCTACAGTAGGTAGAGTTTGTAGATTCTCCCTATGACTGTGTGCGTTTTTTGGTTTCTTCCCACATCCAAAGACAGCAGTAAGTTAATTGATGACTGGAAGTTGCCCTTCAGAGCAAGAAGGTGGCAAAAAAGTGAAAGCAGAGTCCTTAGAGTGGTTACATGATAGAAGGAAACCATTACATCCCCGGCGATTAAGTCAGCTCTCCATTCACTAGTTCTATGGCTACCGGTCCTTCCTGGTGGGTTTGCAATTCTTCCTCACCACATATTTATCTATTTCCTTCTTGAGGAGCACAGCAGAACCTGCCTCCACTACCTCTTGTAGGCAGGCTTTTCTAACACCGCAAAAAGTGTTTTTCCTCATATCACTCCGAAATATTTTTCTCTTTACACTTCCCCTCTCCTCAGTCCTAAGTGGCCTACCCTTTATTCTGAAACTGTGCCATAAGACCATAAGAGGTAGGCACAGCAGTAGTCCACTCAGCCCTTGGTCCTGCTGTACCATTCAACAGGAACATGATGGCCCTCCATTGGATGAGGCTGACCAAGGATGTTGCGTCCCAGCTGTTGTCTACATGATATGCAAGCCATTACACAAGCCAGGGCGGTGCAATATAGAGAGAAAGCTGTTGCCCATGCAGTGCCTTCCCTCACCATGCAGCTGGTGAAGCCAAAGGAATGGCTGAAACCCATACAGTTTGGCACCAATGACATTGCAGGAGTTGCTAGTAGCATTCAATGGTGGACTGCTTTAGAGATTCCAGCTCTGGATTTTTCCTCAGTGTTTACTCCCAAAGCCTTCCCCATGGCTGGGTATAGTCACAAGGCAGCGGAGGTTTGAGATCAGAGTTTTCCTTCTCTTAAATGAGCTGACAACCACGGCTGAAGAGCTTCATGCCTGGAGCAAATGGTTTTAAGGTGGCAATAACCCACCTTTAAGTTGCAGGGCTGTGAGGAAATTAAGGGGAATGGTACTGATGGGATTACTCAGAGATCCAACATAGACCTGATGGACTGAATGGCCTCCTTATGATTGTAACAAATAAATGATATTCTCACAGGACTTTGGTTTAAATCATCTCATCCAAAAGAGGGCATGTCACATGAAGCAGTACCTCAGCACAGAGAAGGAGTTGAGGGCCAGTGTTACTAAATGTTGGGAAAGGCTTGTGGGGCCAAGTGGACTCTTCCTCCTCCTATTTTCTTGTGCTTCTGAGTTCCCTCATTCCTCCTTTGGAAGTTTAGCCATCATTTCTGAGCTCAAGACTCTGGAGGGACCATTGAACCTGGAGTCTTCTTTGATGAGAGGCCTTGACAGCTTTGAGCCAGCCTCTAAAAGTGTGTTGGATGCTGTTGAATAAGTGGGCAATGAACTTCTATTCCAACAATGCAGCTGGAGAAAAGGAGATACCAGTTTCTGACTGTAGATTCTTTGAAAATCTACTCGACAACATCCTTTGAAATTGAAGAGAAATACAATCCACATCATTGGCACGCTAACCCTTGGTCTTCCGAGCAGAAGATAGTATGTTATTTTCACTCCAAGGACAGAATATAAACAAACAATCCAAAGCAATACTAAGGATGTGTTGCACTGCCATTTTTCAAATAAGATCTTATCATTAGAACTCTGCATTCTCTGTTACTTGAATATTAAAGAACCCATGAATCCAGTGGAATTGGTTATATAAATTGGTTTTCATTTATATAGCATCTTTGTGACATCTCAAAGCCATGAAGGTGCTATATACATGCAAGTTCATTCATTGCAACCTCCTGAAATCTATTTTGTTTCAGTCAATGAATTATCCAAAAGAAAAGATGGTGATGAGAGGTAATATAGAAAGGCAGAAATTACATTGGGTAAAAATAAGTGACAAAAGGTTATTTCCTTTGTCACTGAACCATTTGTGTCTCTGAGATAGAACATGATTAGAGATGCAGCAGGCTGGATTGTTTAACTAATAACATTTTTCAGGTTTGGATTTTTCAGCAAAGACTGGACTGTCAAAATTAATTTCACTACCATTCCTCATCAGGAGTCTAAATTGTGCCCTCAGCAGATCAGTGAGCTAGTGATGTAGTTTATTTTAAAGCTTATTGTTCAGACAGCTAATTCATTATTCAAACAATCTATCAAAATTTTGTTAAAGCTTATTTAAAAAAAAGTTTAGCTTCAGCTCTGCTTCTCTTCCCCACCGTCTAGACTCCTTTGATTACAGTTGTCACAATCATTTCCCCCCAATCTGATTACTGCCAATATAACATTCCCTTTTTCTCACAATGTTCATTCATAGAGAACTGTTTAAATAACAACCGAGAGTGGCCAACTTTCTGCTATGGTGACAGGGGTGCATAGAGGGATGGTAGATGGCCTGACTCCAAAAGTTAGGTGTTGTGTATTTGATATTGAATTAATATTTGAGTAACTTTGTAAATATATTGTTTGATTTAGCATGCTTTGTTGTTTAAATAATTTACTATGTTATATGTAAGAAGTATGTGAATGGCATATGTCATTACATCACCATGTCATATGTGAGCACCTCATTAAGAAAGTAAGTAGTCAAATATCCCAACTCTTGTGTTGTTTCTTTCAATTATTTTATGGAGTTACAAAACATAACTGTGACAACAAGGTAAATGTAATATTAGCCCACATTATCTACCAACTGGTTGAAGCACAAGATGCTTTTCTTCAGAAGGGGAAGAGATGTTTGAGGTTAAAAGTGCAGCACAGTTTTTCTTTGGAAGGTGAGAAGGATATTCAAACTTAAACAAAAGGGTAGAAAATGGATGAAATTAACAAGCAGTAAGTATGGCCAGCAGTTCATAACCATTGAATACTGCTTGATAATAAATCAATCAATAAATAAATAAATAAAAAGCAGAAATGGTTGGTTACATTGAAAAGATAGAAGCATTTGATTGCACAACAGATAACTGGATGATATAGACTGAATGAATTGAGCTGTATTTTGAAGTAGATGGAATAGTCAATGAAAAACAAGTCTCAGTTTTGCTGACACCAATAAGTGGAAAAGCATACAGTTTGCTTAGAAGTTTAACTGCTTCAAACAAACCAGCCAAAATGGGTTTTGATATGTTGTGAACATAATACAGGGACATTTAGAACCAAAATTATTGTTGATTGGAGAATAATTTAGATTTCATAAGCAAAATCAAAAGGAAGAGGAGTCCACTTCAGCCTATGTGGTTGAACTGAAAAAAATTGTCCAAGCATAGTTAGCTCACTGATGAGCTTGATGATGCACTGAGAAATCATTTAGTTTGTGGAATCTTACAAGAAAGCATTCAAAAACGGCTTCTAACAGAAACACAACTTACAGTACATTTAAAATAGTACCGTAGATTCCGGATTTTAAGCCGCTACTTTTTTCCCACATTTTGATCAGCTTTGAACTCTGCGGCCTTTAATACGGAGCGGCTAATGCATTATTTTTTTCATGCCGCCAAAAACATTTTGCCTCGTAACAGTAGACCAATAAAATTGATGAGTAGTTCACAGAGGTCCAATGAAATTGTACGATAAATCAAGCGCACTTTCACAATTAAATTATTGTAAATCAGTCATTTGTACTCACCCTCATCAACATGGAAAACACTCGAAGAAAAGCATTGTGCTGCCTTTATGGCAGTTATTTAGTTTATAATATTTTCGCTTAGTAATTCATTTTCTAGTTAAAGTTAGAACTGTTTTAACTATATTTGTTTTCTGTACTACATCGCGGGATGCTATGACGTCACACCCGGTTTCGCCGCGTCTTGTGGGATACCGGTTTGCGATAAACGGGACGGCGGGGGGGGGAGCGGCGGAGCGGCTTTGGATCTGAGCGAACGCTGCTTTTAAGTTAAAGGCGATCAATAACTTTTCCTGGTAGGCTGCAGTATATATATTTTTTACCAGTCGTTAGGAGATATTGGAATGTTGTTCAGTAAAAAAGTATACGCAACGTATATTTAAAAGTAGCCGCGTTACAGGCACGGTTCGAAAAAAAGCATTTGCAATATGTATTTGTTTATGTTACCATATGGATTTAATTAAAAGTTAAAAAATCCTCACGTGTAATATATTTCTGTGTAAATATCTCATATTACAATGTGGGACACCTGTGGCCGAAAATCCGGTGCGGCCTGTACAAGTAAAAAATTGATTTTATTTCTAAAATTAGAGCCAGCGGCTTTTAATCAGGTGCGCTCTGTAGTCCGGAATCTACGGTAGTTGGAATCACTATATCAATGGAAGTAACAGCTGGAGACACAACTGAGTTGCAGTCAGGAATGAAAGCGAGCATGAACAAAATTGTAATATCTATACAGAAACCCACCTGTTGGAACAAATAGTGTTACCATCGTAGCAAGGGCTCATATACACCATAGACCAATGCAAGTTTAAAGTTGAGACATGCAGAAAATGCAGCAATGTAGGACACATACAGAGAAATGCAGACAGCCAAAAATAAATGGACAACACAGGGAAGAGAAAAAGATAAAAAGTCAAGTTGCAATTTCAAGAAGAGCACTAATCTGCATGATGTTGATGAAAAATCTGATAGTGATGAAAGTGACACAGGACTGTGCATCCTTGGGATTAATAGTTTGAAAAGTAACAAGAGGCATGCAACAAGGCTTTCACCAGAAGTGAACAGCAAATGAACTAAAATGGAATTGGACACTGACTCAGCTGTTTCAGTCATTCCACAAAATGTGTTTGAATGACAGGTAAGATAATGAACTAAAACCTGCAGATATCCAACTAAGAACTTATACTGGAGAAAAAAAAACACCTGTGGAGATGACATTGGTAAGAGTAAAATACAACAACCACCAAGCCACACTGGGCTTGGATATGGTAAAAACAGGAGGCCGTGATTGGCTGAGACAACCACAATTTGATTGGAGATCCTTCCACCATCTGCATGTCACATCCCCTCCAACAGTCAATTGAAAGTTAATTAAGAAAGGTACTGAATGATGGCATGGCAATGTCCAAGGATGGCGATGGACAATTCAAATATATGACGGTAAAATAGTATTGAATGAAAATCCCACACCAAAGGTTTACAAAGCCCATCTGGTTCCTATATTATTCTTCATAAAGTAGCCAGTGAGCTAGATTGCTTGGAGGCTGAAAGAATTCTTTCCAAAATTGAGTGGAGCCCCAGGACAGTATCAGTGGTCCCAGTAGCCATGAAGGCTGGATCTGTCAGGATCTGTGGTGACTTTGTCACCATCAACACAGTACTTGAAGTAGATTAATACTCTCTGCCCAGGATAGGTGATACCTTTGCAAACTTTTCTAGATGGAAATGATTCAGTAACGTGAACTGAACTAAGGCCTTTCTATGGATGGAAATGGAAAAAGGGTTCAAAGTGTTTCTCACGATAAGCACTCACAAAGGAAAAAAAGGATCGAGTGCTTTCCCAGTGTACGTGATGAATAAACTCTGCTTGGGCTTCCATCTGGGTACAGGTATTGATTTTAACCGATGCTGCAATGACAAGCTCTGCCATCGCAGAGTCTGCCATTGAAATGTCGGTTAAAATCAATACCTTTACCCGGCTTGAAGCCCAAGAAGAGTTTATTACTCACAAAGGAATTTATCACCATGAAAGGCTTATCTTTGGAATGGAATCTGAACCGGCATCCTGGCAGAAAGCTATGGACCAGGTGCTGCTAGGCTGCCCAGGCACGTAATGTTGCCTGGATGACATCATTGTTACCAATGAGGATGACAAGGAACATCTCCAAAATCTAAAGGTAGTGTTATAAAGATTAGAAGATTGTGGGCTCAGAGCATGATGCAATGTATGAATACATGAATAACCAAATATCACTTACTGTGGTTACACCATTGACATACAAGGATTAGAATTAGAATCAGAAACAGGTTTATTATCACCAGCATATGCCATGAAATTTGTTAACTTAGCAGCAGCAGTTCAATGTAATACATAATATAGAAGAATAAATTAATCCATTACAGTATATGTATATTGAATACATAGATTAAATATCATGCAAAAATATATATATTAAAAAAGTGAGGTCATTTTCATGGGTTCAATGTCCATTTAGGAATTGGATAGCAGAGGGGAAGAAACTGTTCCTGAATCGCTGAGTGTGTGCCTTCAGATTTCTGTACCTTCTACCTGATGGTAACAATGAGAAAAGGCCTTTTCCTGGGTGCTGGGGGGTCTTTAGTAACGGACGCTGCCTTTCTGAGACTCCGCTCCTTGAAGATGTCTTGGATACTTTGTAGGCTAGTACCCAAGATGGAGCCGACTAAATTTACAACCTTCTGAAGCTTCTTTCAGTCCTGTGCAGTAGCCCCCCCACACCCAGACAGTGATGCAGCCTGTCAGAATGCTCTCCGTGGTACATCTATAGAAGTTTATGAGTGTTTTGGTTGACATACCAAATCTCTTCAAACTCCTAATGAAGTATACTCACTGTCTTGCCTTCTTCGATATGTTGGGACCAGGTTAGGTGCTCAGAGATCTTGACACCCAGGAACTTGAAACTGCTCACTCTCTCTACTGTTGATCCCTCTATGAGGATTGGTATGCATTTCTTTGTCTTACCCTTCCTAAAGTCCACAATCAGCTCTTTGTCATACTGATGTTGAGTGCAAGGTTGTTGCTGTGACACCACTCCACTAGTTGGCATATCTCACTTCTGTACACCCTCTCGTCTCTATCTGAGATTCTACCAACAATGATTGTATCATCAGCCATTTTATAAATGGTACTTGAGCTATGCCTAGCCACACAGTCATGAGTATCTAGAGAATAGAGCTGTGGGCTAAGCACACACTCCTAAGGTGCACCAGTGTTGATCGTCAGTGAGGACGAGATATTATCACCAATCCACACAGATTGCAGCCTTCTGGTTAGGAAGTCAAGGATCCAATTACAGAGGGAGCTACTGAGGCCCAGATTCTGCAACTTCTCAATCAGGATTGTGGGAATGATGGTGTTAAATAATGAGCTGTTGTCAGACAGACAGACATACTTTATTGATCCCGAGGGAAATTGGGTTTCATTACAGCCACACCAACCAAGAATAGTGAAGAAATATAGCAATATAAAACCATAAATAATTAAATAATAATAAGTTAATCATGTCAAGTGGAAATAAGTCCAGGACCAGCCTATTGGCTCAGGGTGTCTGACACTCTGAGGGAGGAGTTGTAAAGTTTGATCGCCACAGGTAGGAATGACTTCCTATGACGCTCAGTGTTACATCTCAGTGGAACGAGTCTCTGGCTGAATGTACTCCTGTGCCTAACCAATACATTATGGAGTGGATGGGACTCATTGTCCAAGATGGCATGCAACTTGGACAGCATTCTCTTTTCAGACCCCACCGTCAGAGAGTCCAGTTCCACCCCAACAACATCACTGGCCTTACGAATGAGTTTGTTGATCCTGTTCATGTCTGCTACCCTCAGCCTGCTGCCCCAGCACACAACAGCAAACATGATAGCACTGGCCACCACAGCCTCATAGAACATCCTCAGCATCATCTGGCAGATGTTAAAGGACCTCAGTCGGTGCACAGCATCCTGACATAGGTGTTTGTATTGTCTAGGTGGTCTAAGGCCGTGTGAAGAACGATTGAGATTGTGTCTACCATGACCTATTGTGACGATAGGCAAATTGCAATGGATCCAAGTCCTTGCTGAGGCAGGAGTTCAGTCTAGTCATGACCACCCTCTCAAAGCATTTCATCACTGTTGATGTGAGTGCTACCGGGTGATAGTCATTAAGGCAGCCCACATTATTCTTCTTAGGCCCTGGTATAATTGTGGCCTTTTTGAAGCATGCGGGAACTTCTGCACATAGCAGTGAGAGGTTGAAAGTGTCCTTAAATACTCCTGCCAATTGGTTAGCACACATTTTAAGAGCCTTACCAGGTGCTCCGTCGGGGCCTTCCACCTTGCGAGGGTTCACTCTCTTTACAGACAGCCTAACATCAGCCTCTGAGACAGAGATCACAGGGTCAACAGGTGCAGCAGGGACCTTCACAGCTGTAGTTGTATTCTCCCTTTCAAAGCGGGCAGAGAAGGCATTGATTTCATCTGGAAGTGAAGCATCGCTGCCATTCATGCTATTGTGTTTTGCTTTGTAGGAACTAATGTCTTGTAGACCCTGCCAGAGTTGTCACACATCTGATGGCGCCTCCAACCTCGTTCGAAATTGTCTCTTCACTCTTGAAATAGCTCTCCACAAGTCATAACTGGTTTTCTGGTTCAGGCCTGGCTCAACAGCCTTGAATGCCACAGATCTAGCCTTCAGCAGACAATGTACCTCCTGGTTCATTCACGGCTTTTGGTTTGGGAATGTACAGTAAGTCTTTGTGGGCACACACTCATCCACACAGGTTTTAATGAAGTCGGTAAAAATTGCAGCATACTTATCCAGTTTTGAAGATGAATCCCTGAATATGGTCTAAACCACCGATTCAAAGCAGTCCTGTAGGCGTTCCTGTGCTTCCCTTGTCCAAACCTTCTTGGTCCTCACTACTGGTGCTGCAGTCTTCAGTCTCTGCCTGTGCTCAGGGAGTAGAAGTACAGCCAGGTGATCAGACTTCCCGAAGTGAGGGCGTGGAATAGCACGGTAGGCATTCTTGATGGTGGCGTAACAATGGTCCAGTGTGTTGTTTCCTCTAGTATTGCAAGTGATCTGTTGATGGTAATTGCTTAGTGATTTTTTTCAGACTGGCCTGGCTAAAATCCCCCAAAATGATGGTGAAGGCATTAGGGTGCACTGTTTCGTGCATGTTGATCCCATTGCTTAGATCATCTAAAGCCTAATTGAATTCAAGACTTTGTGGATGCTGACAGGTCAAAGGATGTGTCAGAGTTGTGGTTCTTTTTAGGATTTGTCTATTACTGAAACAGTTTCCTGCCAAACCTGGCTACTGTGCTCCACCCTTTGAACTCATTACTACAGATCAGGAAGAAATGGCAATGGGCAAAGCAGTGTGAAGTGGCTTTCCAAAAGGTAAAGGAAGTGGTGACATCAGACACTGTACTGACACATTATAATCCATATTGTACAGTGAAGCTTACCTGTCACACCTCACCTTATGGTACAGGTGCAGTCATGTCACATTATGACTGATGGAAGTGAACACCCCACAGATTTTACATCATGTTCCCTTACCACTGCAGAGAAAAATTACGTACAGATTGACAGAGAGGTCTTGAGTCTGCTTTGGGGTGTAAACACTTCATCTCGTACTTGAATGGGAGATAGTTTACCCTCATTGCTGATCATTAACCACTGGTGTGCATTTTCAATCCACAGACGGGTGTTCCATTAACAGCAGTAGCATGAATGCAGAGATGGGCTTTATTTCTTGGAGGACGCAATTACAAGATCAAATTCAAGAGGATGACTCATCATGGAAATGCTGATGGATTTTCCTGTTTACTCTAGGAAAAGGAAATATCTGAAAAATTTACAAAAGAGAACACTCCTCTTGAGATATTCTCCCTAATGAAAATCACAAGTCTCCCATTTACAGCAGTGATTCTCCAAAGGGAAACTAGAAACGACCCCACACTGTCTCTGGTCTGTGAGGTCACACAAAATGGCTGAAATCCACAGCAGAATTTCCAGTTCCTCATTCTTACCAGCACCAGGATGAACTGATCCTTGACAGAAGTTGGCTTATCTGGGGATTGAGAGTTGTTGTACCCTCCAAGCTGAGATTTGAAGTGTTGAAGGAGCCATGTGCTAGACATGGTCAAAATTAAAGCGTTGGCTCAAAGCTTTGTCTGGTGGCCTGAGATAGATCAGGAGATTGAGCAGCTTGCCATGCACTATTCAGGATGCCAACATGTCCAGAAGATGCCAAGAGTGTGTCTCTTTATCCCTGGGAATAGCCTGCATTGTCCTGGCAAAGGATTCATGTGGATTTTGCAGGACCGTTCACGGGTACAAATTTCTTAGTTGTAATGTATCTAGTTAGAAAGTGGCCAGGAGTGTTCCTAATAGCCTTTATTACAACCTTGTACACTGATGAAGTATTATGAAGACTCTTTTCAAGGACTGGTGTTCCAGAACAATTAGTCAGTGACAATGGGCCACAGTTTGTTGCGGGACAGTTTCAGTCATTCCTGAAATGAATGTAATAGGCAAATTACCCAACTACAAATGGCTTGATGGAAATGTTTGTCCAAAGTCTAAAGAATGGACTGCGAGCAATGTCAGCGGAACATACAACACTGAATCAAAAGCTCGCCAATTTGCTCCTTGCATATCACAATGCAGCGCAATCCACAACCGACAATTCACCAGCTCTGCTGATCCTGGGTCGTCCCTTGCACTCATGCTTGGATTTCCTTAAACCCAATCTCAGGAGTATCCAGGACAATCAATTGAGACAAATTGAGGGATTTGCAAACAAGGAAGTTTGATGTTTCACTCCTGGACAAGCAGTCCTGGAGAGGGACTACAGTGGTAATCAAAAGTGGATACTTTGAAGGACTACAGACAGCACAGCACCACTCTCCTACACAGTGGAGATTGCATTTGATGTCATCTGGAGACAACACATTAATCAATTGAGGAGAGAAGAGTCTATTGTTAGAGAAGAAAGGTGTCCAGATCTGTCTGAGCCTCTTCCTGCAATTCCACAGTCAACTCCTACAATTTCAATGAAGGAGGCCCCAGAGATCGTTTCACAACCACAAGTCTCACCTGCCAAGCAGAGCGACCCCACCTTGTCAGGAAAGACATTATCCAACAAGAGTAAGAAATGCTCCACAATGACTAAATCTTTAGGCCTAAACGGGACGATTTAAAATTTATTATGCTGTTGATGTCTATGTAGTATACTGTAAATATTTAACATGAGTAGAGAGCAATATGTTACATATTTGAGTTGATGTGCATTCTATATTGAGTTGGAGTTTATAGCTAAGCAAGGAGGAGTGTAGTGTACTTAATACTTCAGTAATATTGTAAATATATTGTTTGATTAAATATTCTTTGTTTACATAATTCATTATGGGTTATGTGTATGTAAGAAATAAGTGAATGACATATGTCATTACGCCACTATGTCATATGTTAGCTCCTCACTAAGAAAAAGGAAAAGAAGGTAAGTAGACAAATATCCCAGCACTTGTGTTTATTCTTTCGATTAGTTTATGCAGCTACAACACATAACAGCAGGTGCAGTTTAATGGGCTGTGTCAGTAATGGAAGAGTAGAACTGAATGGGGCAAAGAGAGAACTTCTTACCATCCCCTCTGCTCTAGGCAAGCAGGTGTAAGACAGGGTTTACAAAGTCAAAGTGCACCCACATTATTAAAATGTCAATTTTTTGGACTAATCTCAGCTCCAAGCTATCAGGGTAGCTGTAATGTGGAATAGAGGTCAAAGCGAGTCCCAAAGCTCACCATAGGAGCACAAGGGTCTATTGCCAAGCCGTGTAGGCCAATGGCCAGCATTAAGTCTTTGGGCTGAAGGGCCTATATCCAAATTGTATTGCTTTATGATTCCATGGGAAGCTGGAGGCTAGGGGATGAGGGACCATGTGGATTTTCCTGGTATTGGAGGACTATGTACTGTATGTGCAAGGCAGGTGGGGGGGGGGGGGGGGGGAGTGAGTCCGAGGGAGCAACTTGGCTTGCTTTGCTGCTGTTGTTCTGTTGCTTGTTATATTCTGTGTTGTTCTGCCAAATGGTGGGCATGCCACGTTGGTACCAGAATGTGTGGCAATATTTGTGGGCTGCCCCCTGTACATCCTTGGGTTTTGTTGGTTGTTATGCAATTCACTGCATGTTTCAATGTACATTTGATAAATAAATGTATCTGAATCTAATTATGACTTCAGAGATGTTCATTACGACACAGTGAAGTTTAGTGAACAGAGATCAAGTCAATACATAATTGGTTGAATCTGCAATAGTTAACTAATTATGTAACTTCCTTTGTGTGAAAAGTTGGATTATCTGAAACTGATAACAATTTTATTTCTTTTAAAGGGAAAACTGTGTGATGTATATGTGTACTGTATATAGTACTGTATATGTAGGCTAGGTTTAAGAACGACTTTAAATCACATGGCATAATTTTGATCAGCTGTTGTAAACAACATTGCTCATTTACTGGGTGTTACTGTCTCCAATTGCTCTATCTCTGTCTATTGCTTATGCTCACAGCTTGCAAAGAGACACTCAGGCAAAAGTCACCTTTCCCATCCCATCCTGATCTATGCCCCTGGTATGGTCTCCCTTGTCTTGACAAAAAAATCTGTTACCATCCCCCTTATCTATGCCTCTCATAATTTTGAACTTTTCTGTAAGATCACTCCGCATTCTCCAATATTCCAAGGAATAAAGACCTAACTTGGCCAACCTCTCCTTATAACACATGCCCTATAGTACTGACAACATCCTTGTAAATCTTTGCTGCACTGTTTCAAGTTTAACCTCATCTTTTCTATAACAAAGTGACCAAAACTGCACACAACACTCCATGTGCAGCCTCATCAATGACTTAAAAACTGCAACATAATGTTGCAGTTCTTATACTCAGTGCCCTGACAAACAGGTTACTCCTGGGCTCTTGAAGCTTCATTCTATTCCCTTCATACAGGCTAACCCAGCTGAACTTTGCTAGATCCTGCTCAAAATTAGCTCTGCTCCAGTTTAGGACCCCACCTGTGGAGCAGTCCCATGCTTTTCCATCACTGTCTTAAAACTAATCGAAATGTCATCACTAGAGCCAAAGTGCTCCCTGACTGTAACTTTGGTTACTTGCCCTTCCTCGTTGCCTAAAAGAATGTACATTATTGCATCCTTCTGAGTATTTCCCTTAATATATTGTCTTAAGAGACATTCCTGGCTGCATTTCACAAATTCCACCACCTTCCAGACCCTTAGCACACTTGATAGCCCTGTTAATAGTGAGAAAATTAAAATTTCCCACTAATACAACCCTATTATTCTTACAGCCATGAGCAATTTCTCTACCGACCTGTTCCTTGTGTTCCTGCTACTATTGGTGGGGGGGAGGAGGGTCTACAATATAATTCCCTACTATAGTGACCTCCCCCTCAAGAATTTTATGCAGCTGCTCTGTGACATCCTTGACCTGGCACCCAGAATGCAGCCTAGTATCCTAGCATCTCCTCTGAGGCACAGCACGTCCTTTCCATCCCCCTCATGGCTTTAGGCAGTAATGATTGCAGCAAATCGCTTCATCAGGAGTGGAAGGAGATCGGCAAATGATGGTGGAACCTTATTGGAGCTCTGGGAAATTGCAAAGGATAATCTATTGAATGTGGATGCCAGTAGGGTGGAAGGAAAGGACCAAGGGGACTCTGTTCTTGTTCTTTTCAGAAGGAGACAGGGTGAGCACAGAGATATGTGAACTATATAAGGTGCAGTTAAGGGCTTTGTCTATATTGTAGAAGGGTAGCCACAGTTCAGGAAGAAAGAAGACATATCAGAGTCGCACAAGAAAAATATCTCATCATTGGATAAATTTCAATGGATAGGGAGGAACGGAAGAAAGGAATGGAGTCTTTACAGAAGACAGAGTGGGAGGAAGAATATTCAAGATAGCTGTAGGAATCTGTGGGCTTGTAGTGGATGTTAATGGCTATTCCATCCCCTGAGATGATGGAGAGATCCCAAAGATGGGGATCAAAGATGGACAATGTGAAGGTGCAAGCAGGGAGGAAACTGATGAAAAGTGTAGAATAGCACCGATGCTGTTGATGCTTCAGAAATGAGCTGAGTGACTGGGTCCATTGAGACAGGATAAAGACCACAGAAAAAGACTGACATGCAAGCCCCTTTGGTCTTACCTGTGTTGTACTCATGAACTAAACATTTTTAACCTGAGACACAGTATTGCAGATGTGAGAATTGTGAGAGTTACCATCCATGTTCTGCTGAAATTTCCTGTGTTTATTTAGCGGCTATATTTTGCTTCCCTCAGCCTTTGGCATTAACCTCCTTCATGGTCTTGTTTCAGTTGTATCATTTTTACAGCTCTCGTCACATAAGCTAAAATCAGCATAGAACATTTCCATTCCTGCCTCTTTATCCTGTGACTTACCATATGTGTGGTATCCCTGTGAATCCACTTCAGAACCTTTTCTTCTTCCGTGTTTTGTGGGTCATATTGTCCTTCATTGGAAAGCACTTGAAAATGCGAAATTCCCAGATGGAAACACACAGGGGAAATAAAGGGAAAAGCTCTGCAGTAAAAAGAAAAACAAACAGAATACAAAAAAAACTTGCCTTTATATGTTATTGAGTATCACTTGTGCTACATGTACATTTTCTGATGGAGAAGATGCTAAGAAGAACATTGCAGAAGTAGCTGCGGTTTGGATCTAGATTACTCAATACTTCAACGACTAATAAAGCTAATTCCAATGTACTTAACATCAGGAAGGAGAATCAAAAGGCATTTAGCAAATTTGTTCTACTATTTAGCCATAACATGAGGTATATGCTCAGTGTTTCTCTGTAAACCTTATAGGTTTGTTATGCTTGAACTGTGCTCTTCAACTTCTGAATATTGTTGCTTGTCGTTCCAAAAATCAATAGGTTTACTTTGCATCTAGAGAAGCCTGGCTGGGTAGGAAGGGTGTGGAGAATTTGAACTAAGCAGAAAATGAAATTCAGTGTTAATGACAGACTAGTAGTATGATTCAAAATGTATAATTTAATGCTTTCAGAGATATGATTGTTTCTCGGATGTCAGCTTTGGCTGATAGCTTTTCAATCACTGCGTCAATTGTGGCACATCCTTTATGTAATGGGGATTTTATACTGAGTAAATAAATAAATAAATACTTGGTTACTTGACTGGAAAAAAAAGCATTTCAATTTGGAGCTTAAGTAGTTTTTCCAATATGATTCTGACTTTTAAATACTTTAACTGCAGATCTTCCAAAATCATTAAATTGATGCAATTAAATGGAGTGAAGGTTTTGCAAATGAAGACACTGAATTGGAGAATATTTCATGAAAAGAATGGTTACATCACTCCTTCCTGTAAAGAATAAAAAACATAATTTCTTGAAATTTGGTACTTACACTAGTAGTGCTTGTACATTAGACTCTCTACTCTTACCGCTGCCTCCTGTCACAGGTAATTTGGCATTGTCGAGTATCTTCCAAGTGGACAATATTAATATCATAGCCACTCAATATATTGCATTGGAACAGTCAGCTTCTGTTTTAAATCTGATTACTATCCTTACTTTCCAATCTCAGTTTTAAAAACTGTCCCTACAAAAAGATTATTTGGTAAAAAACCAATGACCAGAAGATAATTTACAGGCTCTAATTGTCTTTCTCCTACCATTATTTTTCAAAATGTTTCTTTAACTTTTGAGACTGCAGCAGTAAAAGTCAAGTTGCATAATCCATTTGCCAGCATTAATTTAAATGGTGGTTAGACAAAAGAAAATTATGGTGAGGAGAACACAATTAGTGTTTGTAAATTGTTCTTTGGCATTGATTTTTCCAAACAATTCTTTTTAATCATTGCTACAAGAGCTTTTACAATCAGATTCTATCAGAAAAAAACTAAGTCGGAAGAGAACATGTTTAAGCAGGCAACAAATTTTATTCATATCTATTGTCCTGTGATTTATTTGTAAAATTGATTCTGGATAATTCATATTTTAAACACTAAATTACCGGTCAGTGCATTACACACAAAGCACAATTTTAATTTAAGTCACATAAATGTATGACTTTGAATTATCAGTTATAGAAGGTTTATTAGGCTTCATAAAAATTGTCATTGAACTCAGTAGTCAGAGAAACACAGATGCTGTCTGACTCACTATTTCCAGCAATTCCTGCTTTTGTTTCTGATTTCTAGCATTTGCAGAATGTTCCATTCCTGCTAAACTCAGTCACTAACTTTTTTACTTCCAGCAAAGTTCTTAGGTAACACTGACATGAAATTTCCATATCCTGGACAATTATCTGGATGCAAGAGACTGTTGATGCTGGAATTCAGAGCGAAAAAGAAACAAGCTGCTGGACAAACTCAGCGGGTCAAGCAGTATCTGTGGAGGGAAGTGGACAGTCAATGTTTCAGGTCAAGACCCTTCATCTGAACATGAAGAGTCTCAACCTGAAATATCAACTGTCTAATTAGCTGGACAAACACCAACAAATATGGTACTGTGGTTATTATATCAGTAGACTGGTTTTCAGATACTTTGACTAATAACCCAGAATCCATGGCAAAGTTACAGCAATTGAAGAACTCCAGGATAACCCATTGTAATTCTGATGATCTTTGTCACCTTCTGTTAGATTTCTGGATCGATAGAAACATACCTGGAAACAGTGCACTTATCAGTTGTTCGTTATGTGTGTGTCCTGACATCGCTGACATTGCTGTTTCCTGGGTCAACTTGGACAGACCCAGCAGATTGGAAGGTTTTCTGTGACAAGAAAAGCCATGTCAGATCCACTCATGGTCTGCAGGCTATTCTTAGCCAGATGGTACAGCTCGGTCGCAGCTAGTCTTATGAAGTATTGAGAACAGATTTGCCCTGACATGGCCAATTACACGTGAAGAGTCTATAAACACAGAGCCTCACTAGTCATGGATGATGCCAAAAATATCTCCAGCCTTGTTGTTACACCTGGATTTCTTGGCACCTTCTAAACCTCACTTTCTTGTTTCATTCATGCATGTAGTATGTTAGAATGCTTTTAAAGAATTCCCATCCTCGTCTCGAGAAAAGGTACCACTTCAAAAATAGCAGCAACTCACATCGGAATGGAGGAGTACAAATTTAACACAAAGGTCCTGACATACTTTGAAGTAAATTAGAGAAAAGCCACCCCTCCTGGGAAACTCACTCTGCTTTAATCTTCTATCAGGTTGAATCCAGACACCAGTTTCACTATAACTACATTCTTTTGCAGATCTGCTCCTCGATATCTTAAATGAAAGAAGAGTTGTTTATTCATAGTTTTGATTGTATAGGTATGTCGTTTTCATAAAAACTATTGTCATACGGTATAGAGCTACACCCTTTGGCCCATTGTCCATGCCAGCCTCTATTTAAGCTAATCTTACATGATTGCCTTTTTATTCTCCCCTCATTTCCATAAATCTCCTCAAGTTCTGCTGTAGTGGTTATATCAGCAGATTGTCAGAGACAGCTCACAGGGACAAATTAACCCTTAAACCTGCATGCCTTTGGAATTTTAGAGCAAACGGTAGCACACAGGAAACTCGTGAGGAGAACATGCAAACGCTACACAGACAACAATTCATTATTTTAAATTATTTACATTTGTTTTCCTTCTTTTATTCTTGTAATGTGACAAATGAACTTTTCTGCTTTTAAGTTTGTGTTTCGACCTAAATTTTAATATTCTGAAGAAGCTGAGCTGAGTGATAATGGTGCTAAACGGCGATCCCTTTGCTTGCATTTTCGGAAACAGCATTATTTCTATCTTTGATATCTCTTTTTTTTTCCCTTTCAAGGTTCTTTTGAAGACCCTGACCTGGAGCTACACTCTGAATTCAGTTCTTTGCGGGAATGGGACCCACTCTCAGGGCCTCACGACCAGCCGCTTATCAATGTGTCAAGGACGCGGCCTAGAAGGCCAGCACACCTTCAGGGTGCCAGATTTTCATGGCTCTGGAAGCGGGCGGATTCAAGGCTGGTGCCGCTGCCGCTGACTGATGTGTTGCGGGTAACAACGAAGATTGGAAGCAGCAGACTTGCTGCTGGCTGTGTGCCCAGAGGCACAGAGCTCAGAAAAAGCAACACAACAGACTTTTAACACCATAAATCAGCACGTTGTTTTGTTACGTCTCCCCCTCTTGCTGTGAAATGGGGACATCTCTTTTTCCCTTATTAAGGAGAGAGAGAGCCTGTGGTATGTTGAATACTAGGTGAACAAGTAGTCTTTGGGGTTCTGCACATTTGTTTCTTTATTGATGCTTTGCTGCATGCATGAGTGCTTGGTGGGGGGCACCGATGCATCTGTGGTGGTGGGGGAGGGGAGGTCGTTGCCTCGCTGATGCTTGCGCATGGGAGGGGGGAGCTGGGAGGAACTTCGGGGTTCGGACATTTAACTGTCATTCATTCTTTGGACACTCCTCTATTTTTGTGGATGTTTGTGAAGAAAAAGAATCTCAGGATGTATATTGTATACATTTCTCTGACATTAAGTGCACCTGCTGACCTACCTATTGGAAGTAAAGAAGTTTCTGATCATAGATACGTAAATTCCATTTAAGCAATTCATACAACAATGCCTTATGGTAGAGAAATGTCAAACCATTCATGCCATATCAACCAACCATTTATGTTACATTTATTTATTTATACTAATAATATATTAATTCCATTTTTAAATTGTTTTAAATTATTCTTCCCTCGTTCTTATCAACTCCCCTAGAATCTACCACTCATTCTCACACAAGGGGCTATTTGCAGAGTTGACTTAACTTACTAACCTGCACACCTTTGCCAATGGGGAGGTAACTGGAGCACCCAGGAGAAATCTGTACAGTCACAGGGAGAGCATACTAACAGAAGGCATTAACCAAGGTCAGGTGTGAACCTAGTCTTTGGTACTGTGGGACAGTGACTTCACCAACTGAGGCACTGTTCTAAACAAAATTCAGCCCATTTTACTGTTACATGGCATCTATTATATCCAAAGCATCTCAAGATTCACAACAGTATTATCAATCAAAGTTTGACACTGAGCAGCAGAAGGGAACATCTTGCTGGGTGACCTAAAAGCTTGGTCAAAGAGATAGGTTTTAAAAATGGGCAACACACACAACATGCTGGGGGAACTCAGTGGGTTGGGTAGCATCTATGGAAATGAATAAACAGTCAACAGAACTAAATACTGAACTACAGCTTGCAGGTATCCAACTAAGAACTTATACTGGAGAAAAGATAAACCGTGTAGGTCAAGACCCTTTATCAGGGCTGAATTCCTCTCGCATTTTGTATGTGTTGCTCTGGATTTCCAGCATCCGCAGAATCTCTTGCGTTTTTTTAAAAAACTGATTTTTCTACAAAAAGTGTAAGCAGAAAATGCTGGAAGTACTCAGAAGGTCACACTGCATCTGTGAAAAGAGAAGCAGAGGTCATGCTTCCAATCAATGACCCTTCAAGAGAAATGGGAAAGTGAGAAAATAGTAGTTTAAAATAGTAGAAAGTGTGGGATGATAAAGGTGAGGTGAGCATCACCCACATGACTCCTATGTTTACAGAAACATTAAATTACATAGCCTTAAGTTCCTAACTGATTCAGGTGAACGAGAGAGTGGGAGGCTGTTTCCATCAGTGAATGGTTTGGGGCCACACTGATGAAACGACACAGATTTAAAATTTGAATTGGAAGTTACAACAGGATTGGAAAATGGGCAGATGTGAGGGAATGCAAAGACCAATTTGTCAGGAAAAATGGTGAAAAAGCGTAACTGATGATGATCTGCAGAACTGAGTGTGCTACTGCATGGCTTGTGTAAGGTTGGAATGCAGGTAAATTGGAAAGCTAACAGAATATTACTTTTATCATCAGAGAAATGAATGCAGCGAGTTTATGCTTCAATTGTATGGAGAGCCAATGGACTATTGTGTGCAATATTGGTCTCCATATTTAAGGAAGGCTCTCAATTCGGTTGAAGCAGTGCAGAGAGGCTTTACTGGATGAATGCCTGAGATGGGTGGTTATCCCATAAGAAAAGTTTGTCAGTTGGGCTTGTAACTTCTGGTGTTTAGAAAAGTAGAGTTACAATTATAAGATGCCAAAAGACCATGACTGGATGGATATGAAGAGGGTATTTCATCTTATGGGAGAACCTAGAACCAGAATGGCTGCTTTAAAGTGAGGAATCATCCAGAGAAAATACAGATGAGGTAAAAAAAATCTTAGAGAGTTCTGAGTCTCTCCTTCTCAAAGGACATTGAAAGTGGAGTCCCAGATAAATTAGTAGAGGTGAATAGGTAACTGATAAATGGAAGGTTGAAAGGTTATTGTAAATTGACAGGAATGCAGTGATGATATTGTAATCAGCCTTGATCTTATTAAATGATGAGCAAACCTGAAGGGGTTGAAGGCCTACTCCTCACAAGAATAAATACCTTCCCAATTACCATCAGCACATAACACGTAGCACCAGAGGTCCCAACACACTAGGCTACTGCTATACTACGAAAAGGAATGCCTACCATTCCATGCCCAGACCGCATTTCGGGAAATCTGGTCACATGGCTGTCGTTCTGCTGCCTGCATACAGCAGTGGCTCAGAGATTAGGACAGCATAGAGGTGGTCACAGGAGGCAGAGGAGCAGCAGCAGGATTGCTTTGTGTTGGTAGACTGGCCGTGTTCAAGGACTCATTAGTGGATCTGAGTGAATACACCATGGTTGTCATAAACTTTATAAAAAGTGAAACCAAGTGACATAGATGACAACAGAGCTTTGCTCCCAGATGAGCTCAATGCTTTCTATGCTCTGGTTGACCATTGAAACATGAAGGATCCTTCACAAACTCCAACATACCCAGATGACCCTGTGATTTCAGCCAATATAAGAGCATCTTTCAGGAGGATGAACTAACTGGAAGTATTTGGCCCAGATGGGGTAACTGGTCAAGTACTAAAGACCTATGCTGATCAGCCAGCTGGATTGTTCACCAATATCTTTAACCTCTTACTTCAGCAGTCTGAGGTATAAGACATTAAGACACAGGAACAGAATTAGGCCATTCAGCCCATCGAGTCCACTCCGCCATTTCATCATGGCTGATCCTGGATCCCAGATCCCATTCAATCTCATATACCTGCCCTCTCACCGTATCCCTTCATGCCCCAACCAATCAGAATCAGGTTTATTAACAGCAGCATGTGGTGTGAAATTTGCTAATTTAGGAATTAATATGTTAATCAGGAATCTATTCTCTTCTGCTTTGAATGTACCCACAGACTTGGCCTCCACCGCAGTCTGTGGCAGAGCATTCCACAGACTTACCACTGTTTGGTTAAAAAAGTTCCTCTTCACTCCTGTTCTAAAAGGTCACGGCTCAATTTTGAGGCTGTGTCCTTGAGTTCTGAATAGCCCCACCAAAGGAAACATCCTCTCCTCATCCACCTTATCTAGTTCTTTCAACATTCAGTAGGTTTCAATAAGGTCCCCACACATTCTAAATTCCAGTGAGTACAGGCCCAAAGCTGCCAAATGCTCCTCATTTGTTAAACCCTTCATTCCTGGAATCATCCTCGTGAACTTCCTCTGGACTCTCTCCAGTGACAACACATCCTTTCTGAGATATGGGACCCAAAACTGTTGACAATACTCCAAGTGCTGCCTGACTAGTGTCTTATAAAGCTTCAGCATTATCTACTTGTTGTTATATTCTATTTATTCCCCTTGAAATAAATGCCAACACTGCATCTGCTTTCTTTACCACAGACTCAGCCTGTGAATTAACATTCTGGGAGTCTTGCACAAGGACTCCTAAATCACTTTGCACCTCTGATGTTTGAATTTTCTCCCCATTTAGGTAATAGTCTGCACTATTGTTCTTTTATCAAAATGCATTATCGTACATTTCCCAATACTGTATTCCATCTGCCACTTTTTTTGCCCATTCTTCCCATTTGTCTAAGTCCTGCTGCAATCGTATAGCTTCCTCAGCACTACCTACCCCTCCACTTATCTTCATATCATCTGCAAACTTTGCCACAAAGCCATCAATTACACTATCCAAATCATTGACAAACAATGTGAAAAGAAGTGTTCCCAATACTGAACCCTGAGGAACACTGCTGGTTACTGGCAGCAAACCAGAAAAGGCCCCCTTTATTCGCACTCGGTGCCTCCTGCCTGTCAGTCATTCCTCTGTCCATGTCAGGATATTTCCTGTAACACCATAGAGTTTTATCTTGTTAAGCAGCCTCATGTGAGGCATCATATCAAATACCTTCTGAAATCTAAGTAAGTGACATCCAGCGCTTCCCCTTTTACCACTCCACTTATTGCTTCCTCGAAGAACTCTAACAGAATTGTCAGGTAAGATTTCCCTTTACAGAAACCATGCTGACTTTGAATTACTTCATCATTAATCTCCAAGTACCCCAAAAGTTCATCCTTAATAATAGACTCCAACACTTTCCCAACCACTAAGGTTGTCTTCCTCCCTTCTTAAAGAGTGGAGTGATATTTGCAATCTTCCAGGACCATGCCAGAATCAAGTGATTCTTGAAAGATCATGACTAATATATCTGCTATTTCTTCAGTAATCTTTTTCAGGACTCTGGGATGTAGTTCATCTGGTCCAGGTGACTTATTCACCTTAAGACCATTCAGTTTGCCGAGCAATTTTTTCTTTGTAATAGCAATGACACTCACTCCTACTCCCTGACACTTATGGACCTCTGGCATACAGCTAGTGTCTTCCACAGTAAAAACGGAAGCAAACTACTTATTAAGTTCATCTGCCATTTCTTTGGCCCCCATTACTACCTCACCAGCATCACTTTCCATTTTCCTGGGACATCTGGACAGCAAAGATGCATAAATCAGGGTGCTCTTTACCAAGTGCAGCTCAGCATTCAATACCATCATCCCCACAAAACTAATTCAATAAGCTTCAAAACCTTTATGTCCACCTGCTTTAAACAGACTTCAATTATACTGGTGCCTAAAAAGAACATGGTAACCTGCCTCAATGACTATCATCTGGTAGTACTTATATCCACTGTGAACAAGTGCTTTGAGAGGTTGGCAATGAAAAGCATCAACTCCTGCCTGAGAAGCAACTTGGATCTGCTCCAATTTGTCTACCGGCACAACGGTTCAACAGCATTTCATTGGTCCTTCGACCCTGGACATCTGGACAGCAAGTATGAATATATCAGGGTGCTCTTTATCAACTACTGCCCAGCATTCAATACCATCAAAACCCACAAAACTAATTCAATAAGCTTCAAGACCTGGGCCCCAACACCTTCTTTGATTTCCTCATTTACAGACCCCAGTCAGTTTGGATTGGCAACAACATCTCCTCCAAGATCTCCATCAGCACAAGTGCACTACAATGCTGTGTGCTTAGTGCCCTGCTTAAATTTATGTTTACAACTATGTAGCAAAGCACTGCTGGAAGCAAATAGGGTGTCAAATCGGCATAAAGGAGAGAGATTGAAAACCTGGCTGAGTGGTGCCACAACACCAACCTCTCACTCAACATCAGCAAGACCTTGGAGCTGATTATTGACCAGGAGGAGGAAACCAGAGGTCCATGAGCCAGTCCTCATTGGGGGATCAGAGCCTGAGAGGATCAGCAACTTTAAATTCCCCAGCGTTATTATTTCAGAGGACCTGTCCTGGGCCCAGCTCATACGAGCAATTACAAAGAAAGCACAGTAGCACCTTTACTTCCTTAGACGTTTGTGAAGGTTCATCATGACATCTAAAATTTTGACAAATTTCTATAAATGTGAGGTGGAGAGTATACTGACTGGTTACATCACAGCCTGGTATGGAAACACCAATTCCCTTGAATGGAAAATCCTACAAAAAGTAGTGAATATGATCTTATCCATCATGAGGAGAGCCCTCCACACCATTAAGCACATCTACTTGGAAAGCTGTCACAGGAAAGCAGTAGCCATCATCAGGGGCTGCCACCACTCAGGTTATGCTCTCTTATCACTGCTGCCATCAGGACGAAAATACAGGAGCCTCGGAACTCTCACTACCAGGTTCAGGAACAGTTATTACTCCTCAACCATCAGGCTCTTGAAACAGAGTGCCCATCACTGAACTGTTCCCACAACCTATGGCTCACTTTCAAAGAGACCTCCTCTCATGTTCTCAATACTTACTGCTTATTTATTTGTTGTTATTATTTCATTTTTCTTTTGGATTTGCACAGTTTGTTGTCTTTTGCTTATTAGTTGTTTGTCCACGCTGTTGGGTGCAGTCTTTCATTGATTACAATACGGTTTTTGGATTTACTGTGTATGCCTGCAAGAACACAATTCTCAGGGTTGTAGATGGTGACATATATTTACTTTGATTATAAATTTACTGTGAGTTTCAAACTTTGAATTGGCATTTTCAACAAACATTTTATGCAGGTGATCACAATGACATGTACTCACTGCCTGTAAAGGTGCTGGGAACAGAATCAATCGAAGCATGCAGGAGGGTTATTGAACAGGATGTGGAAGGCAAATAATTTCAGAGTCATGGGACAAGGTTAGGGAATTGGCACTAATGAGATCAGCCTATTAAGTATTGGCACAGACTCAATGGGCTGAACAACCATCTTCTTTGCTGTAATAATAAAGGAGAGGGAGTTAAAAAGTTCATAAGACCTAGAGTGGAAATACTAGAGTAAGTGAAGGCACATTACGTTTTGTGGAGCAATTGAAATTGTCAATGTTTAAGAGGACAGAATTGAGTTAAGTGCTGAGATCCTGCAGCCTTTGGTAATGACGGTTATATCATCAGAAAGGGGTGAAATGATGGTGGCATTTAATAACAGCAATGGGAGTTCAGTCTTGCTATTAACCAGTGTGTAGCTTGTGACTTCTTACTGCATAAAACACAAATCCTCTAAGCAATTGGTTGCTTCAAAATGAAGCTTGATGCTAATGTTCAAAATATAGAGAGATTGATGTCACGCGGCGCCTCTAGGGTCTGTATATCACTAAAGTAGTTAATGCATTGCCTGCTCTAGGGGGCATAGTGCTTATTGACTTAAAAAAAAGGTAGAGGAATTAGTTCATGGATGCACAATATGTCTTTATGATACTGCATGCTCAAAACCACCTAGTGATTTACAACCTGCAATTTTTTTTAAAAAACTGACTTGGTTTTGTGGACAGATGAATGAATCTTCAGTACATTGATTTAAACTAGTTCTGCATTTGACAGTTCAACGCTTTAACGTCAGCTCTAACAGAGAAAGTGTAGACAACGGAAGAGCCTTCGTCCAACTTTTACCTTTTATAGATCATTTAGTTTACTATAATTCTACTCACATGGCAGGAATAGATGTACCACACACCGAAGAATCAATTGTAAAAAGTGAAATTAGTCATTCTAAATCATTTGGTTGTGGTCGAAAGGAGCTCTTCTAAAAATCATTAAACAATCATGTATTCTTATTGATTTATTCAAAATACATTGAAGGAAAGCAGATTAAAAACAAGGCAAAATGAAGCTAATGCAAATTACATGGATGAAAGATGGGCTGGTAGCTCCCTCGGTAGGGTTTGTACTAATGAGAGGAAAATTATATGTACACGATGAAGAGGATAAAAGGGTCTATCACAGGTCTTCCACTTGACATATTTATGTATTTAAACTACAAATTTGTGTAGTAAATTACGATTACTGATAAAACATTATTTATGTTGCTGTGACTATAGTGCCATTGTGCAAGATTAAGTACAGATATTTCTCTGCAGACACACAATGTGGCTATTTTGTTAGCAGATAAACTCATCTGATCTCAATGAACAAACCACAGCTTGCAGATGCTGATGCCACAATCAAATGTCAGAGCAAGAAAGACACAATTCAGCCAGACTCTGTGTCAGGCCAGTGCAGGCAGGCACCTCCCAGTCTCCACCCAGCTAACAGGAGTCGCCTCCCATTCATTTCGCATTCTTCACCTGCAGCCTATTTAAACCCTGCTCTCATCCACAGAACCTGTTCTCCCATCGAACCAGCCAAACTCAACCAGTTGCTCCTCACCTTCAGTTATCTTGTTGCCTTGTCATGGTATATATTTGTTCTCTCTGGTTTTGTGGCCACTTCTAGTTTGTTATTTTGCAAAGCTGTGTGCTCAGCCCACCACTGTCCTCACTGCTGACGGATGGCTGTGTCCCAGGATCCAGTGCAAACTGTGTTTGCGAATGACACAACAATGAATGATGAAGAGACGGAGTGGAGAAAAGTGGAGGGGCTAGTGGACTGGTGTGAGAAGAACAACCTGAACCTGAACATGGAGAAGAAAAAGGAATTCATCGTGGACTTCAGAAAGGTGCAAATGAACCATCCCCCTATATGTATACATGGCTCCTCCGTAGAGAGAGTTAAGTGAACCAAATTCCTTGGAGTTCACATCACAGATGATGTCACCTGATCCCTTGATATCATCTCCCAGAACAAGAAGGCACAGCAGCGCCTCCACTTCCTAAGAAGATTGAGGCGAGCCAGACTCCCCCCTCCCATCTTAACTGCATTTCACAGGTGCACCATTGAGAGCATCCTGACAAGTTGTATCTCCATCTGGTATTGTAGAAGTTGAGGATCGGACCAGAAGTCCTACAAAGGACTGTGAGAATAGCCAAGAGTATCCTAGGGGTCTCCTTACCATCCATCGGGGACATTTATCAGGAGTGCTGTGTACACAGCATGAAAACAAGAATGGTCAGGGTGAGAAACAGTCCTTACCCAGGCCATTAGGCTTCTGAACTGCCTGCCGCATCGTATTTGAAGTGTCACTGGCTAATCTGTTCCATACCTTACAATATTTAATATTAATGCACTTATTTTTTTCATTTATGTGTGATTCATCTGTAGATTTTATCCTTACCTTCATAAGTTATCATGTGTTAAGTGTATTTTGTGCACTGTTGTGCTTTACACCCAGGTTCAGAGAAATGTTGTCTCTTTTCCATGTACGTTATATGGTTATATACATGTACATAGTTCAATAACAATAAACTTGACTTGACTGGACTTATTATTAAAGTGATCACTCACTGCTGATCAACTCCACTGCTCTGTGTTTGGGTCAAGCCGCCTCTGCACTTCCTGACAAGATGGATGAACCAGCAGATGACCCAGTACAGTCTTCTCACCTGAAGGAGGTCATCAGCCAACAGTAAACAGTCCAGAAGCAGCAGGAAGCCATTGCCCATTTATTTGCCACTCTCAACCAACTCTCTGCCTCATTACAGCAACGCCACACCAGTCAAACTCCTCTCTCAGAGCCCCGTATTCCGCTGCCCAATGGTTCAGCGGATCCCCACCCGGGTGCTGCAGCTTCCTGTCCCAGTCTGCCTTGCACTTCAAGCTGCAGCCATATATCCATATTCTACAGACTGCCTTCGTCATCTCTCTCTTGACTGAATGAGCTTTGACCTTCACCAGGAAGTAGAAAGCAGGAACCTTGTAGCAGAGTGCAGCTAGAATGTAGAAACACTGCTGTTCCATAACTATCATGGCCTCTCAGAGTACTTGAAAGGTTAGCTGTCTACTTGGAAGATGCCAACCGCCCTCTAAAGCCTCATCACTCTGGCTGTCTGAGTTGACAAGCATCTTATGGATAGACCCAGCAGATCACCAGCCAGAACACCAGTTTCAGTCCCAGGACCATTTCAGGCTGCAGGACCTTCATCAGCAATGCCTCCAGAACCCATGCAGTTAGAGAGAGCTCTCTGAGCCCTTCAAGAACATGAGCATGGTGGGGAAACAACTTGTGTGCTTAATGGAGAGCAGCCAAGCACCCATGCGTCAAAGTCCCACTGCGTCCCGGGAAAAAGGCATAGCTGGACTTATTCTCTGTCCTCCTCCACACCCCAATGGCCCTACACACACAGGAGGCTCTGGTGGATTCTGGACCTCACTCTATGTGTGCAGTTTGGACTTTCTATCTCTCACCCTCTTCTGCATCGCAGCCATTGACAGACATCCCTTGGAGTCTGGGATAGCCAGAGCAGAAACACATCTGATGCACGTGAGCAATGGAGAGCCCCGCGAGCCCATCCAATTCCTCCTTATGAACTCATCCAGCAGTCCTCTCATCTTGGGTTACTCCTGGCTCTCCACTCATGGCCCTCATTTCACCTGGTCACCTGGTGACCCACCTGCCTGCAATCTCAGTTGACTTTGCCCTGTATATCCATGGAGATGGAGGAATACTTGCTGATGCCTTTCAGACTTCCCAACTGTTCAGCTATTTTCCAAACTTTCATTCATGAGATCATCCAAGGCATCTGGAGGTATGTGCTCTGCTACCTTGATGACATCCTCATCTTCTCCAAAGAACCCCAAAGACCGTGTCAGTCATGTCCTTTCAGTCCTTTAGCATCTCCTCAAAAACCAACCATACAGCAAGTTAGGGAAATGCCAGTTCCACACCCTGGTCATTTCCTTCCTGGGTTATGTCCTTTCATTCCCAGACATAACCATGGACCCAGAGATAGTGTGTTCTGCCATTAAATGGCCCCAACCATGCTCCCTCTAACAGCTACAGCATTTCTTGGCCTTCTCCAACTTCTATGACTGTTTTATCAGGAACAGCAGCTGAATTGTTGCTCCTGTTACCTCCCTCACCAAATCACCCAGCTTACAGAAAACCAGGTCTGCTGCTAAGGGCCAGGCTTTCAAAGAGCTCAAGAGAAGTTTCACCATTGTTCCTATTTTCTGCCATCTGGACCCCCTCCAGGCCTTTTGTGGTAAAGGTGGGCACACATAAAATGGGTGTTGGGACCATCCTCTCCCAGTTAGGACTGGACGTGAAGACACACCACTGTGACTTCTTCTTGTGTAAGTTCAACTCTACACAGAGCTGTTATGGAGAAGTAGACAGGGAGCTACTCGCCATTAAACAGGCCTTGGAGGAATGGAGGCATTGGCTGATGGACAACACCGAGCTCTTCCTGATCTGGACTGACCACTAGAACCTCATATCCATTCAGCAGATCCACCAACCCAACACATCAGGCTCACTGGGGCCTCTTTGAGCAAGTCAACTTCACCATCTCTGACTAAGCCAGTTCCAAGCTCAGTAGATAGACATCCTATCATGACAGTTCAACAGAGCTGAAATGAGAATTGACCTTCAGTCCATCATTCCATCCTCATCCTGATCACCTGGGATCTTGAGAAACAGATCTGCCAGGCCCTACCCCACAAGCCTGCTCCAGCCAACACACCTGATAACCACGTGTACATGCTGGTGGCTATGTGCTCTGAGGCACTCCAGTGGGCCCACCTTTCACCCCTCTCCCACCATCCAGGCGCACGACAGAGCCTGGATTTTCAGCAACATCGCTTCTGATGACCCACCATGATCGCAGATGTACATCAGTTCGTCACTGCTTGGCATCAATGTGCTCAGTCAAGTTCCTCCAAAAAGCAGTACTCTGGGCTCCTGCAGCCCCTACCAGTCACTCGACATCTGTAGACCCACATCACCATGGATTTCATCGCAGGTTTACCACCTTTCGATGGGGCCACTGTGATCATGGCAGTGGTGGACAGGTTCTCCAAGTGGTCAATTTCATTGTCCTCTCCAAACTTCTGACAGCTGCTGAGACAGTGAACTTAGTTTTACAATATGTAGTTTGCCTCCATGGTTTCCCTCAGGACATTATGTTGGACTAGGGCCCACCATCCATCTATCGCTTCTGGCAAGCCTTCTGCTCCCTTCTCTGTAGAGGACAGTGAGCTTGTCATCTGGCTATCATCCACAGAACAACTGTCAGTTAGAAAGAGCCAATCAGCAAGTAGGGAAGTTTCTGTGATACTTCGCTAACTATAAACATGCCATATGAAAGAAGTATCTGCTCTGGGCTGAACTGTCCCACAATCTACACATTCCCCTTTGAAGTGCTTCATGGCTTCCAATCCCTGTTGTTCTCCACAGAGGAGCCGATGGTGGAGATCCTGTCCACCAGGACCCTGGTACACTCTGCCAGAATGCTTGGGAGAGGGCGTAGAGGGCCATTCTAGCTGCCAACTGTGCCTACTTCCTACAGGCCAACTGCCAGCAGTGCCAGCCAGATTACTCTGTCCTGGGGACAGTGTCTGACTGTCCATCTGAGAACTACCACTGAGCCTCGACTCCCACAAGCTCACCCCAGTTCATCAATCCCTTCAAGATCACCCATCACAACAATCCAATCACTTACCGTCCCCAGCTGCCACCATCCCTCAGGATAATGCCTTCCTTCCATGTGTCCTGCCTTAAGCCCATTGTCCATGGACTACTCAACTCCCCTGAATCTGCATCGCCCAAACTTAGGATGTGTACACAGTCTGCTGATTGATAGATTCGCATCACGATGGACACGATGTGCAAAGCCTGGTCAACTGGGACGGATACAGCCCGAAGGAGAGGACTTGTGTGCCATCCAGATTCATCTTGGATCCATCGCTCATCAAGAAATTCCACCTGACCCATCTGGATGGGCCTGAGCCATCATGTGCCAGCCATGGGAGAGGGTCCCAGTCAGGCCTGCACATGCAGTGAGCTCCCAGTCTCTGCCCAGTTAACAGTAGTCACCTGCCACTCATTTCCAATTCATCACCTGCAGCTTATTTCAACTCAGCTCTCATCCAATCCTTTTGCACCCATCGAAGCAGCCAGCTTCAACCAGTCACTCCTTGTCTTCAGTTACCTTGTTGCCTTGTCGTGTTAAGTATCTGTTCGCTCTTGTTTTGTGGCTCTTCGTGGCATGTTATTTTGCAGTTTATTATTATTAAAGTGATTGCTTTCTACTGTTCTGTGTTTGGGTCAAGCCTCCTCTGTATTTCCTGACACTATTGGAGAATCTGCCCATCAAAGGCAAACCAGGCTATTCCATTTAACCCACTGCAATGGACCACAATATTATATATATATATTTAATAACACTTTGAAGCACCCAAACAATACTGTCCATAACTTAGAAAGGAAAATGGGCAGCTGAATAAATAAATAAATCTAAATTAAACCTAAATTTCCAAAACACTTGCAACTGAAGTCAAAATCTTACTGCACCCACACTGGTTTTGAGAACACCCTTTCATGCAGGCACCTTTCAAAGCCACACTTCATGTTGTAAATGGTAGGACATTGAGGAATGCAGCAGAACAGAGCGATCTAGGAATAATGGAGCATAGTTCCCTGAAGGTGGAATCTCATGTGGATAGGGTGGTGAAGAAAGCTTTTGGTATGCTGGCCTTTATAAATCAGAGCATTGAGTATAGGAGTTGGGATGTAATGTTAAAATTGTACAAGGCATTTGTAAGGCTGAATTTGGAGTATTGTGTACAGTTCTGGTCACCAAATTATAGGAAAGATGTCAACAAAATAGAGAGAGTACAGTGGAGATTTACTAGAATGTTACCTGAGTTTCAGCACCTAAGTTACAGAGAAAGGTTGAACAAGTTAGGTCTTTATTCTTTGGAGCGTAGAAGGTTGAGGGGGGACTTGATAGAGGTATTTAAAATTATGAGGGGGATAGATAGAGTTGACGTGGATAGGCTTTTTCCATTAAGAGTAGGGGAGATTCAAACAAGAGGACCTGAGTTGAGAGGGGGCAAAAGTTTAGGGGTAACATGAGGGGGAACTTCTTTTTTCAGAGAGTGGTAGCTGTGTGGAACGAGCTTCCTGTAGAAGTGGTAGAGGCAGGTTCTGTATTGTCATTTAAAGTAAAATTGGATAGGTATATGGACAGGAAAGGAATGGAGGGTTATGGGCTGAGTGCGAGTCAGTGGGACTAGGTGAGAGTAAGTGTTCGGCATGGACTAGAAGGGTCGAGATGGCCCGTTTCCATGCTGTAATTGTTATATGGTTATATTGGCATTGCCATTTCTTCATCAGGATGTGCATAAATCATGGAACTCCCTTTCCAATTATGCCACGGGAGAACTTGCCCAAAAAGAACTGCGGCAGCTTAAAAGGGAAACTGGTACCACCTTCACAAGAACAATCAAAGGTGTGTGTGTATGTGAGCAACAACCACATCCCAAACAATGCGTAAAATGAACCCGTTTACTAATCTGTGTTTGAGGTGGACAATTTAGCAATTAGCAAAGACAAGTTTTGACTGGGTAAAAGGACATTAATCTGTATTTGTGCCAAAACAATGATGAGAAGCACTGTGCTACTTTTCACATGATTATGCAAAAGCCAATACCCAATGGGGTTGCCCCTGTGTAGCAAATGTGAAACGTAGCACGATGCAGAGTAAAATCAAAGGCAAAAGCCTCCCTTGATTCCCCCATTTTTAACTACAGTCCTCTGTTTTGCACTAAGCCACATTCAGGAAGGAGCCTGGTCACATTGCTGGCCTATGCTGAATAAATTGACTTAATGTAGTATGATCTTGGGCCACACAAAATAGCAAGAACTCAGGTTTCATTGATGGCCTGTCATGAGTTGCCCAATCCTTGTCATGGTGTTATTATTCCTGGATTAGCAAGTGGAAAATCAGACACAGCGTCATGTTTAACTACTTCCCAGTATCCTTACTGGAAAAATGTGCAGCTTATACAGATGTCAAATGAGAGCAGAATGGAATTCTATGGTCGCTTTGCTTATTTATACTTTCCGCCTGGATTTACAACAGCAGAATGGCCATTTGGATGAGATGACTGTGTTTCTGGCACCTCTGCTGTCTAAACTCTTGAAGAAGTAAATGGCAATGAAGAAGGAATTCCACAAACAACTATGTTTAAAGAATATTGTGCAAAATTTACTCCCGTATTTAAACTTGAGAACCTATATAATACAGAATAATTCCAGATGAACAATCAAATACCAATCACAATAATTGCTCAATTAAACAACGGTCTAAGTTAGTTCTCAGCAGTTCTAGAATAAAACATAAAATACTTAAAATACTCGGCAGGTTGGGCAGCAGTTATGGAAAAAGAACTAGCTAACTACGGCCATTAGTCATAAGTAATGATTTGTATAACTGGAACAAAGTTCTAAGTAAATTTATTATCAAAGTACATATATGTTACCATATACAACCCTGAAATTCATTTTCTTGAGGACATACACAGTAAATGCAAGTACAGTAATAGAATCAATGAAATACTGCACCCAATGAGGCGGACAAACAACCAATGTGTAAAAGACAACAAGCTGCCAAAATACAAAAGACAAAAAAAATAAAAAAATAAATATCAAGAACCTTGAAAGTGAGTCCATAGGCTGTGGAAACAGATCAGTGACGGGGCAAAGGAACTTCACTCTGGTTCAAGAACCTAATGATTGAGGATTACTAACTGTTCCTGAACCTGGTGGTGTGAGTCCTGAGGCTCCTGTACCTTATTCCAGATGGCAGCAGCAAGAAGAGAGCATGACCTGAGTGGTGGGGGTCCCTCATGATAGATGCTGCTTTCCTGCAACAGTGCTCCAGGTAGATGTGCTCAATGGAGGGGAGAGGTCTTTACTCATGATGGACTGGGCTGTATCTACTAATTTTTGTAGGGTTTTTCATTCAAGGGCATTGGTTTTTCCATAACAAGCCATGATGCATCCAGTCAATATACCGTCTACCACACATCTATAGAAGTTCATCAAAATTGTAGATGTCAAATCTTCACAAACTTCTAAAGAAGTAGAGGTACTGCTATGCTTTCTTTGTAATTGCATTTATGTGCAGGAGCCAGGACAGGTCCTTTGAAATGATAACACCTAGGAGTTGAAACTTGCTGACCTTCTCCATCTCAGATCTCCCAATTAGGATCAGCTCATGGTCCTCCAGCTTCTTCCTCCTGAAATCAATAATCAGCTCATTGATGTTGAGTGAGAGGCTGTTGTTGTGGCACCACTCAGCCAGATTTTCAATCTTTCTCCTATATGCTAATTCATCACTACCTTTGATTCGGCCCAAGACCACAATGTCATCAGCAAACTTGAATATGGTATTGGAGCTGTGTTTGGTCACACAGTCACAAGTAGAGCAGGGAGATAAGCACACAGCCCTGTGGTGCACTTGGGCTGATTGAGATTGTGGAGGAGATGCTGTTGCCAATCCAAACTGACTGGGGCCTGCACGTGAAGAAAGCGAGGATCCAATTGCACAAGGAGTTATGAGGCCAAGATCTCGAAGATCTTTGATCAGTTTTGAGGGAATGATAATATTGAAAGCCAACAATCCTGATATATGCATATTTGCTGTCCAGATATTCCAAGGTTGAGTGAAGTTCCAATGAAATGGCATCTACTGTATACCTGTTGTGCCAGTAGGCAAATTGGAGACTTGAGTGGATTCAAACCTCTTCTCTTGCAGGAGTTGATGTGTTTCATTACCAACCTCTCAAACTGCTTCATCACAGCAGATATAAGTGCTACCAGATGATAGTCACTGAGGCTAGCTAACATGTTCTTCTTTCAGACTGCCAAAGCAAGAAGTTAAAATTTTAGTTAATCTACTTCTCGTCAGCCATTGCTGAACTCCGCTGCACATTATCTCCTTATTCAGGATTTCTGGACTGAATACTCCAACTATTTTCTCACATGAGGCCCATTTCATTACTTACAACAGGCACTGATTTTACTCCATGCAGTGTACAGACAGACAGACATACTTTATCAATCCCGAGGGAAATTGGATTTCATTACAGTCGCACCAACCAAGAATAGTGTAGAAATATAGCAATATAAAACCATAAATAATTAAATAATAATAAGTTTATCATGCCAAGTGGAAATAAGTCCAGGACCAGCCTATTGGCTCAGGGTGTCTGACACTACGAGGGAGGAGTTGTGAAGTTTGATGGCCACAGGCAGGAATGACTTCCTATGACGCTCAGTGTTGCATCTCGGTGGAATGAGTCTCTGGCTGAATGTACTCCTGTGCCTAACCAGTACATTATGGAGTGGATGGGAGACATTATCCAAGATGGCATGCAACTTGGACAGACATTCTCTTTTCAGACACCACCGTCAGAGAGTCCAATTCCACCTCAACAACATCACTGGCCTTACGAATGAGTTTGTTGATTCTGTTGGTGTCTGCTACCCTCAGCCTGCTGCCCCAGCACACAACAGCAAACATGATAGCACTGGCCACCACAGACTTGTAGAATATCCTCAGCATCATCCGGCAGATGTTAAAGGACCTCAGTCTCCTCAGGAAGTAGAGATGGCTCTGACCCTTCTTGTAGACAGCCTCAGTGTTCTTTGACCAGTCCAGTTTATTGTCGATTCGTATCCCCAGGTATTTGTAATCCTCCACCATGTCCACACTGACCCCTTGGATGGAAACAGGGGTCACTGGTGCCTTAGCCCTCCTCAGGTCCACCACCAGCTCCTTAGTCTTCTTCACATTAAGCTGCAGATGATTCTGCTCACACCATGTGACAAAGTTTCCCACTGTAGCCCTGTACTCCGCCTCATCTCCCTTGCTGATGCATCCAACTATGGCAGAGTCATCAGAAAACTTCTGAAGATGGCAAAACTCTGTGCAGTACTTGAAGTCCGAGGTGTAGATGGTGAAGAGAAAGGGAGACAGGACAGTCCCCTGTGGATCCCCAGTGCTGCTGACCACTCTGTCTGACACACAGTGTTGTAAGCGCACGTACTGTGGTCTGCCAGTCAGGTAATCAATAATCCATGACACCAGGGAAGCATCCACCTACATCACTGTCAGCTTCTCACCCAGCAGAGCAGGGCGGATGGTGTTGAACGCATTGGAGAAGTCAAAAAACATGACCCTCACAGTGCTCGCCGGCTTGTCCAGGTGGGCGTAGACACGATTCAGCAGGTAGACGATGGCATCCTCAACTCCTAGTCGGGTCTGGTAGGCGATCTGGAGACGGTCTAAGTGTGGCTTAACTATAGGCCGGAGCTGCTGTAGAACAAGTCTCTCCAGGGTCTTCATGATGTGGGAGGTCAGTGCCACCGGTCTGTAGTCGTTGGAGCCACTGGGGCGCGGCGTCTTCGGTACAGGGACAAGGCAGGACGTCTTCCACAGCACAGGAACCCTCTGGAGACTCAGGCTCAGGTTGAAGACATGGTGAAGTACTCCAGCTGGGAGGCACAGGCTTTGAACACCCTGGGGCTGATACCATCCGGGCCCGCAGTCTTTCTTGGGTGGAGACGTTTCAGGTGTCTTCTCACCTGTTCAGCTGTGAAGCCCACCGTGGTGGTTTCAGGTGGGGGAGGGGTCTTTTTCTAAGACTACTAAGACTAAGACTACACTCTAGAGATTCAACCCTGGCTAGGAGTTTGCCAAACTATTCACTCAGTCTCCAAAATTCAAGTCTGGCAGGCTCAGTGGAAATTTTTCATAGCAGAATGCTATCATTTGGTGATATGTAACAGGCCCTAATCAGGTGCAATTAAGCCAATCTAAAAAAAACTAATAAATATTAGCAATCACTGTATGATCCAGTGGCAGATCAGAGTGGCTAGGAGGTTATTTAAATCATTCATCTCAGATAAAATTGTCAATTTAGACAATGTTTTGATCATTTGTAGGGGATAATTAAAAGCCAAAATTATTAAACCATCTTTCGTTGGCTCTCCGATTGGAAGCCTCTGATGAGTGGAGTGCGAGGGGATGAGTACTGGGTCTATTGTTGTTTATCATCTACAGTAATGACTTAGATGATAATGTGGTAAACTGGATCAGCAAATTTGTGGATGACACCAAGATTGGGAGTGTAGTAGACAGCGAGGAAGGCTCTCAAAGCTTGCAGCAGGATCCCGACGAGTTGAGGAAATGCACTGAAAAATGGCAAACAGAATTTAACGCAGAGAAGTGTGAGGTGCTGCATTTTGGGAGGACAAACCAGGGTAAGACTTAAATAGTGAACGTTAGGACTTTGAAGTGTGCTGTAGAAAAAAGTAACCTGGAAATACAGATCCATAATTCCTTGAAAATGGCATCACAGGAAGATAGGGTTGTAAAGAGAAATTTTAGCACATTGGCCTTCAAAAATCAGGTTACTGAGTACAGGAGTAGGTATAATGTTCTAGTTGTACAAGACATTGGTGAAGCCAAATTTAGATTATTGCATGCATTTCTGGTCACCAGCCTACAGGAAGTATATCAATAATCTTAAAAGACTGCAGAGAAAAGTTATAAGGATGTTCCCAGGCCTTGAGGGCCTGAGTTATAGGGTAATTTGAATAGGTTAGGACTTTATTCCCTACAGTGTAAGAGAATGAGGGGAAATCTTAAAGAGTTTACACCATTGTAAGGGGTATAGATAGGGTGAATACGCGCAGCTTCTTCCCCTCCACTTGGGTGAGACTAAACTAGAGGTCATAGGGTAAGGATGAAAAGTGAAATATTCAAGGGGAATCTGAGGAGAAACTTCTTCAATCAGATGGTGGTAAAAATGTGGAATGAGCTGCCAGCAGAATGGTAGGTAAGGGTTTAGTTGTAGCGATTAAGAGAAGTTTGGATAGGTACATGTATGAAAGAGGTATGGAGGGCTAGATCTGGACACAGGTAAATGAAATTAAGCAGATCAGCCAGGTATGGACTAGACAGGTTGAAGGACCTATTTCTGTGCTATAGTACTCGATGACTCAATGACTCCGCATAGGAAATTCTCTCCTCCTTCTGTGAATTTGAGACATAAATTCCAATTGGCCTTCATTAATGTCAAGTTGTGAAGTGAACATTCCATTAATCATTACAGAAAGCAGTGAGTTTTGGTTTATTATTACATCGTGCAACTGCCATAGCCAGTCTTCCTTCACCTCAGTCCCTTACACTTATTTTCCACAAGGCTCAGATAACAATGAAGGTAACTGGATCTAAGTGAAGTTGTTCGTCATGCTCTCACTTAAAACAGTGAAATACTGACAAATGAATCACAGTCTACTTCAGCATATCTTCCAGTTCTCACTTCAGATCAAAAAACTGAGGTAAAATACTGACCTAGTGTTTATCTAATCCATGCTGTCCCAGTTGCTATATCGTCCTCAAATATACCTTTAGTAACCACTGTTCCCTCTTTCTTTTATTTCACCCTTTATGTGGAAGTATAGTATTTATTTTGTAACTTTTTGCCATTGTAATATCATATTTCTGCCTTTTACTTTCGAATTAATCTTAATTCTGTGCAATTCTTTCATGCTTTGTGTTTATTTTCTCTCATGAATTGCTTGATAAGTACTTTAAGCCTGCTACAATTGTACAAGGACTACATCTGGAATACTGTCCATCATTCCCTTGTCCATTTCCCACCCCCCACTGATCTCCCTCCTGGCACTTATCCCTGCAAGTTGGACAAGAGCCACACCTGTTCCTACACCTGCCCCTACACCTACCCCTACACCTCCTCCCTCACCTCTATTTAGGGCCCCAAATAATCCTCCCAGGTGAGGCAAAATTTCACCTGCAAGTCTGTCAGGGTCATCTACTGTGTCCGATGCTCCTGGCGTGGCCTCCTTTACATTGGTGGGACCTGACATAGATTGGAATCTGCTTTGTCGAGCACCTTCGCTTTGTCCGCCAGGACAGAGAGTTTCCTCGGTGCCAAACATTTTATTTCTATTGCCAATTCCAACATGTCAGACCAGGGCCCCCTCTACTGCCGCGATAAGGCCATGCTGAGGATGGTCGGGCAACACCTCATATTCTGCCTGGGTAACCTCCAACCTGACGGCATGAATATCTATTTCTCCAACCTCTGGTAATTTCTCCACACTCCCTTTCTTTCCTTTTCCATTCCCCATTCCCCATTCTGGCTGCATGCTTACCCCATCTCTTTTCCTCACCTGCCTATCACTTCCCTCTGCTGACCCTCCTCTGTCCCTTTCTCCCGTAGTTCCCTCACCTTTCCTGCTTCAGCCCTTTAGAACCCTTTAGATTTTCCACCTATTACCTCCCAGCTTCTCATTTCATCCTCCTCCCCACACCCACCTAAATTTCCCCTCAATTGGCTTCACCCATCACCTTCCAGATTGTACTCCTTCTCCTCCCCACCTTCTTATTCTGCTTTCTTTCCCCTTTCTTGCTGGTTCTGATGAGTGGACTCAGCCTGAAATGTTGATTCTTTATTCCTCTCCATAGATGCTGTCTTACCTAATGAATTCCTCCAGCATTTTGTTTGTCTTACTCTGTATTACTGTGTACAGCTTTGGAGTCTTTATCTATTAAGGAAGAAGAAACTTGTCATGATTGAGTGGATCAAGTATTCACAGAGGTGACCGAACCATGGTACGATGAGGCATTGGGTCATTTAGGAACTAGAATTCAGAACAATGAATGGAGGTCTCGTTGCAATTTTACAAAATTTTGATAGGAACAATCAGACTGGATGTGAGGAGCATGTTTCCCCTGGCTGCAGTCTCTAACAGTATGGAGCTGGATGATGGTCTCTGATATTGCATGCACTACTTAGGACTGAGATGAAGAGAAATTTCTTCAATCGGAGGTTGGTGAACTCAATAAACTTCTCAACCGTAGTAAACTGTGAGGACAAAATCACTGAATATATTTAAGAAAAACAAGATTGAATTTAAGACACAAAAATCATCAAGAGACATGGAAAGAAGTGGGAATACGGTATGGAGATAGAAGTCTGCCATGATCATATTGATTGGTGGAGCAGACTCATAGGACCCAAAAAACATGCTTCTGCTCCTGCTTGTCAATGATTTCTATGGTTCACATCCTTGTTCTGTATTTGGATCACATTTATCCAAGGAATTTAGATAGATAGATAGATACTTTATTCATCCCCATTGGGAAATTTAACATTTTTTCCAATGTCCCATACACTTGTTGTAGCAAAACTAATTACATACAATACTTAACTCAGTAAAAATATGATATGCATCTAAATCACTCTCTCAAAAAGCATTAATAATAGCTTTTAAAAAGTCCAGGACATCCAGCCTTTAGGGAAGATAATCAATTGACTAACTGCATTTTAACATGTTTGTGTATTCTTAAACACTCTTGTGTACTCTTGCTAGGCTTCCAGTAAGATCAAGGTAACAACACTACAGTTACTGAGGAGGTGGAAGGTTTAACATGGAGATACACTGTTAAGTACTGAAGCCTCATTGCTTTCTTGTCTGCCTCTACAAACCCAATTGATTACAGTACAAGTGCTGAGAATTTATGCTATTTCATCCACTTTGGATGTTACTTTTATAACCCTCAAGCTGTGGATACTAATCTTCATTTCAGAGGCCTGGTTGATCAAATCAACATGGGTGCCATTCATACTTCAGAACATAGACCTGGTTTGAAAAAGATGGATTTCAGCAAGGACAGAACAGGAACAGTAATAGAATGGTGCTCAGGAGAATGGATTAGCAAAAAGGTGATCTGAAAGCATGTATACCTGGAGGTTTAGTTTCCCAGCACATTGAAACATCAGCATCTTCAGGAGGCTGATGAATGTGGGCCAGCTGGTAACAAATGTTGGTATCTGCCAGAACAAGAGATGGTGCCAAATAAACACAATACCTCTTCATTTCCAATGACCTGAAAACTTACTATGTCACTTCTCTGCATTAGATCCTTCCAGACTTTCAGAGGCATTTGCAATCAGTTGCTCAGGAATGTGTAAGACAGGTGACTGATAGCTTCTTTGCCAGTGGTGACGATTATGCCAAGTTTCTCTGCAAGGATGCCAATCAGAATGAAGAAGTACAAAAGCTAGTATCCCACGGGTACGAGATGCCATCAACTTCATGCGCACTGAAATTAAGATTCCACAAGAATACTAGGGTCTCTCTTTCTTGACCACAAAGGGTTTTTGCACTATCAAAGGGCATGGTAAGTGGCTACAAAAAATCCTTATGTAATCATTCACAAAATTTTTGGGTGGTTACCATGATGCTTTTATCCTGCAGTAATTTTACTCACCTGATTTCTGAAGAAATGAACTAAAAACGTTTGGCCTAGCAAACTTGAGGTTAACTTATTATGTACACCTGTTTGTTTATGCAAATATCAGCCAATCACGTGGCATCAACTCAACACATAAAAGCATACAGACATAGCCAACATGTTCAGTTGTTGGTCAGATCAGACAGCAGAATGGGGGATGAAATCTGGGTAGCTTTGATCATGGATGGTTTGAATATCTCAAAAACTGCAGATCAGCTGTGATTTTCATGCACAGCAGCCTCAGGAGTGTACAGAGAATGGTATGGTGAACAAAATAAAACATCAAGTGAGTGGCAGTTCTGTGGGCAAAAACGCCTTGTTAATGAGAAAGGTCAGAGGGGAATAGCCAGACTAGTTCAAGCTGACAGGAGGGTGACAGTAACCCAAATAACCATGCGTTACAGCAGTAACAAGAGCAGAAGAGCATCTCTGAATGCACAACACGTTAAAACTTGAGGTGGATGGGCTTCAGCAGCAGAAGACCAGACCAGATTCCCCTCCTGTACCTAATGAAGTGGCCACTGAGTGAACTGTATATCTGTAGTTTCTTAATGACCCTAAAGTATCTGCCACCACCTCTGGCAGGATGTTCTCTGTAAAAAAACCTATAGTACCTCTGATATTCACCCCACCCCCATACTTTCCTCCAAAAATAAAGTTATATCACCTCATAATAGCCATTTCTGCCGTGGGAAAAAGACTCTGGCTATCCACTCAATCTTTGCCTGTTATCATCTTGTATACCTGTATCAAGTCACCTCTCATCCTCCTTCACTCCAAAGAGAAAACCCCTCGCTCACTCAGCTTATCCTCATAAGACATGCTCTCGGTGTAAGACAGTGCTGGTGAAGCACAGCAACGTCTTGCTGGAGGCAAATAAAACTACTAGCTATTATTAATCACACATTTTCTCGAAAGTGATTACTACAATCAAAAGCCTGCAACTTCCCTTTCAGAGTTGAGCTTTCGAACCTGGCATTTTTGTGGTGTGAACTGAAGTCTTGAAGGTGCAGGTGTGATTTGACGTGGAAGGGACAAATTGAGGTAGCAGGGCCCGAGCCCAAGAATGGAGAACAAGCCGATGTTTGACAGATTTATGTCTCAGGCCAGATTGTAAAGTTCAGGTACTGGTGAGTCCCGGGCCCAACAGCCTATCAAAGAACAGGGCCCAGGTCTGAGAGAGAGGAAGGAGCTGAGGTTTGGCTGATTTAAGCACTGAGCCAGATGTGAAAAGTTCAGGGTGTTGGGGCTGGAGGAGAAGGATGAGCAGGTCACTGCTCACTGCTCACTGCTTGTCTCTACACTGAACTGAGGCTGTAGTTTGCAACTAATGGGCTCCTGGATTGGCTGTGACTAGCTTCATGGCTGTGGACTCACTTTCATGAACTTCAGTTCTTACTATTTGCTTACTATTATTATTAGAACAATTTACACTTAGGGTGTTTGACTGTCTTTTTTAATGGCTTCTGTGGGATTTCTTTTATTGTGTGGCTGCCTATAAAGAGATGAATCTCAAGGTTGTATATAATATGTATACTTTGATAATAAATGTACTTTGAACTTTGAACTCTAATGCAATTGACATCCTGGTAATCTCCTCTGTACTCATCCTAAAGCTCCTATATCTTTCCTATAATGAGGCAGCCAAAACTGAACACAATATTCTGAGTGTGTGGTTTAACCAGGGTTTTACAGAGCTCCAATGTTACCTCATGGCTCTTCTCTATTTATTCAGAAAAAACTTGTATTTCATTTTTTATAATCGCCAGATGCTGAAAGCACAATGGACAATTCCTTTTTGTGACTACTAGAACATTGAAAACTCAGCAGCTAACTCAGACACAGCAAGTTTACACAAACGCCTTGAGATATTTTAACCAAATCATCTTTGAATAATAATTTAGTTAAAGGTTAAACATTGCCCAGAATACATAGAGATTTCATCTGCTCGGGTTTAAGTACTGTCATGGGATCTAAGAGGGTTAATGAGGATTTGAGGGTATTGTACCCCCAATAGGGCACAAGTCCCACGGGAGCCTGATCCTGGATTATGTACTCTAGGACTGGAATCCACATGCATCCTTGTAAAAGCCACATAAAAGGCACTTCAGGAAGAATATTATTAAATATTTATTGTTTAGATAGTCACTTCAGCATTATTCGGATGCATATCATAGGTGGTGCTTTGTTGTACATACCCATATTTCTCTATTACATAGTATGTGGCCATTTGACACATCAAATCTATACCAGCTCCAAGAGCATTCCCATTCCCTTACAAATATTCCCTGTAGCCAATTATCCACAGGTTCACATCAGTTTTACCAGCCACCTCCACAAGGGGTAACTATCAGTTGTTATTAAATACCCAACCCACATGTTTCTGAAATGTGGGGAGAAACTAGAGCACCCAGAGGAAATCTGCAAGTTTTGGAGAGAATGTGTGAATTCCACATGGACAGTGCTAGAGATCAGGTGGTAGAACAGCTCTACCAGCTTCCCTACTATGCCTCCTAAACTGTAGGATTAATTTTTACTGAGTATTTTCTCTGCATTGAATTATTGAGGCTATTTCCAACAGGTGATGACTGTGGGCAGACAGCCTCAAAGAACTAATCACTGCCACATTAAATCATTCTTTACTTGATGTTTTAACTGTGCAGCATCTGAAGGATAGTTTTCAAAGGGGTTGCAAAAATTGCAAGTTATTTGTTGTTGCTAGAACATTCAGTTGGAAATCTACCATGGATGTTAACTTCAGTGTGCCAACAGGTGGAAAGTGCCATTCACTTTTCCTGGAAGTATCGTCCCAATGTCTCAGAAAGTCCAGTGAAATAAATGACAAAAATTTACATTCATTCACATAGCATCTTAGATGATCACAGGAAATCCCAAAGTGCAATGTGACCCGTAAAATCTGCTTGAAGTCCAGCCACTTTTGTACAAAGGTGTGCTTATCAAGATCCCACAACAACAATATGATAACGACCAGGTCATCCATTTTAATAATGTTTGCTGAGCAATTCATCATGTCAGAAAGAACGTGTTGCATTATGACCATGTGAAATTTGTTGTTGATGATGAAAATCATTTAACATCCTTAAACACAGAACAAATGTTTTGCTTTATACATTATTTGCATGGTTGCAATTGCCACCAAGGATAAACTTTGACAGGGGAATTTCTGCCATTGCCCCTAAAACCCCTCATCGCATCTCATTTTGTGAAACGCTCAAGGAGACTGCCGGTTGTTAAGGCTGAAGTGTGGAGAAGAGGATTTATACAGAAACAAACTGAATATTAAAAGAGGCCTGCACTGTTTGCCAAGGTCTTACTGTGATATTTCATTTCATTCAGTGGTAATGCCTTTCTGTTGGCAAAAGTAAATTGATGAGAGTCAGGGGGGAAACGTTTGCAGAGAAAATTCTGTTGACCATACTCAGATTGTAGTTACCACTAAGCAGGATACTAACAGTTGTAGACATGATAGATTATTGTAATGACCAGCAGAATGGCCTTTAGTCATGCTTAAATGGCAATAAATTTTACCAGAGAGAGGATCATTTAACCACTTAAGGGGACAGAGAATCTCTTTTATTTGGGCTGTAAATAAAGTACAGCTCATTAAGGATGCACATATTACATTGCTTGCTCCTTGATGAAGCAGTGATTGTTAATATTTAATTTGATTTTTCCTGGCTTGTTTTGAAATTGTTTGTGCCCAGAAAGCCTGATGATGAAAACACAGTCATTGACAGCAGAAGGAAATAAGACTGACAGCTTCATCTTCTGAGGGATAGACAGTGATCTGAAGATATAGCAAACACTCTATAATGGTATGTAAATGAAGTGGCCCGTGTCAACAAGTGAGTGCTATCGCCTTTATCGAGCAAATATTAGCTGCTTCCACTGTAAAACTTCTCAATTTTTCTACACTGTTTTAGGATAAACAAGGCATTTTGTAAACTACAAACATATTATATTTCACTAAGCAATCTCCTTCCTCTTCCAAATAAAAAGATGCAAATATTCAAAAGAGATAACAAACAGCAAGTTCAACAATATAATGCCTCTGACCAGATCATGGCCAAGTCAAGTTTGAAATTCTAGGAAATACAGTAAGTATTTTTTTCTTCTTCATTTCATTTGTTGGAATTATTATGCCCTACTCAAAGAAGTATCAGTATCAGTTCTGCAACAAAGACTTTGAGCACATCTACATGAAACATTGCCGTAGAAAAGCAGCATTCATCATCAAAGATCCTCACCACCCAGGCCATTCTCTTTTCTCTCTGCTGCCATCAGGTTGAAAGTACAAAAGCCTCAGGACTTGTACTAACAGGTTTAAGAACAGTTACTACCCCTCAACCATCAGGCTCTTGAACAGAAGGGGGGATAATTACACTTATTCTACTTCTTGTGCTCCCACTACTTATAGTCTCACTTTAAGACACTTTATCTTGTTATTTCATGATCATTATTTATTGCTATTTATTTATACTTGCATTTGCACAGTTTGTTGTCCATTGATCCTGTTTACAGTTACTCTTCTATAGATTTGCTAAGTATGCCGGAGGAAAAAGAATCTCAGGATTGACATGTATGTACTCTGATAATAAATTTTACTTCAAGCTTTGAGCATTGACCCATTCCACTAGTAGGATATACAGCGCAAAAGACCAGGAATGACTTTTGACTCCAGAAGTCTTGGTTATGCAACACCCACCCCTCACCTCCCCACTTCCCTCCATGGAATAGAGAGGAGCTGGTCAAAGCTGGCTGGAAAGGGATTTTAGCAGGGATCACAACAGAGCAGCAATGGCTGGGGTTTCTGATGTAATTCAGAAAACACAGCTGAAGAGACTGTAGCGGCATCAGTAGTAATCTTTCAAGACATGTTACTCCACTCTTACAGGGGATGGAGGCAAAAGACAGGAAATTATAGGCTCATTAGCCTGACTTTGACAGTATGTTAGAGTCCATTATTAAGGATGGGGTTTGGTGATGCTTAGAGGCATAAGATAAAATAGGCCAAAATCAGCATGTTTTCCTTAAGGGGCAGTCCTACCTGACAAATCATTTGGAATTCTTTGAGGAAATAACAGGCAGGAAAGACAAAGGAGAGTCAATGGATATTTACTTCGATTTTCAGAAAGTCTTGTACAAGGTGCCACACATGAGGCTACAAAACATGATAAGAGCCCATGGTATTACAGGAAAGATACTAGCATGGATAGAAGATTGGCCGACTGGCAGGAGGCAAACAGAAGGAATAAATGGGGCCTTTTCTGGTTGGCTACCCATGACTAGTAGTGTTCTTCAGGGGTCACTGTTAGATCTGTGGCTTTTTGTGCATTTGTCAGAACAGGTTTGGAGTATTTTGAGCAGTTTTGGACCCCGTATCAAAAAGTGGATATCCTGGTACTGGAGGAGATTCACCAGAATGATCCCAGAAATGAAATGGTTGATGTATGAGAAGCATTTGATGGCCATGGGTCTGTACTTGTTGGTGGTTAGAAGAATGAGGGTGGGATTTTTATTGAAACATATTGGATATTGAGATAGCGTGGATGTGGAGGGGATGCTTCCATTAGTGGGAATGTCTAAGACCAGAGGCCTCAGAATAGAATCAGAATCAGGTTTATTATCACTGGCATGTGAGGTGAAATTTGTTAACTTAGCAGCAGCAGTTCAATGCAATACATAGTCTAGAGGAGAAAGAAAAATAAAATAAAAATAATAATAATAAATAAACAAGTAAATCAATTACAGTGTATGTATATTGAATAAATTTTAAAAATGTGCAAAATTCAGAAATACTGTATTCTTAAAAAAGTGAGGTAGTGTCCAAGGGTTCAATGTCCATTTAGGAATCGGATGGCAGAGGGGAAGAAGCTGTTCCTGAATCGCTGAGTGTGTGCCTTCAGGCTTCTGTATCTCCTTCCTGATGGTAACAGTGAGAAATGGGCATGCCCTTGTTGCTGGAGGTCCTTAATAATAGATGTTGCCTTTCTAAGACACCATTCACTGAAGATATCCTGGGTACTTTGTAGGCTAGTACCCAAGATTGAGCTGACTAGATTTACAACCTTCTGCAGCTTCTTTCGGTCCTGTGTAGTAGCCCCTCCATACCACACAGTGATGCAGCCTGTAAGAATGCTCTCCACGGTAAAACTATAGAAGTTTTTGAATGTATTTGTTGACATGCCAAATCTCTTCAAACTCTTAATGAAGTATAGCCGGTGTCTTGCCTTCTTTATAACTAAATTTATGTGTTGGGACCAGGTTATATCCTCAGAGACCTTGACACCCAGGAACTTGAAGCTGATCCCTCTATGCGGATTGGTATGTCTTCCTTTGTCTTACCCTTCCTAAAGTCCACAATCAGCTCTTTCGTCTTACTGACATTGAGTGCCAGATTGTTGCTGTGGCACCACTCCACTAGTTGGCATATCTCACTCCTGTATGCCCTCTCATCATCACCTGAGTTTCTACCAACAATGGTTGTATCTTGAGCAAATTTATAGATAGTATTTGAGCTATGCCTAGTCACATAGTCATATGTATATAGAGAGTAGAGCAGTGGGCTAAGCACACACTACTGAGGTGCACCAGTGTTGATCGTCAGTGAAGAGGAGATGTTATCACTCATCCGCACAGATTGTGGTCTTCCGGTTCGGAAGTCAAGGATCCAATTACAGAGAGAGGTATAGAAGCCCAGGTTCTGCAACTTCTTAATCAGGATTGTGGGAATGATGGTATTAAATGCTGAGCTATAGTTGATAAACAACATACTGACATAGGTGCTTGTGTTGTCCAGGTGGTCTAAGGCCATGTGAAGAGACATTGTGATTGTGTCTGCCATTGACATATTGTGGCGATAGGCAAATTGCAATGGGTCCAGGTCCTTGCTGAGGCAGGAGTTCAGTCTAGTCATGACCACCCTCTCAAAGCGTTTCATCACTATCAATATGAGTGCTACCGGGCAATAGTCATTAAGACAGCCCATATTGCTTCAGATGAGAGATGAAGAGGAACAGAGAGAGGAGGTTCAGAAGGATGATTCCAGGAATGAAGGGGTTAACTTATGAGGAACGATTGGCAGCTTTGGGCCTGTACTCACTGGAATTTAGAAGAATACAGAGGGATTTCATTGAAACCTACCAAACGTTGAAAGGACTAGATAGGGTGGATGTGGAGAGGATGTTTCCTATGGTGTTGGTATCCGGAACTAGGGGCACAGCATTAAAACTAAGGGGTGACCTTTTAGAATGGAGGTAAGGAGGAATTATTTTAGGTAGAGAGTGGTGTTGATTCAAAAACAGACAATTAAACCAGGAATTCATAAGTCAAGACAAAAATGGGAAACTGATTTGAATATCAAAATTGATGAAAAAAATTGGTCAAGACTATATCTTGATAGTATGACAAATACAATAAATGTCCGACTTAGATTAGTACAATACAATTTTTTACATCAATTATATATTACACCACAAAAAATAAATAGATTAAACCCAAATTTATCTGACCAATGTTTCTGATGTAATCAAGAAATCGGTACTTTTTTACACTCTACTTGGTCTTGCTTTAAAATTCAACCTTTTTTGGATAAATTTAAGACTTTTACTGGAACAAATTATTGGAATACAACTCCCACATAGCCCAATGTTATTTTTATTAGGCGATATTGAAGGGATAATACCGAAACCTAAATTGAATAAATATCAGAAAAAATTTATAAAAATTGCATTCGCAGTAGCCAAAAAAGCTATTGCAGTTACTTGGAAATCAGATTCATATTTAACTATGGACCGTTGGAATAATGAAATATATAGCTTCATCCCACTTGAAAAAATTACTTATAATTTAAGAAATGAATATGATATATTTTTGAAAATTTGGCACCCCTATCTACAAAAGATAGGATTAAATATATAGGTTCTTTGAAGATAAAATTATTAGTTATTTGGGGAAAAAAATAAAGATATATACTAATGTTATTTTGAACTCCATGGAGCATGTGGGGATCCTTCGATATCCAGGCAATCCTTCTTTCTTTCTTCTTTCTTTTTTTTCTTTTTTCTTTTTTTTTAGATAGGGATCTTAAGGGGGAAAGGGTTAAGGGGAGGGGGAGTGCTAATATTAATTTTTCACTATTCTATTTTTCTATTCATTTTAAGTAATTCTCTTAAAAATTTAATTAAAAATATTTTTTAAAAAGGTAGAGAGTGGTGAATCTGTGGAATGCTCTGCCATAGACTGAACTGGAAGACAAATCTGTGGATACGTTCAAGGTAGAAGTTGATAGTTTCCTGATTGGTCGGGGTATCAAAGGTTATGGCGAGAAGGCAGGTGTATGGGGTTGAGTGGGATCCAGGATCAGCCGTGATGGAATGGTGGAGCAGACTCGATGGGCTGAATGGCTTAATTCTGCTCCTATGTCTAATGGCTTTATGGTCTTCGCTCTGCAACACCCCATCCCACCCTCACTCCATTTTCTTCATAATTTCCTTTACTGTTCCTCTCTCTCTAACTCTCTAAAACATTATCATCCTACCCCATTGACCAAAATCTCACATACCATCACACCAGTCTTCAAATGTTCCCCTTCACTTACAACTGCTTCCTTGTGAAATGTCATGTGATACTTTGCCACACTTAAATTGTATTAACAGCTCTGTTGCAAGTATTCTTTATTTTAAAGAAAATAAAACAGCAGTGGTAAGGACCTCAGATTCACTATGCAATGTTTCATTACCTGGATATCTGGAAGTTCAAATCCTGGGTATGCAATAAACTGTTCCACTTTCAGTATAATATAGTACAGATTAAAATGTAACCATGTCTATAACTGGAACATTGTGTGTTTTAGTTCTTGTAATTTTAATACAATAAATACGTGAAATTTACCATGTTAATCACCACAACACATTTAATGGCACGTGCTGAATCTTGTCCAAGCCACATGTCCTACCAGGGGACAATTTATAGGACAAGAATTAAAAAGAAGTGCAATAATTGGGAGATAAACCTATCCTGAGAATGATCTGTGTTCTGGGTAAAGCAAAAGCATCATTCGTATGGAGCAGTCCATATTGATTAACATTTTAATTTGCTGTATAAGCCTGATGCTTAAAGATAATGTAACTAGTTAAATCCGTTGTCCCTTGTTTGCCAGCTTTTGTATGTCCATGTTTCTCTCGATCGCTTATTGTCTTTGCAGTGATCCATGCAATGTCTTCATTATCAATTCAGCATTAAGAAATTTGGTGCCATTGAACTCAGAGGCATTTCCATCACTCCATGGCACTGTGACAGAAGATTAATTCAATTCAGCTGCTGAAAATAATTATTGCATTATGGGAGCAGTAATCATTATTTAGAACATGATTAAATATGTCTGCATCTATTGACTCAGCCTATGATTTATGTATTTGTTTAGTCAATAGTCTAATGTAAATTATGTAATTAATTATAGATGTTGGTGTCAGGTCATTGCTGAAAACAATTTGATGAGAACAAGGACTCTGTTTCATGACAGATGTGAGACTGTGTTCAGGGAATTCCTGGGAAAGATTTCTCATGTGTGAATGGAGCTTGGCGCTGCATCACTCCATCAGCATATCGCGTTTTTTGTAAAAAAATTAAAATAACTTGTTAAGCAAGGAAGGGGAAGCACATAAGCGTAAAAGGAAACTGGGATATCTAACGGTACAAGGCTAAAAAGCCAGAGAGAGTACCTCTGTCATTTATTGCTTCATAAAATTCACCCGGCTTAAATGGTTTCTGAAATGAGCAAGACAGTATGTAATTTGCAGAAGTCCAATCTATAACAACAGATCTCTTAGTAAATACCAGGCTTGTTGGGTTTTGAAATTCAAAGAAAAAGGCGGTGCTTCCAATCAAGGCCAAAGTTAAAATATGCAACGGTGATTCTTGATCAACACATCTGCTTTCCCCGCGGGGAGCTTCGCTCTAAAATAAAACTGATAATTCGGTCAGCCACGTTGTACTGACGAGGCAAAGGTCACACCAGCCCTGTCAGTGCTAGCTGAAGACATTTCCATTTTAATGTCAGAGCTCTAATCTATCATAGATTTGATGTACAAGATACAATGGGTTTAAGTAGTCTTCATATATCACCAGTGTCTTGCCTTCACCCAGGTAATAGTTTGAATTACTCTCCCTACTTCACAATCTGTCACCTCAGTGAAGTAACATTGCCACATGTGTACTAATGGCAGGTTTCTCAACACCAAGTTTATTGACATGTGTTTGAAGGAAAAGTATAGTGAGAGGAGGTGATGGCAGTGTTCGCCCATGTCATCGCTATTTTAAACTGACCTCCCGACATCAGAAATAAAGCAGTCAGCTCCTCCAGTCAGAACTGGTAACTGGCAGAATAGCATGCAGCTGAATGTAAATAGACAGCCCCAATCTGGGATTTTTCAATTAGGCCAGCAGTTTACCATGTAATATTCAACCCCCTGCTATGGACCAGTCCAAGCAGAGATAAACACAATGCAATGTCAGATGCCACTGTAAAATCATAGTCATTGTTCATGGAGCCTGTCTTTGCTAATGCAATGAAAACCCATCAGCCTGTGCCGAGGAAGAGAAAACCTGCAAGAAGTAATTGCCAGAAAATGCTGAACATTCACTTCACCAAATTATGAGTGCTCCTTGCAAGTGTATTAATTCCACCAGGAACCCTTGGAGCTCCTGTTTCATATCATACAGACTCTGCTCATGGGGTAATTTGTACTTCTGATATGAAATTAAACACTAGAATTCTGGAACAATTAATACCTTGGAATTTTGCTGCTGGAAGTGGTGGGTGGTAAGGATATCAAGGGGAGCATGAGGGGAAGCTTCTTCACTCCGAGGGCTGTGAGAGTGTGGAATGAGCTGCCTGTACAGGTGGTGCACATGAGTTCGATTTCAACCTTTAAGAGAAGATTGGATGGGTACATGGATAACAGGGATATGGCAGGCTATAATCCCAGTGCAGGTCAATAGGAGGAGGCAGTTTAAATGGTTTGGCAAGGACTAGATAGGCCAAAGACACAGTTTCTGTGCTTTACTTTTCTATGACTCTAGGAGAGGCTGAACAGTTTGGATCATATTCCTTGGAGGTTTGAAGAATGAGGAGTAACCCTCAGGTGGCTTGACAGAGCAGACTCTGAAATTTATTCACTAGAGGGAGAATCATGAATAAGGGGACATAGGTACAAAAATGAGATCGATCATTTAAAACCAGGCTTTGTGGAAATTTCTTCTCTCAGATGGTAGTGAATCTCTGGAATTATCTGCTCCTGTCAGTGGTGGAGGCCAGATTACGCGATATATTGAAGGTGGAGACAGATAAATATTTAACAGATCAAGGAATTGAGGTCTATGGTGAATTAGCACAGTAGAGTAGTTGAGGCCAGCATTGATCAGCAATGATCATATTGAATGGTGGGCAGGATTGAAACACCTGGTGACTTGCACCTGCTTTGTCTTCTTGTGCTCTTAAATTCTCTTACCTTGCCTTTTTTCTCTTTCTGCTGTTTCTTTCCCTTTTTATCTCATTCAACTATTTTCTCTACTTTAATTCCTTTTTCCTTCCTTACCCATGAATAAATCAGAATCAGAAAATCAAGTTTAATATCGCTGTCATATGTCATTAAATTTGTTGTCTTTGCAACAGCAGTATAATGCAACACATAATATTTGAAAAAACTGTGAAGTACATTAAGTATATGAAATAGTTAAATTAATTAAGCAGTGCAAAAATAGAAATAAAAAAGTAGTGAGGTAGTGTTCATGTGTTCAATGTCCATTCAGAAATTGATGGAAGAAGGGAAGAAACTGTTCCATACATGGCCTCCTCTACTGCCATGATGAGGCCAAACTCAGGTTGGAGGAGCAACACCTCATCTACCGTCTGGGTAGCCTCCAGCCTGGTGGTATGAACATTGAATTCTCCAATTTCCAGTAATTCCCTCCCCCTCCCCCTTCCCCTATCCCAGGTCCCTCTCTGCCTCTCTCCCCTTTCAACTTTCTGCTTCTTTATCTCTACAGTTCCTTCATACTTATCCCCTCCCCTCCCCCCTTTATCTTTCTTCTGATTGGTTTTCCACCTAGCACCTCTAGCCCTACCCCCTCCCCTATCTCTATTACTGGGCTTCGGCCCTCTCTTCCCCCCCATTCCTGATGAAGGGTCTCGGCCCGAAACATTGGCTACTCTTTTCTCACGGATGCTGCCTGACCTGCTGAGTTCTTCCAGCGTTGTGTACGTATTCTCAGATAATTCCATTGGTTTTGTTTTCTGTCTGGTGGGAGACTTGTATCCACATTTTAATTCAGGTACCAGAATATGGTCATCCTCAAAAGCACCAGTATTTAATAATGAATGTAACACCCACAAAATGCCAGAGGAACGTGCAGCAGACCAGGCAGCATCTACGGAAAAGAGTAAACAGTCGAGGTTTCAGGCCAAGCCCTTTCATCAGGACACTCTCAGTATTTAGCAGCATAGTTCATGTCCTTGAACTGAGAGGCTGGCTTTAACATAAGACTCCATCACAATGGTCTTGGATTTATGTGTTGACTGGACTTTTTTTCCCTCGGGAAGGTTAGAATCTTTTTGAAGTACATTTCACTTAATTCAGCAGTCCTGATGAAGGGCCTCGACCCAAAACATTGACTGTTTTCTCTTTTCCATTGATGCTGCCTGGTCTGTTGAGTTCCTCCGGCATTTGTGTGCATTGACTTCACTGAATTTCAATTCCTTATCATAGTGGGAATTGAACTTACTTCCAGATCATGAGTCCTGTGGCAACTTGCAGACAACCATGCAGCCTTATTCAAAGCTAACACATGGGTAACATCTGACATCAATGCTCACTTTGAAAATATTATTTTACAAACTCCTGGTAAATCATGCAATTAGATATTGCAACTCTGCAGAAGACCTGCTGATACAATTGGATATTTTGTTACCAATATTATTTTAAGATTAAGATTATGTTAAATCGGTAATGCAATTCTGACATTAAAGAATATGCAACAAAACTCAATACAGTGATCTTCATTATGCAAAACAATCTGTTGTTTAAAAGATGACAGTTTTAAGACTCTTCATTGAGTTTTATCACCTTTGACCCTGTGTTACCTACAATATCAATTTAAAACCTTACAAGTTACTTAAGTTCTTATACTTTGTTTTCTTGGGATCAAAAATTTGCAAACTTTCTAATGACATAGATCAATTTTATTCATGGTGAATGAGATACAAAAACTATAATTGTAAATTACAAGTTTGGATAAAACCATTGAAATAGAGAATATATAAAGATAGGCAATGAACAGTTCCCACTTAAGTGGGACAAATCATTCTTAATATTACATTATTTAAATTGCCTCTTTAAAATATACACCACACCCTTTTCCCTATGTGCCCATTAGAGAGCTTAACCAAACTTTCATACATATTGACTAGAGAGTCACAATACCTACGTAATTCAGCAAACCTCCCACATTTACCTTTGCGAACAACTTGTTCATCCACAAGAACTTGTCCCCTATCTATCTCTGTCTTAAGTGCCATTCTTGTGCCTAAAGCATAGAAAAAAAAATCAGTTCTGAGTCACTAAGAGATTTTTTTTTGCCTGTTTACTTTAAAGAACACATCAGGCTGTGCAGAAATATAACATGTCTGCTTCCTATCTGTGTAGTGAAAAGCATACAGAGGTTTATCTAACTGTGAAACTCATTTTAGCTGACCTTGTAGCTATTCTAGCTGAAAATGTAAATATCTAGCTGTTGAAACTGCATTAGGTCTCAAACCTTGTGTAGCTTGAGGCAGCAAAACCAAGAAGGCAGAAAAAAAGCACTGCAGAGGGTGCAGAGAAAAAAATTACAAGGATGACACCAGGAAGGTAAGGGTGTACTTCTCATGAATAAATGTGAAGACGGGGTCATTTTGCTCTTGAAAACAAGATGACTGGATGGAAGAGCTATTGATAGAGGTCCTTAAAGTTATGGAGAAAAGATAGAGAGAAAATGTTTTCATTGAAGGGAAAAGCCAAGCCTGGTGGCATCCATCACCATGAAACAGCCACCAAGAAATACAGCAGGGAGTTTAACAGGAATTTCTTCACCCAAGGAGGGATAAGAAGTGGACATCACAACCACATGGGGAGAGGTTGGAGAGGATAGTATGCATACAGTACATTTAAAAGGAGATTAGAAAAGCATATAAAATAGAAGGAATAGTGAGACTAAGATGAGAAAGGGCATGTGAGTGGTACAGCACACCAACATGGAGCAGCTGGGATAAATTACCTGCTTCTGTGTCATATTTTCCTTTTCTCATATTCACATATTGCAGAACCCAGAAGTTCAGGATTCAATGAAGAATTTGGATGGCTGAATCTTTCAGCTTGTCAAGGTGATTGATTCTTCATGGCAGTAACCATTCCCTGAGTCAAGATTTTACAAACAATCCACCCCCGATAAGTAAATTCTGCTAATCTGCAGAACTGCAGTTAACCATTAACAGTTGTAGTTTCATTGCAAACGTATCTGTAAGGAAACAACTGATAACATAGTTGGTGCTCTCCATGATCCCATATTTAGGCTTTCTGCTACATTACAATTCTTTCTAGTCAATGGCATCCTCATTTCTGTCTGTTCTGGTTTATAATCAGCTCAATTTATAATGTAAGGTCTTCTTGCGTTGTCTCCACACTTTTCACAGCTTACTTGCCTTGAATTCCAGCAGCCCAATACTTTTTATTAATTCTGTGAGTAGGGTCTTACGCAAATCATTCAACACACATCCATGTATCATCTTAATTATCATCTGCTGATTGAAATTTGTGAAAAGAGAAACACAGTTAATATTTTAGGTGAAGATATTTAATCAGTTTTCATCCTGAAGTATGAAAATTTACAGAGTTTCTTCCTCTGTAAATATTGTTGCACCTATGAAGTTTATCCAGCATTTTATGTCTTTATTTTAGATTTCCAGCATCTACAGTTATTTGATTTTCTTTCAATTTAAATCTTATAGTTTCACTAATATTTCTGATACCAGATTTAGCATTACTTCAAAAGTTAATTGATAATAAATAGTAAAATATATTAACAACATTCTGTGCAAAATGAAAGAACTTTGATATTTATTTATAGACGGAAAAAGAAAGAAGGAGTGAGGGAGAGAGAAAGAGGCAAGGACAGAGGGAGAGACAGAGGCAGACAGAAAGAGAGAGAGAGAGAGATACTGGAAATCTGCTGACATAAATTTTTTTCCTTTTTAAATTATTCATGCCATCCTATTCACATATATTTTGAAACTCAGGAGCCACAGATATACGAAGATTTTGAATGGATGCATTAGGGAATTCAAGAGAACCCCTTTTATATCCAGTGTGTGGTGAGTTTGTGGAGCTTATTACTTGTGGAAGCAGTTAAGACAAAAAAAACCAGATATGTTTCAAAGGAAGTGAGATAGATAAACAAAGGGAATGAATAGAAGGACATTTTCATATACTGGTTAAAGTCCTGATGTGGCTCATAACCGCCGACAAAGACTTTTTGAGCCTGGTATCTTGCGTCAGTGCAGGGAAGAGTAGACATCATCGTGAGGTATCATTCCTCATTATTAGATTCTGATGCCCTTCATGTGGATTTCCAACGTTTATTGTTTTGGCAATAATGTGCATTAATTTATTCATTTTTGTGAGGCTTCAAAACTCCCTTTAAAGGTACTGAAAAGAAAAATAAACATTTTTTTCAATAGAACAGCAAATCTGCTACCTTTGTTAGGATCTATTTCAAACCAAAGCAATCAAAGTGGACAGAGCTTAGGATACCTTGCACAGTAAAACAAACAGGAGAGTTTTTAAGGGAGTATTGGTTGACAATTGGCTGTGATCATTTTACCCATCATTGAGCCCAGAGAAATGTGGGATCCCTGCCATGAAGTGTATATACTTCATAAACAAAATGATCTATTTAACAGTCAGAGCAATGGGAGGTTCAAGCTAATGCATTTTCCAATGTGTGCCACCGGTTATTAATGTGCTCCAGTTGCTGTTAATTTCACTTTGGAGGAATGATTTATGGGGAGGGAAGGAAGTGAGATGTGTTCTAATTGAGATCAAAATTACAGCTTGTGGTGGTACCAGAAGGAGAGAGATGAGTAACAAATAAGCAAATGCCAAACACAAAGGACATTATTTTGACAATTCTGCTAATGGATAAGAGAAAACCTTGGGGGAAATGTTATTCAAAGCAAGTATGAACAGAGTTCTAGAGAATGGGCAGAAAGCTGAATATAATCTAACTGCAAATGGAATAAACTCTGTCAGCCGGCTCCCTCTATCTCCTCAGCAAAGCATTGTGATGAGAACGGAAAGCTGCTAATAGCTTGGGTTTTACAGTAAAGTCTGTGACAATTAATGGATGCTGGGTTAATGAGAACATTCATTTAAAGGTAATATTTATGCAGAAGACAATTAATTCTCCATGCATTCTAATGGAAATGCTGATGGGTTAAAGAAACGATTTAGACTAAAGTTGTTGATGTGTAGCAGACATTGGAATTAATCCATTATTGCATTCTAAAGTAAAAATAAATGCATTGGTCAGAAATTTATTCGCCTGTAGTTAATCACATAACCACCATGTGCTAAATGTTGATTAGTCTTTATTTAATGAATTGAGATTGTTTAACTCACAGGACTGATGGTTGAATTCCAAAATTCAAAGTTCACACTAAATTTATTATCAAATTAGATAAATATATATCCACTATCAAAGTATATATCACCATATATAGCCCTGAGATTCATTTTCTTGTGGGCATACCCAATAAATGCAATAGCCATAATAGAATCAATGGAAGACTCCTTCAGCAGGGAGGACAAACTATGCAAATACGAAAAGAAAGAAAAAAGAAGTAATAATAATAATAAATAAACAAACAAGTGGGAGGAGATAAAGATGAAGCCAGAGGTCTTTGCAGACTTGAGTGACTTGTCCAGTTCATCCATGAAACTCTTTGCTTTTCAGGGTGGCTGGGGTCCTGCCAGGTCTGTGAGCTATAGCTGCAGCTTGGGCTATGGTTCCTCATGGGTTCTCGCTCTCGGAATTCACCGAGTGGCCTGGCGTTTTGGTATCTCCAGGTGCACCTGAAAGCTGTGTGCCTTTGGAGCGTGGCCCTGTGGACGATCCTCGCCAACGTTGCCGACTGAAGCATTGGGGGAGATTGAGATATCGAGACAGTGGGTGATGTACTCAGCTGTGGAAGACCTCTGCACTCAAGCGATCTCTCTCCAGCTTGATGGTTAGTGAGAGTCTGTTGACTCAGGTTAGTGACGTGGCAGATTGTACCATCGAAACAGTGAGCTGTTGACCTCCCTCCTCGCTGTGGCAGGAATAATCTTTCTCCCTCCCTTGCCAGTGAAAGGGAGAGCCTCTCTGAGCCATCAGTGTTAGTGTGGCCAGTGGTTTTTGATGGACTGTAGATCATGGTCTCTGGGGCTTTGCTATTGCTTGCTTGGTGGGTGGTTGGGGGGGGGTTTGATGCTTTTGCTGGAGTAATTGGGGGGAGGGGAGGAGGAGGGCTGATGCTTTTGGTGCTGCTTGTACATGGGGAGGGGAAGGGGAGTTTGGGGTTCTAACATTTTTCTGTCATTCATTCTCCTGGGTTTTTCTTCTGTTTCATGGATGTCTGTGAAGGGTAAGGATTTCAGATTGTATGCTGTACACATTCTCTACATATTAAATGGAGCCATTGAACAGATACTGAGAACATGAGATGAAGAGGCCCTGAAATTAAGTCCATAGGTTGTGGGAACTGTTCAGTGATGGGGCTCCACTTAGACCATCTTAACCCTTGGGATTTTCTCAGGATTTTGTTTCAGTATCATCAAAAACAGCGCAGATATTTCTAATGTAAGAGCTTCTTCTGGCAAAGACGTACAGTACATGGTCTCCTTCAGAAGCCATTTTACTGCTGACTCATACAGATCTCAATGAACCAACTGAGCACACAGACCAGATAGGAAGCAATGTGGATGGAGAAATAGTTCTCGGAGCCACTTGAACCTCTCCACATCCAAGTCATGTCTGATGTGCTCCCAAACAACTGGCTGCAATTAGCGCCACCAAAAAGTCAATGACTGACTCTTTTTCTCTGGAGAAGTGTGGCTGTCGCACTACACAGCATTAGGGGGAAACATCCATCATCAGAAAGTATAAAACATAAGTTGTAGCAGACAGTAATGTAAACAAGAACCAGCCTTCAAAAAAAACCTGTTCACTTGTAAAGTATGAGTAGTAATCAGACACTATTGTTTGCAAAGATTACAAGGTACTAGCTACTTGAGTGATAGACTTTGGAAACTGATATGCCAGCTTTTCCTATTGACATTTGTTTGAAGATTCTTTCTTCAAGGATGCAACACCTATTGCTACTTTAAGGACACTGAAATCAGACATTAGGAGTGGGACATCGTGGTTTTGTACCATGGTGGATCAAACAGAGGAAACAATAGATGAATGCCTATGTTAATCAGACTGCAATGAAACTCCCTCGATTAGATCTGGGAAGGGCTCTGACTGGAAATCTTGCCACTTAACAAAGAAATACTGTCAATCAATATTTGGTGTGTTTGTGTATCCAGACAGCCATCCCTCAATACGGTAGCAAAGCAAGGATGCTTTGGGTGTCTGAATTCCAACAAAGGTGTTTGAGGTGGTCTTGTCAGTCAAGGTTGCTCCCATTGTAAGTATTTAACTTCACAGAACCATTTATCTACAACCTAAAATACTGAAGTAAATGATGCGATTGTAATTATGGAAATTGTATTAAATGACCTACTATAAGACATTGGAGCAGAATTGGGCCATTCAGCCTCAGCACATCTGCTCTGCTATTCCACCAAGCTGATTTATTACTCCTCTCAACACCATTCTCTGCCTTCTCCCTGTAACCTTTGAACCCCTTACTAATTAAGAACCTATCAGCCTCTGATTTAAATATACCCAATGACTTGGCCTCCACAGTTGGCTGTGGCAATGAATTTCAAGGATCCCCCACCCTTTGGCTAAAGAAATTCCTCCTCATCCCTGTTCTAAAGGGACATCCTTCTATTCTGAGGCTCTGTTATATTCGTTTGTATGTAAAAATTCATTGTTGGAAGAGAAACAGAGCTAAAATTTTGAATCAAAGACCATTCACCAGAGCAGTTCTGATGAAGGGCCTTGCACCTGAAACATAAATTCTGTTCCCTTCCCACCAATGCAGATCTGCTGCATATTTCTTATAGATAAATAAACATCAACAGCACATTCAGGCCCTTCGGCCCATAATGTTGCACCAATCATGTAACCTACTCTAGAAGCTGCCTAGAATTTCCCTACTGCATGGCCCTCTATTTCTCTAAGCTCCATGTACCTATCTAAGAGTCTCTTAAAAGACCCTATATTCACTGGTTTTTTTTTCATTTTAGAGTTCCAGCATTTGCTACTTTAGTTTTGATTTTGTGGCAGAATGGGAATAACAAATCATCTGAGTTTAAATTTCAATTCTATTCAAGAAGCTTAATATCATTGCCAGAACCTTTGTTAACAAATTGTTTCCATTACATCTTGAGGATTTTGTTATTCATATCTTGTTTTTTCTCCTTGCTGCACATCAGCAAGTTCAATCCAAATTGTTTCTTTAACAATTTATGATCTTTATTTTTTAAAAAAGCTTGAAAAAAATCTCAAGCTCAGAGTGGTTGTTCAGAGAGATGCTTCCACCAGATTTCTCTTGTGTATCAGTTTGTGGTGATGAATAACGATTTTTTGCATCTACAGCTCCAGTTTCCATGTGGCTTATTCAAAGTCACAACATACAATAACTGATCACAAGGCAAATCATATGATGTTTATATGTGTTACAAACTTTGCTGTTTAATATTACTTTGTTCTAATGTATTGAAAGCACTGATTCATCTCAGTTTGCATTTCAGTCCTATTTAAGATCATTACCAATACCTTTGTTAAGTAGACCAACTGGTTCCTCCACATCTTGCTTTCTCCATATCTTGCTTTCTCTCCTAGTCGCACATCAACAACTTTAATCTAAATTGCTCTTTTAACTATTTATGATCTTTGTGGATGAAGTCTAGATTTCTTCAGTGTCTCCTTATATCGAACAAATCCAGGGTAAGAAACATTGGCAAGACAAGCTCTCCAGCCAAAATATCCAACAAAAAATTAGGGGAAAGGATATAATATGCAATTTTGTACAGAGTTAGGGATCTCTGATACAACTGAGTAGAGTTTAATCTCATTAGCTCAATGAGCACTGGATGAAGGCAGAGTTAAACTGGTTCTGTTTCCATTCTGATCCTAATTTCTCTACTAGACAGCAAAGACTGTATGCTGGTTTAGGTTTTCTCCTTTTTAACGTGCATTTTGCAATGCTTTGAAACATATTTGAAGCAGGTGTCATGACTGTGATGAAGAATAAAACATAATGGGAGAGTTAAGTGATTTATTGATATGTCATGCTTGAGACTTCAGTGGTGCGAGAATAGCAAACTATGATTGGATGTTATTTCTGGTACTAATGTGCGTTTGGCTCATTGTTATTTGGATTCTACATTGTAAAATAGCCAGTTTAATTAAATCGGTAAGTATTAAGGAGGAACGGGGAACAAAGTTAAAGTGAGTACAGTAAACAATTAGGTAAGTTTGAAGGGATTGTGGGGAACACAGCCAAGTCAACCTCAGGGTAGCATAAAGCCCAAGGCACTGATATGTTAAGTGCAGAACAGAAACTGGAGCTCTGATGTGTTAAAGGGAGCCAGTAGCGTATCTAAGGTATGGCAGGTATAGCACTTGCCCTGGGCGCCACTGAGCAGTTTCTATTAAAGTTAGACAAGCCATCCTCGATAATGAAAAAAGAATTTTCTTCAGATGTATGATCTGTCTTTGATTATCATGGGTGAGAAGCACTAGGATGGCCTTATTTCAGAGCATTGTGTAAGAAGACCATGAAACATTTCTTCACAAAGAAGAAGGAAAGTGGAGCTGAAGGACGGAAGAGACTTAAGTTGGAGGTGGAGGAAGCCAAGAAGTCAAGCAAGTTCTTCATGCCCTTCTTTGAAAAGCCCAGAACAAGTAGTTCAACACATTCCATGGAGTCGCCCACACCTGCTACAAGTTTGTTAGAACTCAAAGGTGGATCAAGTACAAATGCGACACAAGCCGAGGAGGAAGTCAAGTCAGGTAAATCTGAGTATGATGAGATTAAGAGTAAGGCTCCACAAAGAACGTAGACATAACAGGAGGGGAAGCCAATGGTGGTGTTGGTGATGTTGAGTTTATTGACAAGATTGATGGTCACAGTGAATGGCAGTGCTGGCTCGAAGGGACAAATGGCCTACTCCTGCACCTATTGTCTATTTTACTTGACGAGATTGAACCTGACGACACTGAACCTAGTGAACTGGATGGTATCAAAGAGCCTCGAACTGTCAAACCAGAAGTGATTGAACAGCATGACATTGGACTTCTGAAGTTCGACAAGGATACTGGAAAAGCTATTCTGCCTGACACGTTGAGAACAGAAATAATAAAGCTGGATTTGAAGTATTTCCAGAACAGTGAGGGGCCCTTCCTACCAACAAATAACCACTCAATAAACAAAACTTGGCTCAAGAGGAAATTGGGAAATGGTCATGGTGAAGAAGTGGTCTATTCCCTTTCTAAAAAGTCTGCATTTTGTATCTGTTGTCTTCCCAATTGCCGGTCAGACCATCAATCCTCATTGGAGCAGGAAAGTGGATTCAACCAGTGGAAAACACCTGAAAGGATTAGTGTTCATGAAAATGCCAAGAACTATCGAGAATACTTCACACAGTGGAAAGAAATGGGAAGAAATTTAGCTGGAAACAGAGGAGTTATTGACATGGTATTTCAGTCTTATCTTTCACCAGGTGACCAGAATGAATTCATCCACGTGATGGCATCCAGTGTTCGCCAGAGTTTACTGAGAAGCATTCACACAGCCAAGTACTATAGTCTCATATCTGACTCGATTCCTGATCAGGCACACCATGAGCAGATGTCAGAAGAAATGAGGTATGTGGAAGTTGATTTTGAGAGGAAAACAGTCTGTGATAGAGAGTCCTTCCTTGGTTTTATCTAGACAAGGCAGAAGGATGCTGAGAGCTTGGTTGAAGACATCTTGAAACAGCTAGAGAAGGACAAAATGGAGCTACAAGATTGTCGGTCACAGTGCTATGACAATGTTGTTGTGATGGCTGGACACAGAAGTGGTGTTCATCAAAGAATAAATGAGAAAAACAACCTGGCAGAGTTTGTGAATTGCAACAATCACTCACTCAACTTGGTGGGTGTACATGCAGCCAAGCAGGATACAATGATGGTCATGTTTTTTGGAACTATCGAAGCTCTGTATGTGTTTTTCTCTCGTTCAACACAGTGCTGGGAAAAACTCAAAAACGCTGTGCCTGTGGTTGTTAAGTTGGAGTCCGAAACCAGGTGCAGTGCAAGGACAGAAGCAGTGAATCCTGTCAACAAACAAGTACCTTGAGGAGATACTTCAAGTTCTCCAGGACATGACAGACAATGAAAACGAGACCAGTGAAACAAGAAGTGACGCAAGGCAGCTGTACAACTGCATGTTGAGTTATGATTTTCTGATTTTGCTAGGATTTTGGAACAAAGTACTCATTTGAATTGACCGTATTCAAAAGAGGCTGCAGGATCCTAGCATGAACTTCCACGATACTGCCCTGGATTTGAAAGCCCTCTGAAATCATTTTTATGATGAAAGAGAAGTGTTGGTCAGTGAGACACTCGAAGAAGGAGTTGGTCTCTGTCGAGAATAAACTCAAGAGACACTGGGTTAACAGCTAAGGAGGAAATGGAAAGAGTCATGAAGGGAACACTCAACCATCTTCACAGAGAAATGGACAAAAGGTTCACTCGTTTGCACGACACTGACGCCAAGTTTGGGTTCCTTCTCGATGTCAAGGGACTGTGTTACAGTGCCGACAGTAACGACCTAAAGAAGAAGTCTGAAAATTTGGGCGCATTGTACAGCTCTGATGTTGATGGACAGCAGCTATATGAAGAAATTTTGGATTGCAGAATGTCTTTATCAAAGCTGGTCAACATGAAAGCATCAAGACCTGAAGAGCCTTTTGAATTTATTGTTCAGTATGGAGATGAGAGTGTTTTCCCCAATCTTCGCATTGCTATTCAGATTATACTAACCGCCACAGTTTCCATCACCAGCTGTGAGAGATCATTCAGCAAGATAAAACTAATACTTTCATATTTGAGAGCCTCCGTGGGTCAAGGCAGACTCTGTGATCTTGCTCTGCTGAGTGTAGAAAGAGAAGAAACTGAAAAAACTGACTTTGATCACATCATAGACCAATTTGCATCAATGAAAGCAAGGAAGGTGCAGTTATAATTTCCATGTCGTGCCATAATTTGTTAATTAAAAGATTAACAAGCTTGACTTGTATTTTTGAGCTGATATTATGGTAAAGTTATCTAAAAGATAGGTGTCAGTAGTTTGGACAGGGTCGCAATTTCAGTGCTTACCATAGGTGTTATTTTCCATAGATACGTCCCTGAAGGGAGCACAAGAAACAGCACCCAACGAATTAGAAGATGACCCATCAGGATTTCTGAATACTCAAATAACCGATTATTGTTTTGCTGTAAAAGGTTAAAAAAGATGCAAAATTTGATTCATGTGTTATGTTTACTAATCAAAACATTGGGGAAAGTTTGAAATTTGAGTGTTGAAAGGAAATGAATTGAGTAACCCCGTAACTTAACTTAACATTTTTTTGATTTGTTTTATTGAAGACCACCTTTACAATGCTTACCTGGCAAAATTGCAACTGATTTCAGAGCAACATAGAGATTCCCGAGGCAAAAAGGTATATATCGAGTCAAGTCAAGTTTAATGGTCATTCATTCAAACCATACATGGATATAGCCGAATGAGACAGCGTTTCTCTGGGCCAAGGTGCAAAAACATACACACACATTCAAAATAGGGAGAAAGGGGGAAAAAGAACATAGTCATGTAAGAAAACACATTTTTAGTCCAAGACCCTAAGCGACAAGTCCCACAGATTGATGGTTCCTGGCAGTCCAGCCTGTAATCCCACCGATCCAACACTGGAGGGCAGCACCAACAGGAGAGGCCTCCCCCAACCGAGCCCGGATGCCACACTACAATGCAAGCCCACAGCTTGAGGCTTAGTCCTTGCTACAACAGAGGAGGCATAGCTGCCTCGCCACCTGTCTCTTCCCACTAAACAAGGGAAGCAGGCCAGCGGCATTCAAATTCCAACAGAGTCTTGCGGTCGCGTTTCACTACACGCTGTCTTCACACCAACTCTGGTGCCTCCGCATAGCAGGCAGCAGTGAGGTCTGCACCCGAGTCAGCTCTTCCGAATCCACTCTGGCAAATCCCTTGGCTCAATGGCCCAACTCAAAACCTTCAGCACAATGAATCCCTCAGCCAAATGGCCTGACTGGCCTTCTCTGAACCACCGGCCAGCTCTTACATCTCCCCAGCCGGCTACTCTGAACAATGGGCAACTCACTGATGTAGTAGACCTGCTGTACACATAGTTATTGGAGTCAAGAATAGTCTTACTGTGTATAAAAACACATTAACAAAGAAAAAAAGCACCTTTGTCTAGCCCCTGAGCAGCCACTGTGTGTGTGTACACATCACTAAGTGTGATTGCAGGAATCCCTTGGCCGAAGACAATGTCATGAACAGACATTTTTAGAAGAGAAGATCTCAGTGATTCTAAATGGGATAATGCAAGAGCAAGGCCAGATCCAACAGCGTAGCATGGAACCAGTTGGGGACAGTCCCAACTATACAAGCAGGACACACCATAATCACAACAATAGAATTTGTGGCTTAATTGATTATTGTTTCCGTTCTGTAGTAAGATTTCATTGGAGAAATCCAAACAACAAATTAGTATTGAGATGATGCAAGCTTGAGAATATTTTTAAAGAAAGTCAATTATGTTAGAAAATTAAAGGCAGCTAATAATGAGTTTTCTGAGAAGGGGGGGCAAGACAATGGTTCTGAAATGGAGGGGCAATATCAGTCAATATTGCTCTCTAATCCCAGAAATTCCCTTGAGAACCTGTTCTACACCCTCTATAGTGAGCTGAGCTACACAGAGTGTTCCAGGTACCATCTCACCCGACATCTTGTACAGTACATCTATGCCACAGTATCCCAACTCTCATACTCAAAACCTGAAGCAATGAAGGTGCCTTATGCCTACTTCATCACTTTGTTTACCATGTTGCCACTTTCAGAAAACTATGTACTAGGCTTCCCTGTTCCATAGCACACCCAAGGGCCCTGTCAGTCACTGTGTAAAAACTATATATTATACTGCATAATGATGTTAATGAACACAGAATATAGAACAGTACAACACAGGAACAGGCCCTTTGCCCATGTTGTGCCAAACTAATTAAAAATAATTAAATGCTTAACAAAACTAATCTCTTCTGCCTGCACAAGGTCCCCATCCCATGATTCATGTACCTATCTAAGAGCCTCTTAAAGACCTCTATCATATTTGCCTCCACTACTACCCCTGGTAGTGCATTCCAGACACTCACCACTCTGTTGAAAAGAGAATATTTTTGGAGCACAGGGTATAAAGTTATGGAGTTTAAAGAGAAAAGCTTTTTGGACATAAGCATTTAAAATTTGCAAAAATAATTTTTTTTAAAAAATGTGATGTAATTATATACACATAGGAATAAGTTCCTGCAGAAGTCCATGGGGAACTGCCAGAGAAATAAGAAAGGGGTGATCACTTTGATGGGATTATATTATAGCCCCCTCCCTAATAGTCACCTGGAATTGGAGGGTCAAGATCTATTTGCATAAAAATGAAATAAATGAGAATCTGTTAAATTATCTAACTATATTAAGACTAAAAGTCTGGTAATATATGTGTAAAGATACAGACATTGTGCAAGATCTTGAATGAATACTTCTGTCTGTATTTACTGTAGAGAAGCCAGTAAGATCAGAGAAGGGCATAGTGATATTCTGGAGCATATTGACGTTATGAAAGAAGAAGCATTGGAGGTCTTGAAGCACATAAAGATTGGACAAGTTCGCAGGATGTTATAGGAAGCCAGGGAAGAGAGAGCAGATATTTTTGTATGTTCTTTACTACAAGAATGGAGGATAGCTGATGTACTATTTTATAGAACCGCCAGCAATAAACAATCAGAGTTCAATTCCCACTGTTGCCTGCAAAGAGTTGCTATGTTCTCCTGTGACTGCATGGGTTTCTTCTGGGGGCTCCGATTTCCTCCCAAATTCCAAAGATGTATGGGTAGGGTTAGCAAGTTGAGGTCATGCTATGTTGGTGACAGAAGTGTGGTGACACCTGCAGGCTGTCCGGCACAACCTTCATTGATTTGATTTGACGCAAACGATCCACTTCACTGTATGTTTCGATATTTTGATGTAGATATGACAAATAAAACTAATTCTTCTTAAATGGCAAGGTCTGATTAGAAATAGTCAGTTACTACCCCTCTACCAACAGGCTCTTGAACCAAAGGGGATAACTTCACTTGCCCCATCATTGAAATGTTCCCACAACCTATGAACTCTCTTTCAAGGACTCTTCATCTCATATTCTCGATATTTATTGCTTATTTATTATTATTATTTATTTTTATACTTGCTCGGTTTGTTGTCTTTTGCACACTTTGAACACCCAAGTCGGTGCCATCTTTCATTGATTCTATTGTGGTTATTGTTCTATTATGGATTTATTGAGCATGCCTACAAGAAAATGAGTCTCAGGGCTGTATATAGTGACATATATGTAATTTGATAATAAATTTACTTTGAACTTTGAACAGTGTACATGGGAAGTCACACCTCATGAACTTTGATTGTGTTTTGGAGGTAACCAATATAATTCATGAAGGCAGAGAGGTATATGAGCTTTAGTAAAGCCTTTGACAAGGTTCCACAGGCAGATAGGCTGGTGGGAAAAACTTTGAGAATGTCATCTATTTGTGGGATAGGACTAACCACCCCATTATAGAGAAATCCAATGCTCACCTTTGCTTTTTGCACTGATTTACTGGAACACCTTATCCAAGAGGTAGGCGTGATATTAAACATTATATTTGTGTGAAGCCATTTTATGTCATAATCCTATGTTAAAAGCATTGCAATTAGTTGTGTTTGATTATTACTTTGCTAGATGTTGATAATAAGATTGATATTGACTGTAAGTTTTCATCTTTGCAAAATATAAATTTGCAAAAATAATTTCCAGCTCAAATGGAAGTGCATCTTCCATCTGCATCGAGACTAAGAAAACAAAGTCAGTCAAGTCTTGAAGTTGCTAGTTATCAATTTAGAAGGTTTAAAAAGAGACTGTATTTGTTTGTATTGCAAACAAGTCTCTTTGCTTTTATTTAATATGCTGAATACTACAACAATTAATATTGAATGTTTTTCATACACAGGAGATGGATGTTAAAGATGATGTTTGTTTAGTGCTTTCTCTATGATGTGATGCTTTTGAGCACAAGCACATTATGTGCATTATTCATTGACTACGTTTGTCAGGACATGCATGTGTATCAGGAGCTAATGATCCATATTAAATTTATGATGCTATAAAGCAGAAAAATACTCCCCCTCCACAACTGTGTCAGAAGTTACCAATTTTGATAGAAGGGCAAAGAATAAAACCTAATCAGATGAAGGATAGTACTGTGTGAGTGAGAAATCTAAACGTTGTGAATAAAACACTGTATGTGTTAACTTTATTAAGGCAGGCACTGACAGCCACTGAACAGGCACACTGCGAGTGTCTAGAAAGTCAAGACCTTCAGTATAACAAATTGATTAAATGACTGTGTAATAGTCTCTTTAAACAAATCTTGCGTAACAAGTTAATAGATCTGATCCATTACCATACTGCAAGAATCAGGTGATAATCTGAACCATTCATCACCTTGGTTAAAATATTATTCTATCAACTGTTTAATTTTATGATTTAATTAAAATAATAACCATGCTTTATAACTGAGTGTGAGCTTCTAAACAAAAGACAAAGTACTATTTCAATGACATTGTACTCACAAGGACTAGTCATTTTAGATATCAAGAGTCAAGCATGCTATATATTTGCTATATCCCCTGAAACCTCTCGTATTTGTTTTGGAAAACAGTCCATTTTGGAAGTGACTACATTATAACTATACATAAATGAGTTGTCAATAACTGTTTGCCTGCTATTGGTGGCTAAATATTCTCAATAAAATATTGATGCAGTACCTTTTCCCTAGTAATATAGAGCAGATTTTCTCAATAGTTTCTATTGCCATTTAACACCACTCTTTTATTACAGTCAGAATGCACGAACAAAAACCAGCCGATGTTTTAACCGGCCAGTGAACAGGAACACTCCAGGGAAATGCGTCCGCTCTCTTCTACCTTGTGACTCAACACAACTAAAAATATAGTACAAATTCAAATTTCATTTCAGCCTGAAAGTCAAATCTTTCACCTCTGACTTGGAATCAAATATTCCATCACTAGTTACTGGACTGCTCCCTAAAACATCAAATCAAACACATAACAATATAACTTCACAGCACACTGTGTTCCTGTCCTTCTTGTTTAAATGCTAGAAATCTCAAAAATAGAGATTTGCTTGGCTCTCTTTAAATTTTACATAATGCAATCCTTCCACAACTTTCATTGTGTGAACATTACTTTTATAATCTCAGATATCTACAGGGAATCCTACTATCTGCTTTTCTGCTACCAATCCTCCTCTTCCCCCCCCCCCCACCCCGCAAACCACAAGAGCCCTATGCAAAAGTGTACTGTGTAATTACTTTTCATGCACATCAATCATTTATTGCACTTGTAGCAGTTTAGAAAGTAGATCCCCTCTGCATGACTAGTGATGCCAGAGCTCAGCAGAAGACAGGTGATAGAGGTTGGGGCAGAGGAGGGGGCTGCTTAGATGGGGTGCTATTGGTTGTGAATGGTGGGGGAAGGAATGGACAGTGATAAGGTTTGGGTTTGTGTTATATGTATTAAGCCCAGCCAGGCTGTTAAACCAGCCAATGGTCCTATCAACAGACAGCAACAGCATTAAATGTGTGGAAAATAAAACACATTTTAATAAAACTCATTGCAGTGAGAGCAGGTGTTCTCCTTGAGTAAGCTGTGGGCAGTCTTTCACCTGTGAGAATCAAGTTTGGGGATCAGGTAGTTGCCGTCCAATATGAAATCAGAGATAGTGATTTTAGTTTTTGGCTTCAGTGGGAAGTACGCTAAGCAGGCTAATCAAATCTTGTCAGGTTCTCGCCGTTTATAGTCATAGTCATACAACATGAAGCAGACCCTTCAGCCTATCTGCCCCATGACAACCCGTCTAAGCTAATTTCATTTTCCTACAGTTGGCTGATACCCCTCTAAATCTTTCCTATCCATGTACCAGTCCAAGCGTTTTTTAAGTGTCATTGAAATATTGAAAATTAAACCACTTCCTCATTCTGTATATTGACCACTCTTTGACTGAAAATGTTACCCCTCACGGTTCTTGTTAAATCTCTCCCTCTCACTTTAAAGCTATGCTTCTAGTTCTTGATTGGCCAACCCCAGAAAAAAGGCTGTGACCAATTAACCTATCGAAGTCCCTGATGATTTTATGTAGCTCTATACGATCACCCCTTATTCTCCTGCATTTACTCAACATTGTCACTCCTGTTCTCCAGATTACTCAGTATCTCCTCATAACTCAGTCCCTGGAGTTACTGCAACCTCTTGTAAAGCTTCTCTGAATTCTTTCCAGTGTAATGACATCTTTGTTATAAAAGGGTGACCAAAACAGAACATGAAGTATGCTCGGTGCTGCTCTTTGCACTAAACACTGCTTGCTGTCTGTAACACCGACTGTGCTAGATGCAGAGTCATGTATTGAAAAAAAAATGTCACTCACATACCTGAAAACTGTGTTTTAGAATCACAGAATGGTAACAGTGCAGAAGGCAGCCATTCCACACACTATATTTAAGCTAGCTTTCTATCACTGCAACTCCTCAGTTCCACCCACTGACTCCTCCTCTGTAGTCTTGCATAATGTTTCTCTAATGCTCTCATGAAGACCACAATGGAAGCTGGTCTCTCTACATCTGCAAGCACTGTATTAATATCACTTAAAAGTTCAAAGTTCAAAATACATTTGTTATCAAAGTGTATAAATGTTACCAGCTACTATCTTGCAGGCATTCACAGTAGAACAAAGAAATATGGTAAGATTGATGAAAAGCTACTTATAAAGATTGATAAGCACCCAAAGTTCAAAAGAAGACAAACTGTGCAAATTAAAAGTAAAATAATAAATAAATACGTAAACAATATTGGGAACATGAGTTGTAGAGTCCTTGAAAATGAACCCATGTGTCGTGGAACCTCTTCATCTTCATTTTATGCCTATAACCTTTAGCTCTCCTCTCCTCCACCAGCAGAAACAAGCTTCCACTTTTTACTCTCTTCAAGCCCCTCATCATTGAATAAACTTCCCCCAAGCCTCTGTCAGACTTTCACTCTCCAAACAAAACAGTCCAGACTTACTAATTTATTTGGGTCATCAAGGACTGTTCTCATAAATTTTTTCTGGACCCTCTCTTATGCTTTACATCCTTCCTACAATGTGGCAACCAGAAATGAACATAATAATCCATCTGGATTATCAAGGCTCAGCATGACTTTCCTACTTTTATATCCAGTCTCTATTAATAACGTCCAAAATTTGGTAATGTCTTATTATTTTCTCTATCTATTTACCACCTTCAGTGACCTGTGCATGCATATCTTGAACTCATTCTGCTCCTGTGATCAGTAGTACATTCATTTAAGTCAAGTATGATGTTCTCCCAAGAGGTTATTCCACTAAAGGGAAATGCCTGTGCGTGACTTTATTTAACGTGGGGAGACTGATGCATGTGCAGCCATCACACGGTCCTTGACAGATTGGGATTGGGCTCCAGTGTTTTGGCATCTAAGATGACTAGTTGCTTTTTGTCTGAATCCTCCCCTTTGACCTTACCACCATGGGTGAACCTACCAGGAGCTAAGCACCAGGCGGAATCACTTTTGGGATCTCAGGAACTCATAAGCCTGCCCATCTGAACAGGATGTCAATCCTCAAAGTCTTAGAAACTAATCCATTTGATTATCTTGCATAATCTTGCAAAATGCATCACCTCTTGCTTCCCTACATTAATCTTTACCTGCCATGTGTCAACCCATTCATCAACCTGTTGAAGCCTAACACTTTCCTCTTTACATTTCACAACATTATCTCGTTTTGTGTCATTCATAAATTTAGAAATTATAGCTGGTTCCTCTCTCCACAATCCATCTCATAAACTAGATCAAAAATAGCAATAGCAATATTAGCAATAATATTAGCAATAATAGCAATATCCAACACAGATCCCTGAAGAACACTGGTATTCATTTCCTCCAGTCCAAAAAATATCTATTTACCACACACTTCTGATGTTGGTCACTTAGCTAACTTGTTTCCCATTCTATCAATATCTCTATTATATCATGGGTTTAACTGTAATTTAGACAGAGTAAATTATATAAACCCCCAAAAATGGAAATTACACCCACTTACAATCATGTATAGACTTTATCAAAAAGAAATCTTTCAACGCCCTTTCAAAAGTTTTCAATCAGTCTAATGAAATATTGAGGTCATAAAAATTATTTCAGCAGGTAGGACAAAAGCTTGCTGAAAGTTGTAAAACAAATTAAAAACAGGAACAGGACATTTAGAGATGGAAGAGTTCAGTAGAACAACTTCAGAACAGGGTGCTTTGGTGACTCAAGACACAGGTGACAATACTGGAATGAGATTGCACAAGGACTAGAGAAATGGAGAGTATAGAGAGGCTTAAAGTGCTGGATTAGAAAGAAACAAAGGACCCACTGGAAATGCAAGGAGAGATTAGGAACTCAGTATAGTTCCAGATAGAGCATCAGAATATTATATGGTATGTAGTTTACTGGCTTAGAAAGATAAGAAGCTGACCAGGAAAGCAACAAAATAATTAAATAGCCATGATTGAGGGTTTTACCAGCAGGAACTGTGTGAAGCAAAAAATCATTGAGGAGCAGCATTTAGATGAGAAATTGCAATGGAGGTAATAGCACTTTGATGTTAGAAGTTTTCATCTGAAGTTCTGCTCCTCATTACTTAATCAACAGCCAAATCCATTTATTTAAAATAAGTTGATAGTTTTGCCAAAATAGCAGAGGTAAGTTTTAGGCTAAAGTGTCGAACATTTGCACTTTATGTCTGTGGTGCCTCCAATGGATGCTGTCAACATCTCTTTGGAAGAAACATCACATGTTTCATGGAATGGAGGGTTATGGGCTGAGTGCGGGCCAGTGGGACTAGGTGAGAGTTAGCGTCCGGCATGGACTAGAAGGGCCGAGATGGCCTGTTTCTGTGCTGTAATTGTTATATGGTTATATGCATGCCAACATGGAAATTCCTGGCCTGTGACTATAGATGTACAAAGGGAACACACATGTCACCCATCACCCATCCAACCAGATATCCTCTATGCCACTTGTGCAGAATCTGTAGATACTGCATATGACTTTTCGCCACTTGGCAACCCAAAGAACTGGAAGTAGAATCAAGTCACCCCAAACAAGAGGCAATGCCTACAACCTAGATAATAACTGATTCTAAAAACAGTGGAGCGCTTTTCCATGCTGAAGCAAACCAAGAAGATACTTGTTAATGAAGAGCTATGGGAACAATGAACCATAATTGTATTCAATATTTATAGTTCCTTTATCAGGTTTCAAAGTACATTAAAAACAAACTGAATATACCATTTCATTCTGGATACATTTGTGGCTCCTTGCATTTCATTGTCATCTTAAGCAAGAGTGTGAGTTCAAGCCATCAAACTATCCAGTTGTGAAAATAATCTATGTTCACAATCCCTTTTGGTACTGAAGGAACTTCTACAATGTTGGAGGCGTTGTCTTCCGCAAGGGATGTAAAACCAAATCCCTGCCCAGCTTCTGAGGTGGATATGAAATATTACATACTTCTGGACAATATTTCTCTGTCAACCAACATCACTGAAAGTGAATTACAACTTGGTCCTATTTGTTGGTAATGAAATCTGTCTAGAGTATTCCAACAGCCAAAGGTACAATGCTGACATTTTAAGTGCCCTGAGTTGTGAAACGAGCAAGCTGTTTTTTAATGAGTTGATGTTAGGGAATGTCTTCACTTTCTGTTGAAGAGGCAATGCTGCAATCTTAATAAGTGTCATCTTAACATGTGAATTGCAGTAGAGAAATTAACCTCTGTACAGCTGAAGCTATTTCACCAATGCACCGAAATCTGTTCTTCATACAGAATGCTCTTCCTCACCAAATTCAGTAAAGTGCTAGAATGATAGAATGCAATGAGAGAAATAAAAGGATCAAGAAAGCTCAGAAAATACACAGGTGGACTGCCCCACATTTAGAAACCAGGCAGAAATGGCAGAAGTCAGTAACTGTGAGAGTGATGTGAGATTGAGTCAAAATATGAGAAGAAAGGTTAACTCATAAACAGCCAATTTTTCAGTCTTATCATGTTGTAAACAAAGTTAGATAAATGTTCATTTCCTTGGTGGTTGCATTTTAAGAATAGTTGCAGCAGATTGGATCACTGTTGTTTGCCGAATCATGGGTGGTATTGAACCAGCAAATGAGGTGGGACACCTGCTTGCGAAGTTCCATAATAACACAATAGCAACTTCATGCTCATTGTCATTGGCTTCAGAAAGGGGAAGATGGAAATCTACATGCCTGTTCTCACGGGTGGATCGGAAGTTGGAAGAATTAACAGCTTCAAATTCCTGGGTGGTGACACCTCAGATGACTAGTCCTTGGCTTATTATATTTGTGAAAGCACAAAAAGGCTGTACCAATGCCTCTTCTTCCTTAGAAGCTTAGGGAGTTTCAACATGTCATCAAGTACCATAACAGACCTCAACAGGTGCATGAGGTAACCGGACTAGAAAAATCATGGTCTGATATAGCAATTCCTGCATGCAGGAATGCAAGAGGCTGCAGAGATGAGTGGAAACAGCCCAGTCCATCACAGGCACAGTACTTGCCACCATTGAAGGTGGTTTCTATCAGGAAGGATCCTCACCATCTATGCCATGAGCTTTACTCAGCGCTGCTATCGGGCAGGAGGTACAGGAGTCTAAAGTCCCAAATCATCAGCTTCTGGAACAACTTCTTTCCTACAGATGTCAAGTTCTTAAACTAACCTGCACAACCCTAACCCTGCCTCAACAATGGAACACTATGGACAACCTCTTGTACCACCATGAACTTGTCATTTTTTTCGCATTAATGTTTGTTTTACACAGTTTTTTCTTAACTGCCATATATAATTTATGTACTGTGTCTGTCTGAATCTATGTGGCTGTGATGCTGCTGAAAACAGGTTTTTCATTGTATCCATACCTCATCATACTCATACACATGACAATAAACCCGATTTGACTTATCTCAAGTGCCAGCATCACTCGACAAGTTCAGGACTTATGCACGTATCCTATGCTTGCATCTTTGGAAACAGCTCTATTTCCATCTTTAATATCTCTATTTTCCCTTTTCAGGGTTCTTTTGAAGACCCTGACCTGGAGTTACATGCTGACTATGGTTCTTTGCAGGAATGGGGCCCGCTCTTGGGGTTTCACAACTGGCCATTATTCAGCATGCCAAAAGCTCGGTCTAAGAGCTCAGCTCACCTTCATGGCTCTGGAGACGGGCAGATTGAAAGACGGTGCACGGCAGGAGATCGGTGACAGTTCAATATGGGTGCAATACTGCTTAGCGCTGTGATGTGAGGTTCAGCAGGGTCACAGCCTCAGGGAAGAAGCTCTTCCTGTGCCTGCTGGTGCGGGAGTGGAGGCTCCTGTAGTGCCTACCAGATGGGAGGAGAGTAAAAAGTCCATGGGAGGGGAGCTTGTGGTGACTTTGGGGTTCTAATATTTAACTGTCATTCATTCTTTGGGGCACTCCTCTGTTTTCGTGGATGGCTGCAAAGAAAAAGCATTTCAGAATGTATTTTGTATACATTTCTCTGACATTAAATGCACCTTTGAAACCTTGAAACTTTTGAAACCTTTGTATATCTGTGGATGTGGAATTCCCAAATTTTCTGGCAATTATTCTGCCTGTATTTTACATTGAGTTCCTCACAGAGGCTAGTCACAGAGTACAAAGTTACTACACTAACTCAGCAAACACTGGGGAATCTATTTATAAAATGTTTTATAATGTCTGCATGTGTTTAAATGCTTTTGTTTCTTTTATATTTTGAAACACTTCATTACTCAAAAATTCGATTGTAAACAATGTGGGACAGTGGAAACCTGATTAGATGAGGACTATTCAATCAGGAGGGATGGGGGTATAAATACCACTGGACTAGACATGCCTAGGTATCATCCCTGATGAAGACGGCAGAGCTTGTCATCGAAACTTTGGTTAAGTTGATACCTGTATCCAGCTGGAAGCCCAAGAAGGGGTTCGTTGTTTCATTACTTTTTTCAAATATCTTACTGGAGAGTTTAACATCGGTAGCTGAGCGAAGGGCGCTGAGTAGGCTACGGTCAATTATGGATAACTCTGAACATCCTCTACATAGCACCATCCAGAGACAGAGAAGCAGTTTCAGTGACAGGTTACTATTGATGCAATGCTCCTCAGACAGGATGAAGAGGTCAATACTCCCCAATGCCATTAGGCTTTACAATTCTACCTCCAGGACTTAAGAACTTTTTAAAAGCTATTAATGCTTTTTGAGACGGTGATTTAGATGCATATCATATTTTTTTACTGAGTTAAGTATTGTATGTAATTAGTTTTGCTACAGCAAGTGTATGGGACATTGGAAAAAAAGTTGAATTTCCCCATGGGGATGAATAAAGTATCTATCTATCTATCTATCTATCTATCTAATGGTTTGATTTTTTTAAATCTTTTAAAATTAAAACCATCAGCTTTTAAAAATGTTTCTGAATATTAGAATTCAGAACTTTGGCAGCTTTGATAATTAGCTAAGCTGGTGTAAGAGTTCACCAACTATCAAAGATAGTTTCAGTAGTTTTGTGAGTAGAGTCTGATTCCATTCCATACTATCAACCATCTCTCCCCAGTGAGGCAGGTTTTAAAAGGAGAAAAATCCTCTACTGCACAGAATCCCGCCACTGAACTTGGAGCCAAGATTGTGCATAAAGTATCAATGGGAGCAAATAAGAAAAGTATGTGTCATCTTTCTTGGCAGGTTGGTGGTGAGTCTGCACATTTTCCCATTGCTATCAAAAATGTAACACCAGCTACTTAAGGAAACCTGTTTTGCAGAGCAAAAGCTGCTGTATTAACTTAAACATCTCAATGATCTTGTTTGAACAATCAAGAATGCTGATTGGTCCCCTTCCCCAGTAGCTGAAATGTCATAGTCAAGGTATTCACGTGAATGATGTTTGTGAGTGATAGCCTGGTCTAAATGCAGTTACATGTATAGGCAGCTCTATGTAATATAGCTTTGATTCACATGACACCCCTTGTGTATAAATGCACTGAAAGAAAATCTATTACCCAACTGCCATTTTGTTAAGTGTTTGCTCCCTATTGTGACCTTGCCACTTTAGCTGTTGATTTTTATTTTCAGAGTGCACAACATCCATATGTTACTCTAATAGTTGCTATAATTCTTGGGCAATAGGGTTGATATTTTACTGGGACAAATTAAAAAGAATGCACTTTAATAAAAAACACACAGCAATACACAAATGGCTTGCTGCTGAACTATTTGCATAAAGATGAAATATGGCACCTCGCTTGACACAACTTTATAACATGATTGAATACATTATTATAGAGATCTACTTCTGTCTGAGCTAACTTGTGAAGGCCATTCTAATAAGACTATGAGTGCTTAAGTCTTTTGTTAAAATCTTCTAGGGCAAGCTTACAAATGCATCCTATATATTGTAAATGAATATTAAGAATCCATAGTAATCTGAAGTTTGTTGTATATTTATGAATTCTCAATTTTAAATTTTGCAAATGACTATTTCTTTTTGTGTAGAAATTGCCAAGAACTCCTCAGTTATTGCAACAAACTGATAACTACCTTTCATACTGAATCTTCTTAACAATTATAACTCATGAAAGCACAACCTGCACTTTCCTAAAGCAATTAGCGGTAGGCAGAATTAAAATCAATCTCTAGTTTCTTCTTAAAAGATTCTCCTTACCTCCTGTCCCTTCATCCAATGCTTTGGACACATCCATTTTTGTGGTCAAATTTGTTTCAGAATCAAATTGGGCTCTTTTACAAAATTAAAGATGCTATGTGAATGTAACCAGTGTTGTTGTGTAACATAATGAAAGGGTATGTGTCAGCAATGATGATGATGATAATTCATTTGCAAGGTTTATGATAATTCATTCACAAGTTTTTAATTTATAAGTTTTCTGTCATTAGAATTGTTAACTTGTGGATGTGCCAGAATGCAAATCCAATTGGAAATAAAACAAAAAAGAACATTCCTTTGGATAAACAGTGCTTGGCATTTCAAGTCAAGTCAAGTCACTTTTTATTGTCATTTCGACCATAACTGCTGATACAGTACATAGTAAAAATGAGACAACGTTTTTCGGGACCATGGTGCTACATGAAACAGCACAAAAACTACACTGAACTTCATAAAAACAACACAGAAAAAAAAACTACACTAGACTACACACCAACCCAGTACTGCATAAAGCGCACAAAACAGTGCAGGCATTACAATAAATAATAACCAAGACAATAGGCACAGTAGAGGGCAGTAAGTTGCTGTCAGTCTAGGCTCTGGGTATTGAGGAGTCTGATAGCTTGGGGGAAGAAACTGTGACATAGTCTGGTCGTGAGAGCCCTAATGCTTTGGTGCCTTTTGCCAGACGGCAGGAGGGAGAAGAGATTGTATGAGGGGTGCGTGGGGTCCTTCATAATGCTGTTTGCTTTGTGGATGCAGCGTGTGGTGTAAATGTCTGTAATGGCGGGAAGAGAGACCCCGATGATCTTCTCAGCTGACCTCACTATCCGCTGCAGGGTCTTGCAATCCGAGATGGTGCAACTTCCAAACCAGGCAGTGATGCAGCTGCTCAGGATGCTCTCAATACAGCCCCTGTAGAATGTGATGAGGATGGAGGGTGAGAGATGGACTTTCCTCAGCCTTCACAGAAAGTAGAGGTGCTACTGGGCTTTCTTTCAATAGAGCTGGTGTTAAGGGACCAGGTGAGATTCTCTGCCATGTGAACACCAAGAAATTTGGTGTTCTTAATAATCTCTACCGAGGAGCCGTCGATGTTCAGCAGGGAGTGGTCCATATATTCATGGTTACATACCTACATACATTCATACATACATGGTTCAGCGGGGAGTGGTATTTAGCCATACAGAAAAAAAACATGACAGGATGTAAGTGTAAGATAACAATAGCTTTATTTGTCACATACATTTAACATCAAAACATATAGTGAAATGCGCCATTTGCATCAACAACCAACACAGTCTGAGGACGCGCTGTGGGGCAGTCTGCAAGTGTTACCGTGCTTCCAGCACCACATTGCATGTCCCAGCTTACTAACCACAACTCGTGCATCTTTCAAACGTGAGAGGAAAACGGAGCACCCAAAGGAAACCCATGCAGTCAAGGAGAGAATGTACAAACTCCATACAGACTGCACAGGATCCGAAACCTTAATGACTGGTGCTGAGCCCTCCACCCCTTACTGAAGCAAATGCTAAAGGAACAACATGTAGCTCAAGTTAGAATTGGTTCAGATCGCTTTCCTCAATTGGTGGATAAAGTATTTCAAAGAACGCACAAATCCAAGAGCACAATTTCTTCTGTCCATTATGTGAAAGAAGCATATTCATAACAGCATTAGGATTTCATAGCATGGGTTGTGTGAAAGAAATATTTAACCATGCTTAAAGCCAGCTGGACTGCTTTAACTTTGATTTTCCATCAGCACATTCTCTGGATAGTCATTCCTAAGTAATAGGCATTTAACAACACCAAACTAGATTACTGTCCACATCACAAACAAGAGAAAATCTGCAGATGCTGGAAATCAAAGTAATACACACAAAGTGTTGGAGGAACTCAGCAGACTAGGCAGTATCTGTGGAAGAGCATAACCAGTAGAGTAAAGAGTTGATGTTTCAGGCCAAGGCCCTTCATCAGATACTGATACTCTTGAAGTGTCTCAGCCTGAAGCATCAACTGTTTACTCTTTTCCATAGATGCTGCCTGACCAGCTGAGTTCCTCTAGCATTTTATGTGTATTAATATCCACATTCCAGTTTTGTACATTGAGTTGGTGTTGTTTATATTCTAGCTAGCTGAGATACTGATCAGGATAATATAGTTATTTGAGAATATATTCAAGATTTGGTCACCTTGAAGAAAGGTGGCACAAATGACATTGCTGCTTGAGACATTGGCAAACTTAAACTAACGGTCTTTATAAGATTGTTGAACTGGTGCTTTAACACTTACAAAAATGTTAGTGCAAAGATATGCTTCCATTTTACAATCGTTCTATTGTTGCTTCAGCTGAGGAGACTCTCATCAAAGTAACAACTGAGGACATTTGAGAGCAAACAAGTTGGCAGGAATCGGAAATCATTTCACTCGGTTACTTCAGCAAAGGGTTCTTTCAAAATCCTTCCCAGGCCATCTGAGAACATATTTAAGAGGTACAAAAGCTTTGTTCGATGGTTATCAAAATAAATTGTGAGGAGGAAATGTTGCCTTAGCCTTCAATCCAATGCAAAGTAATATCCAATCAATACACCACCACTGACCTGGCATTCCCCATTTGCCAAATATTTGCTTCTGTGCTCAGACAGTGCAATAACAGAATGAATGAATGGGGAGTCTGTGTTCAAACCTCCATCAATGGATTCATCTGAAACATCTTTTCAAGTTGAAAATAGACTTATAAAGTCAAAATACTTCAGAACCATCTTGCAGCAAGGTCAGGGGATAATGTAAATAAAGCACCCATCCTTCTTTGCACATCAAACAGGAATCCAAATGAATGATTATCTTCTGATTTGCATGAGCTGTAAAATGAGTGTTTAATTGTTCATTTAGCTTGTAATGTTTTTCAAATGATAGCATGCACCATTTAAATCCTCGCTATTCTTATTTACACAATGCAATAAATAAAACTCAAAGTACATTTAAATGTCAGTCTTCCCTCAAGATTTTGAACCGTTTTCCTATGTAAAACAGGGCAGAAATTTGTCAAAATAGGTGTGAACTGGTACATTACCAAATGACACTCCAATTAGTGAAGCCACACACATCTTCTGCACATCACCACCACTGTAATTCACACATATATTTTCTTTGCCTGTGATTAGTTCCTGCAGATCAAGATCCTCCTAGTTTGACTGTTCAGAGTCCCAGTGGCCTTCCTCACGCAGCTCCTATTAGAGAACAGCTGTTCCCAATCCTCCAGGAGAGATAGAACCGCTGTTCAAGACAGCTGTTATCTGCTGGCTCTGCAGCTACATGAATATCTGAGTTCACATTATGTCAAAATAGTGACAGCCAACTACATAACAAAGCAGGTATCTGAGAATTTATTCTACACAGAATGAAAAGTAAACATCTTTTCAAAAGAAATTCCCTGAAAGCCATGTCATCCACCACAACAGATGATTTGGAAAGTGACAACTAAGTGGAATGCACATTCCTCTGTAAAAAGGGGAAGTTACCTGTGGTTACTATTGGTGAAGCAGAATTAATTTAGATGAAGGCATTCCAGTGCCTGTGTTCCTTTTCCATAGATGCAGCTCTGAGTGTTTGTTCACTAGTACAGAGGCACCAGAGTGGGGATTAAATAGACCCGGGGAAGCAACGCAAGAATGTAAAATGAAGGCAGCGTTCAACACACCTGGCAGACAGTATGCCCAACATGAACAAAGTGATTCTGCAAAAGGTGGAGCCCTTGAGCAACATACGCAGCAAGTCAGGCGGCATCTATGAAGAGGAATAAACCATCGGCATTTCAGGCCAAGACTCTCCGTTGTTTCTAAGGACCAGAGCAAATTGCTGCAGGATGCACTTAAAACCGAAAACATTAATTTAAGCATAAATTTAAATTGAGTTGATAGCATTTGGAAATGAATCTTTGAATTATCAATTAATATATTGTAATGACATACTAAGTTATCTGGTGGTCTCTTTAAATGGCACTGGAAAACCTTCTAATGCATTGCAATGCCAAAATTTTACAAAAACATATTCTTTTTCAATTATTGCTATTTCAGCAATTCCAGCTATGAAGCAGACCCACAAACCATGTCAGATCAAATTTCTGCCACATCTAGTCCCAAATGGTAATGGAAAACTAAACAGGTAATGGGAAACAAATGTCCCTCCTCTGTGAAGGCAGAGCCAGCCACAAAAGTGCAAAAGATAAGTCCTTTGCAACCAGTCTCAGCCAGAAATACCAATTGGATAATTCAGTTTCGTCGTCTTCTGAAGTGCCCATGTTCACATTTGATTTGAAATGATTTCAAAAGCGGTGCTGCGGTACCGGCTGGATATGGGAAAGATGACAGACACAGGCAACATTCCTGGCTACACTGCTGGAACTCCAAAATAAGTTACATTGCTAACCAAGCTTTTCTAGTTATGTTACAACACCAGCAATTACTCAATAATGTTGAGGATTATCCAAGTATGGCCAGATCACAAAGCAGGAAAAATCCAGTCTGGTCAATCAATACCTCCTCTGTTTAATATCAATCATCAGTGAAGTAATGGAATTTGCTTACCAGTAGTTTACTTACTGATGCTCAGTAGCAAATCCACTAGGATTACTCAACGTCAAGCTCCAAAAACGGATTCCACAGGTGAGTGAGACTGAATTCCCTTTACTTCAAGCATTATTTGATTGAGTGCAGAATAAATGAGACCCGATAAAACTGACATAATTGGGCATCAACTGAAATGCCTCATATGCTGAACTCAAGGTTTGCACAAAGTTCACTCCCAGGGCATTAATGTAGTGGTTGCTCAGGCCAGCGACCCAGGTAATCATCTTCAACAGCTTCATCAATGATCTCCCTTCATATTCAGTTAGAGTGAGGAAATTTGCTGATATTTGTGCATGGCACTGTTGCATTTGTGACTCCTCAGACTACCTCTGAACCATAAAACCTAATTGTAGTGTCCTCACCTCTCAAAAATGCAGATCAACTGCTCAATAGACCCGTACCTGGATAGTAAAGCTCTAAGTGTACATGACTAGGACAGGCCCGCCAAGATTACAAGAGGCAAGGAGAAAAATTAAACCAGACAATGGATTCAATTGATTCCAATTTTCAGGGAGGTCTTAGTGAAAGAAAACATCTTATTACCTGAATGTAAGTTCCAATGGCAGAAGCAGGAGGAATAAATTCCCAAACTTTTTTTTACTGTTTTGCTAAAAATTGTTAACATTCCCAAAATGTACCCCAACAAGGGCAAAAATCAGTGACACAAAGTCGAGAAAATGTGCAGATGCTGGAAATTCAAGTAGCACATTCAAAATGCTGGAGGAACTCAGCAGGCCAGGCAGCATCTATAGAAAAGAGTAAATAATCGACATTTCGGTCCAAAACCCTTCACGAAGACTGGAAAAAAGAAAGATGAGAAGTTAGAGCAAGAAGGTGGGGGAGGAAGAAGTGGTAGATGATAAGTAAAACTGGGAGGGGGAGATGTGAAGTAAAGGGGTGGGAAGCTGTTTGCTGAAAGAAATAAAGGGTTGGAGAAGGGGGAATGTGATAGGAGAGCATAGAAGAAGGGGAAGGGAGTGGAACACCAGAGGGAGGTGATGGGCAGGTAAAGGTGAGAGTGGAAAACAGGAATGGGAATGGTGAAAGGGTTGGAGGGGAGTTACCCAAAAATTTGAGAAATCAACGTTCATGACATCAGATTGGAGGCTACCTAGACGGAATATACGGTGTCGCTCCTCCAACCTGAGTGTGGCCTCATCGCAGCAGTGGAGGAGGCCATGGACTGACATGTCGGAATGGGAATGGGGAGTAGAATTGAAATGGGTGGCTACCGGGAGATGCCGCTTTTTCTGGTAGGTGCTCAGCAAAGCCGTCTCCCAATCTACATTGGGTCTCACCAATATGCAGGAACCTGGATGCAATAGCTGCCCACAACAGCCACACAGGTGAAGTGTTGCCTCACCTGGTAGGACTGTTTGAGGCCCTGAATAGTAGTGAGTGGGTGTAGCACTTGCTCCACTTGCAAGGGTGAGTACCGGGAGGAAGACTTGTGGGGAGGGATGAACGGACAAAGGAATCACGTAGGGAGCGGAAAGTGGGGGAGGAGAGGGAAAGATGTGCTTGGCTGTGGGATCCCATTAGAGATGGCAGAAGTTATGGAGAATTATGTGCTGGACGTGGAGGCAGGTGGGGTGGTAGATGAGGAGAAGAGGAACCCTCTCCCTGGTGGGGTGGCAGGAGGATAGGGTGAGGGTAGACATGCTCAAAATGGAAGAGAGGCGGGTTAAGGATCTCTTGATGAGGAATGGAGTTTTATAGGGAGTGGACATCCATAGAGAAATTGAGGCAATCGGGGCCAGGGAACTTGAAGTTATTGAAAAGATCCAGACTGTGTGAAGTGTCACAGACACAGGTATGAAGGAACTGAACCGGGGGGATTAAACAGAGTCAAGGTATGCAGATATAAATCAATGACAGTTCCTTAACACCAAATATTTCATCAAGAATTGACAGTTTTCTGCTAATACTGTTAGACACCAGGCACCTCAACACAGTCAGTTCCCACTTACTGCTCTTGACCCCAGATATCTCAATAGAGACTAGGCTTGCCAGATCCCAACTGACTGTGGAGACATAAGCAAGATGAAGACAGACAAGTCTCAGTGAGCCTTTCTTGACCCCATTTGTATAAGCTGATGCTTCCCAAGGTATTCATTCAGCAGTGCATTCCCACAGATGCAGGAAGCTTTCTGAAATATTGATGCATATTTATCTGAGCATAATTAGAAGCCCAGTGCAGGAGATTAAGCATCTGCGAGTGTGCTGAATTACATTTTGTGGATTGTGCAATTAGCTAAGTTTCTCATTGTTCACAATAACTGCTTTTACATTAAACCTATCAGGTTGAAACAAGCTACAAGTCAAAATGATATAAGAAACTAAAATGGACATAAAGAATTTATAGAGGTAGGAAAGGATAATATCATGTTTAAAGTTCTCAAGACCTGGATCTAAACACTTGGCTGATAATTTTATACCTGACTTTTATGATCATATTGGTGATTGGAGGATGAGGCTTGGTGTAGAACAGCATGCATGTGGTAGAATATTGGCTGAGCAGAGGTGTGTAGAGCATGGAGGGAAAGTCCAGCCAGATACCAGTGGATTAGTCACCAAAGGCATGGAGGAGGGTTTCAGCAGCAGATGAGCTGAACATGGGGCACCATGGTAGCACAGTGGTTAGCGCGATGCTCTTACAGCTCAGGGCGCTGGAGTTCAGAGTTTGTATGTACAGCCTGTGGAATGCATGGGTTTTCTCTGGGTGCTCCGGTTTCCTCCCACAGTCCAAAGACGTAGGGGTTAGTAGGCTAATTGGTCATTGTAAATTGTCCTGTGATTAGGTATGGTTTAAATAGGGGATTGTCCGGTGTTGCTAAGCAGCATGGTTTGAAGGCTACTAGGGCCTATTCTGTGTTGTATCTCTAACTAAACATAAGAGGAAACATAAGTGGGTCATTTGGCCCTATATGCATGTTCTCTAGTTCCACATTGTGGGCCCTGGCAACCTTTTACCTGAACTAGCTTTCTAGTCCACAGAACAGTGCAGTACCTGGATCCACAATACCTGTGCCAAGAATGATGCCAAATTAAACTAGAGCGACATGCTGGAGGAACTTCAAGATGAAGGATGTTAGCCCTAAATCATTAACCATTTAGTCCCCTCCATAAATGCTGTCTGACTTGCTTACTTCCCCCAGCATTTTGTACATGTTGCTCAAGCTTTCGAGAATTTGCAGAATCTCTTTCCACCCCCTGCCATTTTGTATTTGACAGATTGGAAGAAGCCCGTACATGAATACTCTTTGCTAGGGTAATTGTTGCACACACTCTCCTGCAAGGTCTTGACCCAATGAAGTCCTGGTCATTGGAAATGTGTCAAGGATGGCTGGAAACAGGGAAACCACATTCTGCAAACACACGTGTGCATCAATACATACACATGTACACATGTAGGTACTCATGCATATTAAGCTCATAGACACATTCTAAACATACATTGATGCACTCTAACCACCCACCCATGAGGGTTTGGTCTTGTGAACTTCCTCAGTCTGTCTCTGACCTCTTACTTGTTTCAGTCTCCCTTCCTCTGATACACTCTGCTACTTACCTCCCAACATGCACTCTGACTTATTTCACTCTACTTCACAACTCACGCTCTTTGTCCCTTCTCACTCTTTTTTCCTCTAAGTCCCTGGTTCTTCTCACATCCACCCTGAGCGTAGCTTTGTCTCTAGCTGCCTACAAACTCACATCACCCAGGTGAGGGTACCTCCAGCAGCTGCTTGCTCACCAACTGCGGAGTCTCCTTCCTTCTGCTTTCCACTCTACACTCAGCCCTTAGCCCCCTAACTCCCATTCTGGCTCAAGGACCCTCTGACTTACACCCTGCTCCAGAACTCATGGGCCCCTGACTCAGAAAACTGATAGTAAACTCACAGAGATGTCTGTGAGCCTATCTTTTATTTCATGGGATCCTGAAGGACTCCAGATGTTCAAGAAGGCTGCTCTACATTAACCAGCACACACAAGCACAATGGGCTGAATGGCCTCATTCTGTGTTGCAAATTTTCAATGATCAACATTACATCTTGACGGGAATATTTCAGCTTGAAATTACTCCACACTCCATTGTGAGTTTACTACATACTCACTGAGCAAAGAGTCTGTGGGTGGTGAATTTCTTCCCTGCAGTTCAACAGGTTTGTACACCACACAAATTTCTGAATCAGGTCAGTTCCTTTATGTGCATGAAGCACAATTTTAGAAATTGGACCAGGATTTTCACTGCCCATGGTGATCATGGGGGCTGCCAGGGGGCTGCTGGTCGCATACTTAAACCAAATGCAGCAAATGCCTAAATATCATTTGCACTGAATTCTTTTGTGCACTTAAATCATGCAAATGGAGTGATCACTCTCGTTAAGGCAGCCCCCCCCCCCCCCTTTAGCAACAGTATTGGGTTAGTTAAATAAGTTGTGAAGCCTCTGTCAACCTAAAGGTAGGTTCTTTGTTAAATTTTTTTTTGGTATTTACTCCAAAGGCACAAGAAGAACATATAACCATATAACAATTACAGCAGGGAAACAGGCCATCTCGGCCCTTCTAGTCCGTGCCGACGCTTACACTCACCTAGTCCCACTGGCCCGCACTCAGCCCTACATCTATGTTCCCACATTGTTTCTAAGACCCTTGGACATGTCATGCTAATCCTCCAACCTCTCCCCTGTGCAGCTCCTCTCAGCCCCCCATAATCACTGAGTTTGGGTGTCTATTTAACAACTGATCAGAAAGACAGAGCATCGATCTACTGAGCACTCCTTCAGTACTGGAGTGCTGGCTAGGTACTCGTACTGGCCCCTCCAGTCTGACATGACTCAGTATGAAGTTCTACCCTTTGATGAGAGGATCTGGTTCCTGGATACAAAACAGAACAGTATTTAAGCAAAACATGGTTCATCCTCCAAAGAGCTTGAACACAGAGCAGCAGCTCAAAGCAAGCATTTGTCAACTGAATGGGTACACAAGACAAGCTAATTTCTGGTGGTATGCTGAGCTTTGTGATATTGAGTATTGATGAGCCTGCCCTTTTAGCTCTGGTACTGCTTGTGGTAACAGTTCCCCCCTGGACTCTTAAATACTGTCACTGTTACAGCACTGAGATACACAGGCTGCAGACTTCAGTTTGCAACCATAAAAGAAAGGATTGATGGGGAAAGGTGACGGTGGAATTGCCTTAAATATACTACACGTTATTTTATTAACCTGCATTAAGAAACATTTTTCTACTATAAATTAGAACCATAAATAGCAGATTGTGTAGACAGCGCAGAATGCTTGCTATCATGTAGAGAAGGTCATACTCTGACAGAGAATAACATGCATTCAAAGAAACTGCCATAATAAGATAGACAGAGACGACATTGCACAGCATTTCTCTTTAAGAATTAGGAGGTGCACTATCCTCAAAAACTTGCATATGCATCTGTCATTAAATTTTGTGCTCTTTTCTCACTAAAGCTCTTAATGTGGGTAGGAAGTGAGAAACGAGAATTAAGAAGGCCTCTTTAGACACCATCTATCTATCTACCTGCATAGTCAGACGAGTAGGTATGATGATAAAGAAGGTGGATGGCATGCTTTTCTTCATTGGTGGGAGCATTGACTGTGAGAGTGAGGAAATCACATTGCAACTACATAAAATCTCTTAAAGCTGTTCTTGGAGTATTGTGTGCAATTCTGGTCACCCCATTACAGGAAGGATGTAGAAACTATGGAGAGGATGTGGTTTCCATGATTCCTGTCATCCTCAACACATTTCCAATGACCAGGGCTTCGTTGGGTCAAGACCTTGCAGAAGTGTGTGTTGAACAATCACTTTAGCTAAGAGTACTCACGTACAGGCTTCTTCCATTCTATCAAATACAAAATTGCAGAGGGTGGAAAGAATTTGTACGTTGAAAGTTATCTGGTATTAGATAGTTTGGTGATGATGATGGCATCCGTTAGTCTTGCGAGACCATGGATCTGCACCTGAAAAGTCTTGTTTCCCTCTCCAGGGCGCAGGCCTGGGCAAGGCTGTATGGAAGACCAGCAGTTGCCAAAGTAGCAAGTCTCCCCTCTCCACGCCACCAATATTGTCCAAGGGAAGGGCAAGGGCTGATACAGCTTGGCACCAGTGTGGTCACAGGAGTTGCCAGAGCAAGGTTGAAGACAACATCAGACTGTCTTAGGAACTCCAGCAACGGATTTGTCCTCAGGGTTTACTCCTGAAGCCTTTTCCATAGGCGGGTATAGTCGCAAGGCAGCGAAGGTTTGAAATCAGAGTTTTTCCTCTCTTAGATTGACTGCCTTCCCAGGCTGACAAGCTCCATCTACCTGAAGCACTGATTTTTAAGGTGCCAGGACCTGCCTTCGCCCCTTCTCCTGTCAGTAGAAACAGTTCCGCCGGGCTTAGAGGCTAAGCCACACAAGAAGGCCAGGAGCTGGACTTGGTTGTCAGAGGCTATTTGAGGCACATGCCATGAGGAGCATTTTTAGCTAGTGGGAGCTTGTCCCCACTACCACTCCTCAGCTTGACAACCTTGGATAGTTCACAAGCCTGTCAGTGTTCTGATAAATTATTTCATTTATAAATATTCTTAGGAGCTGGATGCTGATTTGAAGGTTTTACTTACTGTTTGCTCCTTGGTGCTGTGTACTAGTGTGTGTGGCCCCTGTCGGTCATGGTCAACCATGGGTACAGCACCTCTGGTAGTCACTGGTTTGTCAAGCAACGTCGACTGTGGCTATTGAGGCTGATCCTGGAACAGTAGGTTCTGCCACAGTTGCTGCATGTGTAGGGCGTCGTGGAATTGTTGTCCGCTGACCTCCATCCGCTGTGCTCTCCGTTTAGCTCTCCGCTCCTCAAACTGACCTTGCTCTAGGTGTTGCTGAAGAGTACCTCGCCATTTGTTGCGGTCATCTGCTGTATCCTCCCAGCACTTTGAGTTGATTTCTAAGGCTTTCATGTCACGCTTGCAGATGTCCTTGAAGTGATGCTGGGATCTACCAACGTTTCTCTTGCCTGTTGCTAGTTCTCCGTAGAGGATGTCCTTTGGCAGTCTACCATCCTTCATACGATGGATGTGGCCCAGCCAGCGCAGTCTGTGTTGTCTTAAAAGCGTGAACATTGGGTGAAGTCCAGTGCGGGAGGGGACCTCAGAGTTTGGGACTTTGTCTCTCCAGGTGATCTGAAGGCTGTGCAGGTGAAATCTATTGAGTTTCCTCTCCTGTTTGGAGTAGATGGTCCAGGTGTACTAAGTAAACAGAAATTACATAGCACAAGAATTACATGTGGAGCAAATAGATTGATAGATCTGTCACTGTGAATATTTGTATAATGATTAGGTATAACATGTTATCTGGGTTAAGCCTCAAATCACCATTTTACTTCAGTCAATTTCTCATCTGTCATGATGGAATTAAAGTTATGATTTCTAGGCTTTGCAACTGTGTCACTTTAGGATAAAGATCTTAAAGATTAGGTTTATTTGTCACATGTACATTGAAACATTGAAGCATACAACGAATTGCAGTGTTTTGCATCAAAGACCAACATAGTCCAACAATGTACTGGGGGCAGCTTGCAAGTGCCCAAAACTTACTAACCCTTACTGACCCATGTCTTTGAAATGAGGGAGGAAAGCAGAGCACCCAGAGGAAATCCACGTGGTCACGAGAAGAATATTCAAACTCCTTACAGACAGCGACGGGAATTGGCCTATGTAGTGTTACACTAGCCACAGTCTAAACCTTTCTAAAGAGTCTATACTAAGCCTTTCTCAATGGCCAAGAAATAATCCCAACAGATAAAATACTCAGTGAAAATGTGACTGCAAGGATCCTGCACCAATTTCATCGCTGGCTATGGCAGGGTGGTTTATGTGTATAGCTGGAATGCAAATGGACAGTTAAAAATGAAATAATCCCAAACTATTAAGATTAACTGGCATGCCATTTCCAGAGTCATTTGCAAAATGGGAACTTTCCTGCATGATGCAGCTGAAGGGAACTCTGTATCATTTTTTGGCTAACGTTAAAACGGCTGGGACCAACTTCCCAATGCTTGCTTGAACAATATGATGAGAAAAGTGAATGCCTCAGGGGTAGATTACAGCACTTGGGTGCATCTCCCTCTCAAAAGAAGTGAGATAGGCTCACTTTTTGAGCCTTGTTGAGCCTCAGAGACAAAGAAATAAAAATGAGACCACAGAAGTAAGATACAAGCCCATGAACACGTACGATGCTTGAAGAGATGAAGAGTTTGTGACCCTCATTGTTATTGTTTTACCTTGCACTATCTCAATTCCCTGTGTAATGATTTGAACAGTATGCAAGACAAGCTTTTCATTGTATTTCAGTACATGTGACAATAATAAACCAAATCCAATTCCAATTCCACTGTTGGAGAGAAGGCCTCAAAGGAAGAGGCATCAGAGTTTCTACAGCAAGAGAAGATGAAGAACAGGTTTAAGGACCCACTGAAAGGAATCTGAGATAAAGCACCTATTCTAATTAGATATCGCTCTAGAAAATTATGACAGTCTTTCAATTTCAGTTGCCCACTTTAAGACAACCTTCTCACGCCTTCTGCAATATTTTGAGTACTGTGACAATGTTCAAAAGAAAATGAAAGAGGAAGGTTTGTTGTTTTAAAATTTTTCCAGAGTTTTTTTTCCTCTGGAATTGTTTGCAGCTTTGAATCCCAGATTAATCCAGGGGGTAGGGGTGATGCAGCGGCATTCATCAATAATGTGGACATTCTTGCCTCTTCCCAATGCTTTGATCCCCCCACAGTGTGCAACAGAGCTCAAACCCAACCACAGCAGATTGATAGTCACCATGTGTTAGAGGTTCCTGGTTTTTTAAAAATTTTCTTTTCCTCATTTTGGCTTCCATGGGGAATTGATTAGATATGTAACATGGAAAGCAAAGATAATATATATGCATTTAAGCTGACTGGATGCAATCAGAGGTATCCCATAAAGATCCCTGCTGGGGCATAAGAGATGCTTCATATCCCAGTGAGCTCAACGCCTTTTATGCACTCTTTGAAATGGCGAATAACACTACAATTGTGCAAATCCCCATAGCATCCAAAGGCCCTGTGATTTCTGTCTTGAGTCTGATGTCTTAACATCCTTTAAAAGGGTGAACCCTCACAAGCCCCAGCGATGGACCTGGCAGGATATTGAAGACTGACCAGAGTGTACAGGGAGAGCTTTAACTTCTCACTGCTACAGTCAGATGGTTCCACCTGCTTCGAAAGGGCAGCAATCATTCCCGTGCTCCAGAAGGCAGGGTGAACTCCTTCAAAGGCTACTGCCCAGTAGCGCTGACATCTACCATCCCTTTGAGACCTTGTTATGGCTAGAATTAATTGCTGCCTGAGAAAGGACCTGGACCCACTATCGCCACAACAGATCGACAGCAGACACAATTTCACTGGCTCTTCACTCTGTTTTCAATACTAGACAACTGCAAGATATATTCAGGCTACTGTTTATCAGTTACAGTTTGGTGTTCAAAACCATCATTCATTCAAAACTAATAAGCAAGTTTCAAACCCTCAGCCTCTGTACCCTCCTCTGCAACTGAATTCTCAACTTCCTTATTGGGATACTACATTCAGTGCAGATAGGTAACAACATCTCCTCCTCAACCCAGGCTCACTCCGAGAATGCATATTTAGCTCACTGCTCTACTCTCTCTACACTCATGAATGAGTTGCTAGACACAGCCCAAACATCATCTATAAATTCACTGATCACACCACTGTTGTTGAAGGAATCTCAGATGGCAGCAAGAAGGCATGTAGAAGTGAGATAGATCAGCTAGTTGAGTGGCATTGTAACAACAACCTTGTCTTCAGGTCAGTAAGACCAAGAAATGGATTGTGGACTTTAGGAAGGGGATGTTGGGAGAATCCACACTAGTCCACATTGAGATGTCAGTGATGGAAAGTGTGATCAGCTTTATGTTGCTGGGTATCAACTTCTCAGAGGATTTATCTAGGGATCAACACATCAATTCAGTTACAAAGATGGCATGCCAGTGACTCTACTTCATTAGCAGTTTAAAAAGATTTAGTACATCAGCAAAGACTCTTACAAATTTCAAAAGAGGTACAGTGATTTATTGCATCACAGCCTGGCATGGAGACTCCAATGCACAGGAATGTAAGAGGCTGCAGTGGTGTGAAATTAGAAACCATGGAGCATCACTAAAACTTTAGGATTCAGTCCAAGAACTAATAAAAGTCACTGCACAGACACTAAAAATAATCATCTGCTGGTCTTTATATTTTTCTGGAATAAAGCTGAGACAAAGCCCTGGAATACCCTTTTAAAAATACTCCCTTTAATTCTGAACACTTGGAAAGAGTGCAATTGAGTTTAAGAAGAATGATAGCTGGGGCCAAATGGTTAAACTATAAGTAAGGGCTGTGCAAAATTTGAGTATGGCCCTACCTGGTACCAGCTGCCATGTTGAGAAATGATTCCAAGACATTTGGGTAGATAAATGGATTGAGAAGGTTTAGAGGGATGTGGGCCAAATGGACAAATGGGACGAGCTCAGGGAGGCAAAGGGCAGGTTGGGCCAAAGGGCCTGTTCCTATGCTTATGGCTCTATGGCCCTCTGACCAAGAAATGATCTGAGAGAGTTGTTCAATATGATTAAAGAGGTTACTTTAATACAAACTCGTTCTTCCAATGGTGGAGTCCACATTAAGGGCACATTACCTCAAAGTTATAATGGGGCCATTTGAAGATGTCAGAATGCACCTTTTCACACACACAGTCAGCCAAGTCCCTCATTAACTGCTGAAGCTGGGTCAGCTGAAAATTTAAAACTGAGGTTTGCAGATTTTACCTAGGCAAAAGTACTCAGATAAATACATGGAATTAGCTAAGATCTAATTTAGTTACTTGTTACAAACCTTAAATAACTTGTTCATATTCTCATATTCTGGATTAAGCTCTATGAGATTTTCCTCCTTATGGAATCCCAATAAAATATGAGACTACTAAGTTGCTGCATTAATTTGAGGAAAATGGCACAGATCATCACTGAAATAGAATGGCAAGTTCAGTCAGCCACACATCTAGCAGGAATTCCTGAGTGAGGGAAAGATCCCTCACTATAATTATAGGTCACCTCCCAAATAGACTCCTGAATGCTGGATTATAGTCTCTCCATGCTGCTGTCAAAGTGAGCTGGCTGACAGGAATTATAAAACAGTGGGGACTAAAAGTCTTGTGTAAAGTTATTGATAATTGTCAATGCAAGAACTAGTACACTCAAGGCATCAAAACTCTGGCAACCAATGTGGAACTCTCTGATGACAAATATCTCAGTATTTTAGTTCCAGGATACTGGGGATTAGCTGGTAACTTAAACTAGCTGTTATTTATTTCTAGAAAAAGTTATATTGTGGAAAGCAATTTTTTTTTTTTACCTTGGCTTACCATTGCTACAGAGCCAGACATTCTGTGAGAGCTTCCAGAATGTAAAATCCTACCTTTTAAATGTTACATATATTATGTGAGTGAAGGCCTCCGTCGTTTAGAATTGACCATGGATATTGCGTCCTAACTGTCTAAATACGGCAATCTGGTCTGTACAATATGGAAAGAAAGCTGCTGCCCATGTAGCAAGCTCCCCTCTCCACGCATTTGATGAGCCCAAAGGATTGGCAGAGACCGATACAGTTTGGTACCAGCAGTGTCTATTGGAGTATAAAATATTATGGGGTATAAAACTTAATGCTAAAAACTATGTGGAATGCTAGAGACAATGGTGTGTTGGTATATGCTAGTGAGAGGTGGCTGGGAGAGGTAGTCAGCTTTGAAGTTTGCTATGGGCTCTGCATGTATCCAATTGAATGTAGACGACAATATGTGGTAAAAAAGGTAGCTAAGAGATGTTTTGCTTTGAACTTGTCTGCTGTGTAACTAAAGCTATGTAGTCAGACTAGAACATGAATAAGTCAATAGGTAAAAACAATAGTGGCGGATGTACTTGTGATATGCACCTATAGACCGCTTGGATATGTTAATGCAACTAAACCAGGAGATTGCTTTAAAAAGCTGCTGTGTCCGAGAATCGGTAGACAATCAGCGACTAGCTCAATGACTGTCTCAGCTTTGATTTGCAAATTAAAGTTTAACCCTTCTTGAAGAATCTTCTGCGTCTCCTGGTCATTTGTAAAGCACGAAAAACCACGACATAATTGGCGTCACGAACAGGATCGGGTAGAGACCCGCGGAAGGGAAACGGCAGATTGGGAACGCTTCCCGGTTCTCTAGGGATCCCCACAAGGCTAACAGAATTAAGGGTGCACCCAAAACAAAAGGAAAGCGCTTTTTGCGACAATTTGGACTAAGAATTCTGTTGGCTTTGAGGAGGTCTTGGAGTCTCGGAAGTGTGGAACCGCTGCCAAAGGGTCTCTCCGGTCCAAAGAATCTGGCAGAATTGGGGGTTAATAGAGGAGGCTCAGAGGATTGCTCAGTGAGGGTAAGTACAAATGTTAATACGTTAAGAAAAAGTCCTCGTGGTTACCGCCTTAAGAGAGAAGGGTCTGCTCGGGCGAGGTGTTAGAATAGGTGTAGAATTAGAGTAAATAATATTATCCAGTAAACAAACTGTGAATCTCTGAAATACCTTAACAAGAGAGAATAACATGACAGGTAAAGGAACAGCAGTAGAGATTCTGAGCAAAAATTCCCATTTGTTCAAAATGAGATCACAAAAACTTCAGAAAAATGGGAAAAAAGAACCAAAAACCTGGTCACAGAGTGGCCAAAAGAAGGAACATTTGATGTAAGTTTGTGCGAAGAAATGGAGGGACTAATTAAAAAGTACAAATCAAAAGATAAATCTAAGAAAAGAGAGCAAAAAAGAGAACGAGAAATGGAAGTGCTAAAACTCTTTAGAACGGAGGGAGAAAGGCTGAGGAGGACAGGTAGAATATTGATTACAAGTGAGGAAGACACTAAGGTGCTGGAGAAACAGCCTGTTAGAGAGAGAGGAAGGTACAGCGAGAAGCTGGCTTCAGCTCTGTACCTGGATGCGAAAGAAACAGTAAAGCCCCCTCCCAATAATGAGGAGGGAACCCCTAAGCAGTGCCCCCTACTGACAGGAACAGTAAACATGCAGGGAGAAGTACAGGTTTGGGATAATGAGAAGGAGAAAAAACAATACGAGAAGGAAAGAGCAGCGATATGGAAGGAGATACAGGCAGAAAGGATAAAGATAGAACAGGTACAGAGAGAAATGCAAGAACAGATTGAACAGATGAAATACTTGAGAGAGGCAAAGGAATATGAGGAGTATCCATTATACCATAGAAATAAACAGATTAGAAAAGGTGACTCATTGGAGGAGCAAGAGTTAAGTAGAGAGAGAGAGAGAGAGAGAGAGAGAGAGAGAGAGAGAGAGAGAGAGAGAGAGAGAGAGGATGTGAGAATTTGTGGGGAAGAGGTAGGAGGCATAACCCTAGAAGGACAGAAGGAGACAGATGGGGAGTCAGGTGAGGAGGAGAGCCAGGGCAGGTGGGAAGGAGGAGGAAGAATGATGCCGTTGTTAGTTAAAGGATCAGGACAAGTGCAGTATATCCCTTGGGGATCCCAGGACCTAGAAGGGCTGAAAAACACTCTGCCCAATTTACATGAAGGAGCAGGGAAATGGATTAGAGCCTTTGAGGAAGAAACAGCAGGACAATTATTGGCTATGGGAGATTTGAAGGCACTGTTGATAAGGTTGATGGGAACCTCCAAATTTAACGAACTAATGGAAATGGCTGGCATAGTAAACTCGAACGACCCAAGAACTGATGGAGATGGGTTTGACAGAGTGAGGCAGAGGGTATGGCAGGCCCTCAGAAAGCTTTATCCACCCAAAGTGGACCCCAAAGCCTTAAAAGGGGATCCACTGGGAGACACTGAAAACCCAGCAGCCTACGTAGAAAACCAGTTGAAAAGGTGGAGACTGGAGACTGAGCAAGAGGTGGAGAATAGCTTATTTATGACCTCACTGTTCCGATATAGCATTTTGGATGCAATGCCGCCACAAGTAAAATCCAAACTGGAGGAGGTGGTTGGGCTAACGTCAAAGACCCCACAAGAATTTAGAGACCACATAGTCCATGCCGTTGAGAAATACCGGAAAGACAAACAAAGGTTGGCTGAGCAGCAGGAAGAGGTGCAAAGAAAGTTAACACAAATGCAGCTCGAAGAACTCAAAAAGAAGGAAAAAGAGAAAAACAAAAAGATGCTGCCAACAACCACCGGTTCGAGTACAGCCATCGAACTGGACAAAGCACTGCTATATGGAGGGGCCGATCATACTGTAAGACAAGGACTGGAAAACCCCATGCCAATAATTAACTTTGAGGGAGCATCCCCACAAATGTTCTATCAGGAACAAACTAAATTCAAACAGCCCAGACAGGACTGGAAGTCCCAAGGAGGGGGACAGAGGAGCTATGGGCAAAGGAGACCAGTGAGAAGATAGTGGGAAAGAGAGGTAGAGAGATTGTGCTGGGAATGTAATCAGCCAGGTGACATGAGAAGAGATTGTCCATTTATACTATGGCCTGTCACACACCAGCAGGAACCGATAAGAAGGGAACTAAAGTTTAGCCCAGGACTAGCCCCCACTGGCCCAAGCGGACCTGTGAACCCCTATGCGAGGTATTAGGGGTGCCCCGAGAACTTGAGTGGGAAGGGACATTACCCAATGATAACAAGGGAGGCAGAGGAGGAACCCATTATTCAGGTTATGTTAGAAGAGCAACTGACACCAATGATGATAGATACTGGAGCCACGTACACTTGCGTACAGCCATAGTATGCCCTTCACCTTCCCATGTCAGAAAAGTTTATTAAGACGGTAGGGTTCTCGGGGAAAACACAGTTAACACAGTGCACGGCTCCGGTGCGGTTGAGAATGGGAAATAAAGAGATTGTTTTGCCGGTGCTAGTATTTAAAGGAACTCCGATTAATTTGTTAGGCAGAGATGCCTTGTTGAAACTGGAATTAAAATTAGAATGCACCAGAAATGGGCTGAGTGTGAAAAGAGCAGGGGCTCAATTGATAGTGCAAGAAGACAAGGCTAATGTCTTTTGGATAGGAGACATCGCAGACCAGATTCAGGAAACCTGGGAAAAATGGAAAAAGGGCGTGCAGGCTATATTACCCAGGGCTGTAATGCCCAAATCTGAGCTACATTGTACAGTGATTTTTGACGAGACTCAGAACAGGGAGTTAGAGGAGAGATGGCACCTGGAGGCATGTACCCAGCAGCACCTGGAAGGGGAGGCTGTGATAATTGGAAAGCAAGGGGCAGCTTTACAAGTTAAGTGGAACACCTTTTTAGAAAAATGGTACAGGATACCGGAGGCGGCGCCCCACGTAACGTTGTTGATTAATAAGGGATATCAGTCTAAAGACTTAGGACCTTTAGTTAAGAGTGCTGAAACCGTAACAGTGTGGAGGAAAATCACGCCAGAGGTGTGGATATCAGAAGACAACAATTGTATTAAAATAATGGTAAGTGTAGATATGGTAGGGACAGTGAGAGAGGTCGAAATAACTCCCCAACCACACCTGCCCTTGCTGGGAAAGGAAAGAGGCCAGCAGAAAGATAAAAGGTTAGATGAGTTGCCGTCTATTCTGTGGTCACAGCATGACACGGACGTAGGGAAAATAAAAACAGCTAGTCCGGTGGAAATAAGGCTGAAAAGGGGAGCAATTCCACCCAGGAGACCAAATACCCTCCCACCAGAAGCAAGTTACTTTTCAGTGATCAATTTGTGTTCGGCTTTCTTCAGCATTCCTCTGGCCAAGCAGTGTCAGTATTACAGTATTTGTTTCCATTTACTTACAGAGGTGCTCAGTATACCTATACCAGAATGCCGCAAGGATTTAAACATTCACCACACATTTTTAATCAGGTATTGAAGGCAGACCTAGAGGGCATGCCATTGGAAAGTACATTGTTACAGTATGTGGATGACCTGTTGATTTGCTCCCACGGCGAGGAACAGTGTAAACAGGACATTACAACTCTGTTAGAGAAGCTAGCGCACGGAGGACATAAAGTATCCAAAAAGAAACTGCAATTCTGCACACAGCAAGTGGAGTACTTAGGCAGGGTAATATCCAAGGGAGTGAAGGCGATAGCACCAGATCAGATTGAGGCGATAGCTAAGGCCCCAAAACCCCAGACTGTAGGGCAGATGATGACATTTTTGGGAATGGCAGGATACAGCTCAGATTGGATAGGAGAATATGCTGAGATTGTGGCACCTTTAAGAAAGATAATGAAAGAAGCAGGACATACAAATTTAAAGAACGGCTTACAGTGGAATGGAGAGGCGGAGATAGCTTTCAGTACTATTAAGCAAGAATTGCAGTCAGCACCACAAAGTAGCAGAACTGCTGGAAAAAGGGAAATTTGTGCTGACACCAGCCAGGATAGCAGCGTATCAGATGCTATTGACATTTCCTGACATAACTATACAGAGATGCACTACCAGTAATATAGCCGATTTTGTCCCTTTAGACTATGAAGGAGAACCCCATGATTGTGTAGGGAAGACGATGGCATTTGCCAAATTGAGAGCAGATTTACGGTCAGAACTACTAGAGGAGATAGATAAAAAGGTTCTGTTCGTAGATAGCTCTTGTTATAGGGTTTATGATGGAAATCACGCAGGATTCTCAGTGGTGCAACAGGATCAGTCGAGCTATAAGATTATTAGGATGGAGTCCTGTCCCCAACCGTGTTCCGCCCAACTAGCAGAACTCAAAGCCCTGACTGCTGCGTGTGAAATGATGGAAGGTGAGAAAGTAGACATCTATACTGATTCGGCATATGCTCACGGAGTATGCCATTTGTTCGGGGCAGTGTGGAAGCAGAGAGGTTTAAAAAAAAAAGTAGCGGAGATCCCATACAACATTGTCAGCAAATTCTAGACTTAATAAAAGCCATAATGAAACCTAAAGCATTGGCTATAGTAAAATGCCAGGCACATAAAAAGGGAAACGATGTAATAACAAAGGGAAATCAAGCTGCAGACGGGGCAGCTAGAGAAGCGTCTGGATGTACGTCAGCTGTCATTGCCCCCCAGGTAAGCCTAACTCCAGAACCTGACGTAGAGGACCTAATTGAAATACAAGGTAAGGCAACTTTGGCAGAACAGACAATGTGGAGAAAAAGGGGGGGGGGGGCAAGCAGAACCCGGAAGGCTTGTGGAGCACGGAAGACGGTTTGTTGGTAGCACCCACCCCTCTACTGACGATTCTGATTTCAGAAGCGCATGGGATGGACCATTGTGCAAGGGGGGAAGTGATAAGGGAAATAAAGAAGGATGGTTTTTGGTCACCTTATTTACAGGCTTCAGTGGACTTTGTCTTATCACAGTGCGAGGTATGCGCACAAAATAATGTTCGGAAGGGAATTACAACCCCAATAGGTCATATTCCTGTACCTGAAGGACCATTTAAACATTTAGTGATCGATTACGTAGACATGATAAAGACAGTGGTAAAATTCCTGACAAATGAAGTGATCCCAAGGTTTGGAATACCTACAGAAGTTAGCTCAGACAATGGTTCAGCTTTTATCCAGAAAGTGGTCAAACTGGTACTACAGGCGCTGAGGATAAAGCAAAGGTTTGGATGTGTATACCACCCTCAGTCGCAGGGCATGGTAGAGAGAATTAATGGAACCCTGAAAGCCAAACTAAACAAAATTTGTGCAGATACTAAACTTAATTGGGTCGATGCTTTACCGTTAGCATTGATGAGTTACCGCATGCAAACTAATCGAATAACATGCCTGACACCGCACGAGATGCTCACTGGGAAGCTATCATACCTGTGATAGGAGTGAGCAAAAATGTTGAATGGATAAACAAATATATACTACAATCAACAGAGGTTCATCAACTACACCGATGATGCACTGGAGGCCTTAAGGCAACAGCTAGATGCAACTAGCAGGGTGGCGTGGCAAAACAGGTACTGGATTGGCTTTTGGCAGAGAAAGGGTATTTGTGTGTAATGTTTGGAGAACAATGCTGCACTTTCATACCGAACAATACTAGCCCAGAAGGGTCTTTCACCAGAGCAATGAATAAGTTAAGGAATCTGCGGACGGAGGTCAAACAGAATGCAGGGTTCGGACATCAGTTCTTTGATTGGTTAGAAAGTAGACTCGGAGGATGGGGAGCATGGATGACTAAAGTGGCAATAACTGTCAGTATTGTATTGTTGAGCTGTGTGCTTGTGCTGTGCTGTTTTCTTCCTTGTCTCAAATCTCTTGTAGTGCGTGCTGCAACCAAACAGTTTCCGATGCTCGTGACGATTGCCGAAGCTGGCGTAGTGGAGACAGAAACACCGAAAATGTATCGTTACAGTCTACAACACCTGCAGGATGAACAGGAGCAAAACGACAGTGTGGGAGTAGATTGTAAGGGCTTTTGAGTCTTTTTCCCTGTCTCAGGTGCAAAGGGACAGGTTTTTTGCTCAGCGGCCCAGGGTAACAGGGAGAGAATACTTTGAGGTCTTGGCGCAGGAAATTTTAGTTTAACCCGAGATTTGGGAATAAGTGCTTGAGTTTATTGGGGCTTTTGTGCGCAGACTCTTAGTCTTCTCTCTCTGTGTGAGTGTGAGACCCAGAGGGGTCTCAAATGGGGGATATATTAGAGTATAAAATATTATGGGGTATAAAACTTAATGCTAAAAACTATGTGGAATGCTAGAGACAATGGTGTGTTGGTATATGCTAGTGAGAGGTGGCTGGGAGAGGTAGTCAGCTTTGAAGTTTGCTATGGGCTCTGCATGTATCCAATTGAATGTAGACAACAATATGTGGTAATAAAAGGTAGCTAAGAGATGTTTTGCTTTGAACTTGTCTGCTGTGTAACTAAAGCTATGTAGTCAGACTAGAACATGAATAAGTCAATAGGTAAAAACAATAGTGGCGGATGTACTTGTGATATGCACCTATAGACCGCTTGGATATGTTAATACAACTAAACCAGGAGATTGCTTTAAAAAGCTGCTGTGTCCGAGAATCGGTAGACAATCAGCGACTAGCTCAATGACTGTCTCAGCTTTGATTTGCAAATTAAAGTTTAACCCTTCTTGAAGAATCTTCTGCGTCTCCTGGTCATTTGTAAAGCACGAAAAACCACGACATGTCTCAGGAGTTGCCAGTCAGCATTGAACTCAATGTAGGACTGCCTTAAGGACTTCAGCTCCGGATTTTTCTGGTGAAGCCTTCCGCATGAGAGGGTATAGCTGCAAGGTAGCGAAGGTTTGAGGTCAGAATTTCCCTTCTCCTAGACAAGCTGCCAACCATGGCTAATGAACCCCATCTGCCCAAAGCAACTGGTTTTAAGACAGTAGTATCCTGCCTTTGCCCATTCTCCTGTCAGTAGAAACAGTTCTGTCGGGCTTAGTAGCTAGGCCACATGTGAAGGCCAGGAGCTGGACTTGGTTGTCAGAGACCATTTGAAGCACATTCCATTGGAAGCATTTAATAAGTAGTGGGAACTACTACTACTTAACCATCCCTGGCTACAACAACCTTAGGAACCACACATATTATACATATTAGAATAAGAACTTTAAATAATGCAATAGAGCTTCCTGCTCACCTGAATTAATTCTTCCATGTCCAGTTTATAATTGAGCATTGAGTGAAAGTGTATCCCAATTGTGAAAAGGCACATTTATTGCCTAATTATTCAATATAAAATCTATATCACTCAGTTTCAACTTATAATCATGAATATGTAGCTCTCATTATTTATGTGATGCAGGGCTATCGATAAAAGGAGTAGTAACGGAGTAAAATCACATACCAGCAATGTCCAAGAACTTCTGTTGCTTGTTGTCAGGGCAGCTTGAATCTTGGTCTGTTAACCTTTTCAGTTGAGACTGAGTGAGACAGGATTACACTCATGGAGGTAAACAAGGTGCCGTGAATGATTAAGGGAAGAGATGTCAAGAAGGTGTTTCTGCAGGTTAAGAGTTTAGAACCAAGGACTGTAGGCTCAATATAAGTGCTGACTATGCATGGTTGAGATGATATGAAATTTCATTACTCTGATCACTTTAAATCTTTGGAATTCTCCAGCCCAGAGAGTTGTTATGTTTGAGAATGCTGAGAATTTTGGTTATCATGTGGAGTACATGAAGATTAAGGTGAAAAATGGCTTGAGGGACAGGATTAGATTTGATGTGATTGAACGGTGATCCTGACAGGAGGAGCTGTATAGCCTACTGCCATTTCTAGTGTTTACATTAAATGAGAAGCATTAGTCCAAGGGATCTGAGACTAGTGGCAATGGCAGCAATATCCGTACGAATTCCTACAAAATATTATAATCAATATTCTGGTGCTGATTTTAGTGCTTCTTCATTACTAAGGAGTTTTGAATATTGTCTATTGTTTCCCTTATCGAGTCACAGTGTTGAGTAACTCTGCTGTTGGTCTAATTCTCGAGGTCCAGAGAGCTCTATGATCCTGAGACATAGTTTCAAACTCTCCAACTAGGGCATTTATTAATAAATAATTTAAATTACAGTTGACTAAAATAGAATAATACCAGTAATGATGATTATGACATCACCGGATTGTTGTTACAGGATCTGTATTGTTCATTAATGCATTTAAGGAATGCTTAACTGGACTGATTTACTGTATGTATTAGTCTAGATCCACAGCTATGTGGTTGACATTTAGCTAGCCTTTGAAGTGACTGTGTCATAGAGTCACAAGGTCATAGATCCATAGGCAGGAAACAAGCCCTTCAGCACAACTCATTTGTACCTTCCTGCACGGCCATCTAAGGTTGTCCCATTTGCCCACTTTTGACCCATATTGCCCTAAATTTCTCCATTCCTGCCCAAGTGTCTTGTGAATGGTGTTCTTGTTGTTGCTGCAAACACTTTCTCTAGCAGTGTAAATCTCTAACAGAGTAAATCATTCCGTTCAAAGGCAATTATGAATGAGCAACAAATGCTGGCTTGCCGTCAATACTTACATTTTGAAAACAAACTTTAAATGAAAATCTACTGTGTGTGCATATTATCACCAGCAAACCCTGTGCTCTCCTAATATTTTGTAGATGTGTCACTGCCTAGGTTTATGCCAAGATATTTGCCTGTCAGTAGTTGTACCAAAAGGGATAGGCCAAAGTAGTCTATACTGGCCATTCTTTATTGTAATACATCATTTTGATTTTTGTTGGAAATAACTACTGACCTCAATTTATATTACTGCTGAGTTACACTGCTTGTTTTTATATATATCTGAAAAGGAAGAAAGCTGTAAGTGTAATGTAAGCTTTTAAGGTAAAGATGATTGAAATGAGAAGGTAGAAGTGGAATTAGAGCACAAGCCAATGAGAAACACAAGTGACAGAAAGGATTGACCTCAAGGCGGCCTGATGCTGGTTATACTGCAGAGCTATCACTTTTCAGAGCATAACATGAAGCTATCTCATAATGTTCCCATCTCAGATGGTAACATTAATAGTGGTTGTAGCAGCACTCAATGCAATAAAAATATACTGTCTGTTCAACCCTGTGGTTTTTGTTAAGCGGAAAATCCTCCCTCCTCATCCCCACAAACAACTCATCTCCACACCTTAGAAATGCAGTGTTTGCCGATTGACCTTCAGTTCAACAAACAGCTGAGTCTTTTGGCTTCTTCAAAAGCAATTATTTAAAACATCTCACTGTGTTACCAAAGGCACAGATGCAGGGCCACAAACTGGTATTAACCACACCACTAGGTTATTTCTAACAACTCAGAAACACAGAGCGCTCTGTTGGGAAACCGATATGACATTAAAATGATGTTACCAAGACATCACAAGTGAAATGCAATTCAATTAAGTTATTCAACTTTAGCAAAGGGAAAATATTATATGCTTGCCCTATGGGTAAAAATCTTTACCTATTTAAAATATGAACAGAAGAAAATGAGATAAATGCACCTCTTAATAAATGAAAACATTTAATCCTTGACTATAATCCATTTGTAGCTCTTATGCAAGTGAAAAAAGGATCTTTCAATACCAAAGGAAGGCAATAATATTTTGAGCTCATCCATTATCATACCTCATTGCTCTGTTGTGTTGAACACATTATCAGCAGAACCAATAGGAGTTATAAATCATATTAGATAACCCATCATCACAAATCCTCTATGACATGACCCATCATTGTAGATTCTCTGTGATACCTTTGAATTCAGCTTAATAATGAAGTATCTAGTGTGAATTCAACAATCAAGTTTCAGCATCAAGTCTGAACAATCCAGAAGAAAATGATGTACTTATGCTGAAAAGGCGCCTTAAGTTTTCCAGAACAAGGCATATCAAGTCCACCAATGTAATTCAAAACCACTGTTTTAAAGAGTGTGCAGAATATATTTTTGTGAACAAGATTTGACCAGAAGTCTAACTAGACCACACACTAAGGTAACATAACTCTCGATTCTTCGGTCATAAGCTAGCTGAAATGCTCAGTACCTTCAATAATTTTCAAGGTGTAAGGGGGTCAAAAATAAAAGAGTATGATTTTAAGGTGAAAGGTTGGAGATTTGAAAAGGGGTCTTTGGGGTAAGAGTTTTTAAACAGAGGGTGACTGATATCTGGAAACAAGCACAATTACTACTTTGAAGAGGCATTAGATGGACCCTTAAATAGGCAAGGCATAGAAAGATACAATCCTAATGCAGCCAAATGGTACTGGTGTAACTGATGAAAAAGGTTGGCGAGCAGCTGGTGGGCCAAAGGGCCATTTCTATATAGTGCAACTCCATAAGGGAACAAGTGGGAACAGAATAGATGATAGTCATGGACTTGTCAATGTGCTTAGTAGACTAGGGCGCCCAGTTCTGCCCTTATGTTTCTAGTTCAGCCCTTATGTTTATCTAGGACACTGACAAAGGGTCTCAGCCCAAAGCATTGACTGTTTACTCTCTTCCATAGTTGCTGCCTGGCCAACTGAGTTCCTCCACAATTTTATGGTTGCTGCTTGGATATACAGCATATGCAGATTTACTCCTGTCTGATCCTATCTTTACCTGTGCAACAGAAATATAGTAAACTGAATTCAGAACATGGTAGATCATTTGATCACTGTTGCAGAAATGGAGTTAATGACCGTTCCCTACACCAAAAACTTAGCAGTACGTATGATTGTCAAATGAATTGCATCAATGTAGATATATACTCTTCACTGCATCGATTTAGCTAAATACCCTTCACTGCATTGATGTAGATAACTACCCTTCACTGCATTGATGTAGATAACTACCCTTCACTGCGTCGATGTAGATAACTACCCATCACTGTGTCGATGTTGATAACTACCCTTCACTGTGTCGATGTTGATAACTACCCATCACTGCGTCGATGTAGATAACTACCCATCACTGCGTCGATGTAGATAACTACCCTTCACTGCATTGATGTAGATAACTACCCCTCACTGCGTCGATGTTGATAAGCACCCATCACTCCGTCGATGTAGATAACTACCCTTCACTGTGTCGATGTTGATAACTACCCATCACTGCGTCGATGTAGATAACTACCCATCACTGCGTCGATGTAGATAACTACACATCACTGCGTCGATGTAGATAACTACCCATCACTGCGTCGATTCTAGATAACTACCCTTCACTGCATCAATGTAGATAACGAGCTTTCATTGTGTCAATCTAGGTAAGAACCCTTCAATGCATCGATGTAGATAACTACCATTCACTATATCGATGTAGATAATTAACCATCACTGCATCAATCTAGATAACTACCCTTCACTGCATCAATGTAGATAAGTACCCATCACTGCGTCAATGTAGATAACTACACCTCACAGTGTCAATGTAGATAACTGTCCTTCACTGCGTCAATGTAGATAACTACCCCTCACTGCATCGATGTAGATAACGACACTTCACAGCATCGATGTAGATAACTGCCCGTCACTGCATCAATGTAGCTAACTACACTTCACTGCATCGAAGTAGATAAGTACCCATCACTGCGTAAATGTAGATAATTAACCGTCACTGGATCAATCTGGATAACTACCCTTCACTGCATCAATGTAGGTAACTACACCTCACTGCGTCGATGTAGATAACTGCCCTTCACTGCGACAATGTAGATAAACACATTGCACTGCATCAATGTAAATAACTACACCGCACTATATCAATGTAGATAACTACCCCTGACTGCATCGATGTAGATAACTACTCTTCACTGCATCGATATGCATAACTGCCCTTTACTGCGTCGATGTAGATGACGGCAATTCACTGCATCAATGTAGATAACTACCCCTCAGAGCATCGACGTAGATAACTACCCGTCAATGCATCAATATACATAACTGCCCTTTACTGCATCGATGTAGTTGACTGCCATTCACTGCATCAATGTACATAACTACACCTCACTGCGTTGACGTAGATAACTACCTTTCACTGCGTCAATGTAGATAACTACCCCGCACTACATCAATGTAGATAACTACCCTTCTCTACATCAATTAGATAACTACGCTTCACTGCATCCATGTAGATAACTAGCCTTCACAACATCGATGTAGATAACTACCCCTCACAGCATCGACGTATATAACTACCCCACACAGCATCGATATAGTTAACTATCCTTCACTGCAACAATGTAGATAACTACCCTGCACTGCGTCAATGTAGATAATTACCCCTCACTGCATCGATGTAGATAACTACCCATCACAGCGTCAATATAGATAACTACCCTTCACTACATCAATGTAGATAACTACCCCTCACAGCTTCGATGTAAATAACTATCCTTCACTGCAACAATGTAGATAACTGCCCTTCACAGCGTCAATGTAGATAACTAACCTTCACTGCATAGATGTAGATAATTACCCTTCATTGCATCAATGTAGATAACTACCCTTCACTGCATCAATCTAGATAACTACCCATCACTGCATTGATGTAGATAACTACAGCTCACGGCATGGATGTAGATAACTACCCGTCACTGCATCAATGTAGATAACAACCCTTCACTGCATGGATATAGATAACAAAGTTTCACTTCATCAATGTAGATAACTACCCTTCACTGCGTCAATGTAGGTAACTACCCGTCACAGCATCGATGTAGATAACTACCCTTCACTGCATCAATGTAGATAACTGCCCTTCACTGCATCAATCTAGATAATGACCTTCCACTGCGTCAATGTAGATAAATACCCTTTACTGCATCGATGTAGATAACTACCCATCACTACATCAATGTAGATAACTACCCTTCACTGCACCATAGATAACTACCATTCACTGCATCGATGTAGATAACGACCCATTACTGCATCGATATAGATAACTACCCTTCACTCCATCGATGTAGATAACTGCACTTCACTGCGTCAATATCGAAAACCACCCTTTATTGCATCGATGCAGATAACTACCCCTCACAGCTTCGATGTAGATAACTAACCACTGCAACAATGTAGATAACTGCCCTTCACAGCGTCAATGTAGATAACGACACTTCACAGCATTGAAGTAGAGAACTATCCTTCACTGTATCGATGTAGATAACTACCCCTCACTGCATCAATGTAGATAACTGCCCTTCACTGCATCAATGTAGCTAACTACACTTCAAGGCATCAAACTAGATAAATACCCTTCACTGCATCAATGTAGATAACAACTCATCACTGCATCAATGTAGATAACTACACTCCACTGCGTCAATATAGATAACTACGTCAATGTAGATAACTAGCCCTCACTGCATCAATGTAGATAACTACCCCTCACTGCATCGACGGAACTACCCTTCACTGCATCAATATACATAACTGCCGATTACTGCATCGATGTAGATAACTACACCTCACTGCGTTGACGTAGATAACTGCCCTTCACTGCGTCAATGTAGATAACTACCCTTCACTACATCAATTAGATAGCTACTCCTCACTGCATCTATGGAGATAACTACCCTTCACTACATCGATGTAGATAAATACCCCTCACAGCATCGATGTAGATAACTACCCCTCACAGCATCGATGTAGATAACTACCCCTCACAGCATCGATGTAGATAACTATCCCTCACTGCATCGATGTAGATAACCACCCATCACAGCATCAATATAGATAACTACCCCTCACTACATCGATGTAGATAACTACCCATCACAGCGTCAATACAGATAACTACCTATCACAGCATCAATATAGATAACTGACCTTAATAGCGTCAATGTAGAAAACTACACTTCACTGCATCAATGTAGATAACTACCCTTTACTTCGTCAATGTAGCTAACTACACTTCATGGCATCGAAGTAGATAACTACCCTTCTCTGCATCGATGTAGATAACGACCCATCACTGCATCAATGTAGATAAGTACCCTGCACTGCATCGATATAGATAACTAACCTACACTGCATCGATGTAGATAACTACACCTCATTGCCTCGATGTAGATAACTAACCTTCACAGCGTCAAAATAGATAACTAACCTTCACTGCATCAATGTAGCTAACTACCCTTCACGGCATCGAAGTAGATAACTAACTTTCACTGCATCTATGTAGATAACTACCCTTCACTGCATCGATGTAGATAACTGCCCTTCACTGCATCAATGTAGCTAACTACACTTCACTGCATCGAAGTAGATAAGTACCCATCACTGCGTGAATGTAGATAATTAACCGTCACTGGATCAATCTGGATAACTACCCTTCACTGCATCAATGTAGGTAACTACACCTCACTGCGTCGATGTAGATAACTGCCCTTCACTGCGACAATGTAGATAAACACATTGCACTGCATCAATGTAAATAACTACACCGCACTACATCAATGTAGATAACTACCCCTGACTGCATCGATGTAGATAACTACTCTTCACTGCATCGATATGCATAACTGCCCTTTACTGCGTCGATGTAGATGATGGCAATTCACTGCATCAATGTAGATAACTACCCCTCAGAGCATCGACGTAGATAACTACCCGTCAATGCATCAATATACATAACTGCCCTTTACTGCATCGATGTAGTTGACTGCCATTCACTGCATCAATGTACATAACTACACCTCACTGTGTTGACGTAGATAACTACCTTTCACTGCGTCAATGTAGATAACTACCCCGCACTACATCAATGTAGATAACTACCCTTCTCTACATCAATTAGATAACTACGCTTCACTGCATCCATGTAGATAACTAGCCTTCACAACATCGATGTAGATAACTACCCCTCACAGCATCGACGTATATAACTACCCCACACAGCATCGATATAGTTAACTATCCTTCACTGCAACAATGTAGATAACTACCCTGCACTGCGTCAATGTAGATAATTACCCCTCACTGCATCGATGTAGATAACTACCCATCACAGCGTCAATATAGATAACTACCCTTCACTACATCAATGTAGATAACTACCCCTCACAGCTTCGATGTAAATAACTATCCTTCACTGCAACAATGTAGATAACTGCCCTTCACAGCGTCAATGTAGATAACTAACCTTCACTGCATAGATGTAGATAATTACCCTTCATTGCATCAATGTAGATAACTACCCTTCACTGCATCAATCTAGATAACTACCCATCACTGCATTGATGTAGATAACTACCCGTCACTGCATCAATGTAGATAACAACCCTTCACTGCATGGATATAGATAACAAAGTTTCACTTCATCAATGTAGATAACTACCCTTCACTGCGTCAATGTAGGTAACTACCCGTCACAGCATCGATATAGATAACTACCCTTCACTGCATCAATGTAGATAACTACCCGTCACGGCATCGATGTACATAACTACACCTCACAGCATCGATGTAGACTACTACACATCACTGCATTGATGTAGATAACTGCCCTTCACTGCATCAATCTAGATAATGACCTTCCACTGCGTCAATGTAGATAAATACCCTTTACTGCATCGATGTAGATAACTACCCATCACTACATCAATGTAGATAACTACCCTTCACTGCACCATAGATAACTACCATTCACTGCATCGATGTAGATAACGACCCATTACTGCATCGATATAGATAACTACCCTTCACTCCATCGATGTAGATAACTGCACTTCACTGCGTCAATATCGATAACCACCCTTTATTGCATCGATGCAGATAACTACCCCTCACAGCTTCGATGTAGATAACTAACCACTGCAACAATGTAGATAACTGCCCTTCACAGCGTCAATGTAGATAACGACACTTCACGGCATTGAAGTAGAGAACTATCCTTCACTGTATCGATGTAGATAACTACCCCTCACTGCATCAATGTAGATAACTGCCCTTCACTGCATCAATGTAGCTAACTACACTTCAAGGCATCAAACTAGATAAATACCCTTCACTGCATCAATGTAGATAACAACTCATCACTGCATCAATGTAGATAACTACACTCCACTGCGTCAATATAGATAACTACGTCAATGTAGATAACTAGCCCTCACTGCATCAATGTAGATAACTACCCCTCACTGCATCGACGGAACTACCCTTCACTGCATCAATATACATAACTGCCGATTACTGCATCGATGTAGATAACTACACCTCACTGCGTTGACGTAGATAACTGCCCTTCACTGCGTCAATGTAGATAACTACCTTCCACTGCGTCAATGTAGATAACAACCCCTAACAACGTCAATGTAGATAACTACCCTTTACTGCATCGATGTAGATAACTACCCTTCACTACATCAATTAGATAGGTACTCTTCACTGCATCCATGGAGATAACTACCCTTCACTACATCGATGTAGATAAATACCACTCACAGCATCGATGTAGATAAATACCCCTCACAGCATCGATGTAGATAACTATCCCTCACTGCATCGATGTAGATAACCACCCATCACAGCATCAATATAGATAACTACCCCTCACTACATCGATGTAGATAAAAACCCATCACAGAGTCAATATAGATAACTACCTACCACAGCGTCAATATAGTTAACTGACCTTAATAGCGTCAAAGTAGAAAACTACACTTCACTGCATCAATGTAGATAACTACCCTTTACTGCGTCAATGTAGCTAACTACACTTCATGGTATCGAAGTAGATAACTACCCTTCTCTGCATCGATGTAGATAATGACCCATCACTGCATCAATGTAGATAAGTACCCTGCACTGCATCGATATAGATAACTAACCTACACTGCATCGATGTAGATAACTACCCATCACTGCATCGATGTAGATAACTACCCTTCACTGCATCAATGTGGATAACTACCCTTCACTGCATCAATGTAGATAACTACCCGTCATGGCATCGATATAGATAACTACCCTTCACTCCATCGATGTAGATAACTACCCTTCACTGCGTCAATATCGATAACTACCCTTTATTGCATCAATGCAGATAACTACCCCTCACAGCATCGATGTAGATAACTACCTTTCACTGTGTCAATGTAGATAACTACTCTTCACTACATCGATGCAGATAACTACCCCTCACAGCATCAAAGTAGATAACTATCCTTCACTGTAACAAGGGAGATAACTACCCTTCACTGCATCAATGTAGATAAGTAAAGTGCACGGCATCGCTGTAGGTAACTAACCTACACTGCATCGATGTAGATAACTACACCACACTGCGTTGACGTAGATAACTATCCTTCACTGCAACAATGTAGATAACTACCCGTCACTGCATCGATGTAGATAACTACATCTCACGGCATTGATGTAGATAGCTACCCTTCACTGCATTAATGTAGATAACTAACCATCACTGCATCAATCTAGATAACTACGTCAATGTACATAACTCCCCTTCACTACATCGATGTAGATAACTACACATCACTGCATTGATGTAGATAACTGCCCTTCACTGCATCAAGCCAGAGAACTACCTTTCACTGCGTCAATGTAGATAAATAGCCTTTACTGCATCGATGTAGATAACTACCCTTCACTATATCCATGTAGATAACTACACTTCACTGCATTGTAGATAACTACCATTCACTGCATCAATGTAGATAACCGCACTTCACTGCAACAATGTAGTTAAGTACCCTTCACTACATCGATGTAGATAACCACACTTGACTGTATCGATGAAGAAAACTACACCTCACTACGTCAATGTAGATAACTACCCCTCACTGCATCAATGTAGATAACTACTCTTCACTACATCGATGTAGATAACTACCCCTCACAGCATCGATGTAGATAACTAGCTTTCACTGCATCAATGTAGATAACTACTCGTCATGGCATCGATATAGATAACAACCCTTCACTCCATCGATGTAGATAACTACCCTTCACTGCGTCAATATCGATAACTACCCTTTATTGCATCAATGCAGATAACTACCCCTCACAGCATCGATGTAGATAACTACCTTTCACTGCATCAATGTAGATAACTACTCTTCACTACATCGATGCAGATAACTACCCCTCACAGCATCAAAGTAGATAAGTACAGTGCACGGCATCGCTGTAGGTAACTAACCTACACTGCATCGATGTAGATAACTACACCACACTGCGTTGACGTAGATAACTATCCTTCACTGCAACAATGTAGATAACTACCCTTCACTGCATAGATGTAGATAACTACCTGTCACTGCATCGATGTAGATAACTACATCTCACGGCATTGATGTAGATAGCTACCCTTCATTGCGTTAATGTAGATAACTAACCATCACTGCATCAATCTAGAAAACTACTTCAATGTACATAACTCCCCTTCACTACATCGATGTAGATAACTACACATCACTGCATTGATGTAGATAACTGCCCTTCACTGCATCAAGCCAGAGAACAACCTTTCACTGCGTCAATGTAGATAAATACACTTTACTGCATCGATGTAGATAACTACCCTTCACTGCATTGTAGATAACTACCATTCACTGCATCGATGTAGATAACGACCCATCACTGCATCGATATATATAACTACCCTTCACTCCATCGATGTAGATAACTACACTTCACTGCGTCAATATCGATAACCACCCTTTATTGCATCGATGCAGATAACTACCCCTCACAGCTTCGATGTAGATAACTATCCACTGCAACAATGTAGATAACTGCCCTTCACAGCGTCAATGTAGATAACGACACTTCACGGCATCGAAGTAGATAACTACACTTCACTGCATTGTAGATAACTACCATTCACTGCATCAATGTAGATAACCGCACTTCACTGCAACAATGTAGTTAAGTACCCTTCACTACATCGATGTAGATAACCACACTTGACTGTATCGATGAAGAAAACTACACCTCACTACGTCAATGTAGATAACTACCCCTCACTGCATCAATGTAGATAACTACTCTTCACTACATCGATGTAGATAACTACCCCTCACAGCATCGATGTAGATAACTAGCTTTCACTGCATCAATGTAGATAACTACTCGTCATGGCATCGATATAGATAACAACCCTTCACTCCATCGATGTAGATAACTACCCTTCACTGCGTCAATATCGATAACTACCCTTTATTGCATCAATGCAGATAACTACCCCTCACAGCATCGATGTAGATAACTACCTTTCACTGCATCAATGTAGATAACTACTCTTCACTACATCGATGCAGATAACTACCCCTCACAGCATCAAAGTAGATAAGTACAGTGCACGGCATCGCTGTAGGTAACTAACCTACACTGCATCGATGTAGATAACTACACCACACTGCGTTGACGTAGATAACTATCCTTCACTGCAACAATGTAGATAACTACCCTTCACTGCATAGATGTAGATAACTACCTGTCACTGCATCGATGTAGATAACTACATCTCACGGCATTGATGTAGATAGCTACCCTTCATTGCGTTAATGTAGATAACTAACCATCACTGCATCAATCTAGAAAACTACTTCAATGTACATAACTCCCCTTCACTACATCGATGTAGATAACTACACATCACTGCATTGATGTAGATAACTGCCCTTCACTGCATCAAGCCAGAGAACAACCTTTCACTGCGTCAATGTAGATAAATACACTTTACTGCATCGATGTAGATAACTACCCTTCACTGCATTGTAGATAACTACCATTCACTGCATCGATGTAGATAACGACCCATCACTGCATCGATATATATAACTACCCTTCACTCCATCGATGTAGATAACTACACTTCACTGCGTCAATATCGATAACCACCCTTTATTGCATCGATGCAGATAACTACCCCTCACAGCTTCGATGTAGATAACTATCCACTGCAACAATGTAGATAACTGCCCTTCACAGCGTCAATGTAGATAACGACACTTCACGGCATCGAAGTAGAGAACTATCCTTCACTGCATCGATGTAGATAACTACCCCTCACTGCATCAATGTAGATCACTCCACTGCGTCAATATAGATAACTACGTCAATGTAGATAACTACCCCTCACTGCATCGACGTAGATAACTACCCTTCACTGCATCAATCTACATAACTGCCCTTTACTGCATCGATGTAGATGACTGCAATTCACTGCATCAATGTAGATAACTACCCCTCACTGCATCGACGGAACTACCCTTCACTGCATCTATATACATAACTGCCCATTACTGCATCGATGTAGATAACTACACCTCACTGCGTTGACGTAGATAACTGCCCTTCACTGCGTCAATGTAGATAACTACCTTCCACTGCGTCAATGTAGATAACAACCCCTCACAATGTCAATGTAGATAACTACCCTTTACTGCATCGATGTAGATAACTACCTTTCACTACATCAATTAGATAGCTACTCCTCACTGCATCCATGGAGATAACTACCCTTCACTACATCGATGTAGATAAATACGCCTCATAGCATCGATGTAGATAACTACCCTTCAATGCATCAATATACATAACTGCCCTTTACTGCGTCGATGTAGTTGACTGCCATTCACTGCATCAATGTACATAACTACACCTCACTGCGTTGACGTAGATAACTACCTTTCACTGTGTCAATGTAGATAACTACCCCACACTACATCAATGTAGATAACTACCCCTCACTGCATCGACGGAACTACCCTTCACTGCATCAATATACATAACTGCCGATTACTGCATCGATGTAGATAACTACACCTCACTGCGTTGACGTAGATAACTGCCCTTCACTGCGTCAATGTAGATAACTACCTTCCACTGCGTCAATGTAGATAACAACCCCTCACAACATCAATGTAGATAACTACCCTTTACTGCATCGATGTAGATAACTACCCTTCACTACATCAATTAGATAGCTACTCCTCACTGCATCTATGGAGATAACTACCCTTCACTACATCGATGTAGATAAATACCCCTCACAGCATCGATGTAGATAACTACCCCTCACAGCATCGATGTAGATAACTATCCCTCACTGCATCGATGTAGATAACCACCCATCACAGCATCAATATAGATAACTACCCCTCACTACATCGATGTAGATAACTACCCATCACAGCGTCAATACAGATAACTACCTATCACAGCATCAATATAGATAACTGACCTTAATAGCGTCAATGTAGAAAACTACACTTCACTGCATCAATGTAGATAACTACCCTTTACTTCGTCAATGTAGCTAACTACACTTCATGGCATCGAAGTAGATAACTACCCTTCTCTGCATCGATGTAGATAACTACCCATCACTGCATCAATGTAGATAAGTACCCTGCACTGCATCGATATAGATAACTAACCTACACTGCATCGATGTAGATAACTACACCTCATTGCATCGATGTAGATAACTAACCTTCACAGCGTCAAAATAGATAACTAACCTTCACTGCATCTATGTAGATAACTACCCTTCACTGCATCGATGTAGATAACTGCCCTTCACTGCATCAATGTAGCTAACTACACTTCACTGCATCGAAGTAGATAAGTACCCATCACTGCGTGAATGTAGATAATTAACCGTCACTGGATCAATCTGGATAACTACCCTTCACTGCATCAATGTAGGTAACTACACCTCACTGCGTCGATGTAGATAACTGCCCTTCACTGCGACAATGTAGATAAACACATTGCACTGCATCAATGTAAATAACTACACCGCACTACATCAATGTAGATAACTACCCCTGACTGCATCGATGTAGATAACTACTCTTCACTGCATCGATATGCATAACTGCCCTTTACTGCGTCGATGTAGATGACGGCAACTCACTGCATCATTGTAGATAACTACCCCTCAGAGCATCGACGTAGATAACTACCCGTCAATGCATCAATATACATAACTGCCCTTTACTGCATCGATGTAGTTGACTGCCATTCACTGCATCAATGTACATAACTACACCTCACTGCGTTGACGTAGATAACTACCTTTCACTGCGTCAATGTAGATAACTACCCCACACTACATCAATGTAGATAACTACCCCTCACTGCATCGACGGAACTACCCTTCACTGCATCAATATACATAACTGCCGATTACTGCATCGATGTAGATAACTACCCTTTATTGCATCAATGTAGCTAACTACACTTCATGGCATCGAAGTAGATAACTACCCTTCTCTGCATCGATGTAGATAACGACCCATCACTGCATCAATGTAGATAAGTACCCTGCACTGCATCGATATAGATAACTAACCTACACTGCATCGATGTAGATAACTACACCTCATTGCCTCGATGTAGATAACTAACCTTCACAGCGTCAAAATAGATAACTAACCTTCACTGCGTCAATGTAGCTAACTACCCTTCACGGCATCGAAGTAGATAACTAACTTTCACTGCATCTATGTAGATAACTACCCTTCACTGCATCGATGTAGATAACTGCCCTTCACTGCATCAATGTAGCTAACTACACTTCACTGCATCGAAGTAGATAAGTACCAATCACTGCGTGAATGTAGATAATTAACCGTCACTGGATCAATCTGGATAACTACCCTTCACTGCATCAATGTAGGTAACTACACCTCACTGCGTCGATGTAGATAACTGCCCTTCACTGCGACAATGTAGATAAACACATTGCACTGCATCAATGTAAATAACTACACCGCACTACATCAATGTAGATAACTACCCCTGACTGCATCGATGTAGATAACTACTCTTCACTGCATCGATATGCATAACTGCCCTTTACTGCGTCGATCTAGATGATGGCAATTCACTGCATCAATGTACATAACTACACCTCACTGCGTTGACGTAGATAACTACCTTTCACTGCGTCAATGTAGATAACTACCCCGCACTACATCAATGTAGATAACTACCCTTCTCTACATCAATTAGATAACTACGCTTCACCGCATCCATGTAGATAACTAGCCTTCACAACATCGATGTAGATAACTACCTGTCACTGCATCGATGTAGATAACTACATCTCACGGCATTGATGTAGATAGCTACCCTTCATTGCGTTAATGTAGATAACTAACCATCACTGCATCAATCTAGAAAACTACGTCAATGTACATAACTCCCCTTCACTACATCGATGTAGATAACTACACATCACTGCATTGATGTAGATAACTGCCCTTCACTGCATCAAGCCAGAGAACAACCTTTCACTGCGTCAATGTAGATAAATACACTTTACTGCATCGATGTAGATAACTACCCTTCACTGCATTGTAGATAACTACCATTCACTGCATCGATGTAGATAACGACCCATCACTGCATCGATATATATAACTACCCTTCACTCCATCGATGTAGATAACTACACTTCACTGCGTCAATATCGATAGCCACCCTTTATTGCATCGATGCAGATAACTACCCCTCACAGCTTCGATGTAGATAACTATCCACTGCAACAATGTAGATAACTGCCCTTCACAGCGTCAATGTAGATAACGACACTTCACGGCATCGAAGTAGAGAACTATCCTTCACTGCATCGATGTAGATAACTACCCCTCACTGCATCAATGTAGATAACTTCACTCCACTGCGTCAATATAGATAACTACGTCAATGTAGATAACTACCCCTCACTGCATCAATGTAGATAACTACCCCTGACTGCATCGACGTAGATAACTACCCTTCACTGCATCAATCTACATAACTGCCCTTTACTGCATCGATGTAGATGACTGCAATTCACTGCATCAATGTAGATAACTACCCCTCACTGCATCGACGGAACTACCCTTCACTGCATCTATATACATAACTGCCCATTACTGCATCGATGTAGATAACTACACCTCACTGCGTTGACGTAGATAACTGCCCTTCACTGCGTCAATGTAGATAACTACCTTCCACTGCGTCAATGTAGATAACAACCCCTCACAACGTCAATGTAGATAACTACCCTTTACTGCATCGATGTAAATAACTACCTTTCACTACATCAATTAGATAGCTACTCCTCACTGCATCCATGGAGATAACTACCCTTCACTACATCGATGTAGATAAATACGCCTCACAGCATCGATGTAGATAACTACCCCTCACAGCATCGATGTAGATAACTATCCCTCACTGCATCGATGTAGATAACCACCCATCACAGCATCAATATAGATAACTACCCCTCACTACATCGATGTAGATAACTACCCATCACAGCGTCAATATAGATAACTACCTATCACAGCGTCAATATAGATAACTGACCTTAATAGCGTCAATGTAGAAAACTACACTTCACTGCATCAATGTAGATAACTACCCTTTATTGCATCAATGTAGCTAACTACACTTCATGGCATCGAAGTAGATAACTACCCTTCTCTGCATCGATGTAGATAACGACCCATCACTGCATCAATGTAGATAAGTACCCTGCACTGCATCGATATAGATAACTAACCTACACTGCATCGATGTAGATAACTACACCTCATTGCATCGATGTAGATAACTAACCTTCACAGCGTCAAAATAGATAACTAACCTTCACTGCGTCAATGTAGCTAACTACCCTTCACGGCATCGAAGTAGATAACTAACTTTCACTGCATCGATGTAGATAACTACCCTTCACTGCATCGATGTAGATAACTGCCCTTCACTGCATCAATGTAGCTAACTACACTTCACTGCATCGAAGTAGATAAGTACCAATCACTGCGTGAATGTAGATAATTAACCGTCACTGGATCAATCTGGATAACTACCCTTCACTGCATCAATGTAGGTAACTACACCTCACTGCATCGATGTAGATAACTGCCCTTCACTGCGACAATGTAGATAAACACATTGCACTGCATCAATGTAAATAACTACACCGCACTACATCAATGTAGATAACTACCTCTGACTGCATCGATGTAGATAACTACTCTTCACTGCATCGATATGCATAACTGCCCTTTACTGCGTCGATGTAGATGACGGCAATTCACTGCATCAATGTAGATAACTACCCCTCACAGCATCGATGTAGATAACTACCCTTCAATGCATCAATATACATAACTGCCCTTTACTGCATTGATGTAGTTGACTGCCATTCACTGCATCAATGTACATAACTACACCTCACTGCGTTGACGTAGAGAACTACCTTTCACTGCGTCAATGTAGATAACTACCCCGCACTACATCAATGTAGATAACTACCCTTCTCTACATCAATTAGATAACTACGCTTCACTGCATCCATGTAGATAACTAGCCTTCACAACATCGATGTAGATAACTACCCCTCACAGCATCGACGTATATAACTACCCCACACAGCATCGATATAGTTAACTATCCTTCACTGCAACAATGTAGATAACTACCCTGCACTGCGTCAATGTAGATAATTACCCCTCACTGCATCGATGTAGATAACTACCCATCACAGCGTCAATATAGATAACTACCCTTCACTACATCAATGTAGATAACTACCCCTCACAGCTTCGATGTAAATAACTATCCTTCACTGCAACAATGTAGATAACTGCCCTTCACAGCATCAATGTAGATAGCTAACCTTCACTGCATAGATGAAGATAACAACCCTTCATTGCATCAATGTAGATAACTACCCTTCACTGCATCAATCTAGATAACTACCCATCACTGCATCGATGTAGATAACTACACCTCACGGCATGCTGTAGATAACTACCCATCACTGCATCAATGTAGATAACTATGTCAATGTATATAACTTTCCTTCACTACATCGATGTAGATAACTACCCATCACTGCATCAATGTTGATAACAACCCTTCACTGCATGGGTATTGATAACAACCCTTCACTTCATCAATGTAGATAACTACCCTTCACTGCATCAATGTGGATAACTACCCTTCACTGCATCAATGTAGATAACTACCCGTCATGGCATCGATATAGATAACTACCCTTCACTCCATCGATGTAGATAACTACCCTTCACTGCGTCAATATCGATAACTACCCTTTATTGCATCAATGCAGATAACTACCCCTCACAGCATCGATGTAGATAACTACCTTTCACTGCGTCAATGTAGATAACTACTCTTCACTACATCGATGCAGATAACTACCCCTCACAGCATCAAAGTAGATAACTATCCTTCACTGTAACAAGGGAGATAGATAGATAGATAGATAGATAGATAGATACTTTATTCATCCCCATGGGGAAATTCAGCATTTTTTCCAATGTCCCATACACTTGTTGTAGCAAAAACTCATTACATACAATACAATACTTAACTCAGTAATAATATGATATGCATCTAAATCACTAGCTCAAAAAGCATTAATAATAGCTTTAAAAAGTTCTTAAGTCCTGGCAGTTGAATTGTAAAGCCTAATGGCATTGGGGAGTATTGACCTCTTCATCCTGTCTGAGGAGCATTGCATCGACAGTAACCTGTCGCTGAAACTGCTTCTCTGTCTCTGGATGGTGCTATGTAGAGGATGTTCAGGGTTTTCCATAATTGACCGTAGCCTACTCAGCGCCCTTCGCTCAGCTACCGATGTTAAACTCTCCAGTACTTTGCCCACGACAGAGCCCGCCTTCCTTATCAGCTTATTAAGACGTGAGGCGTCCTTCTTCTTAATGCTTCCTCCCCAACACGCCACCACAAAGAAGAGGGCGCTCTCAACAACTGACCTATAGAACATCTTCAGCATCTCACTGCGGACATTGAATGACGCCAACCTTCTAAGGAAGTACAGTCGACTCTGTGCCTTCCTGCACAAGGCATCTGTGTTGGCAGTCCAGTCTAGCTTCTCGTCCAACTGTACTCCCAGATACTTGTAGGTCTTAACCTGCTCCACACACTCTCCATTAATGATCACTGGCTCCATGTGAGTCCTAGATCTCCTAAAGTCCACCACCATCTCCTTGGTCTTGGTGACATTGAGACGCAGGTAGTTTGAGTTGCACCATATCACAAAGTCCTGTATCAGTTTCCTATACTCCTCCTCCTGTCCATTCCTGACACACCCCACTATGGCCGTGTCATCAGCGAACTTCTGCACATGGCAGGACTCCGAGTTATATTATTGGAAGATAACTACCCTTCACTGCATCAATGTAGATAAGTACAGTGCACGGCATCGCTGTAGGTAACTAACCTACACTGCATCGATGTAGATAACTACACCACACTGCGTTGATGTAGATAACTATCCTTCACTGCAACAATGTAGATAACTACCCTTCACTGCATAGATGTAGATAACTACCCGTCACTGCATCGATGTAGATAACTACTTCTCACGGCATTGATGTAGATAGCTACCCTTCACTGCATTAATGTAGATAACTAACCATCACTGCATCAATCTAGATAACTACGTCAACGTACATAACACCCCTTCACTACATCGATGTAGATAACTACACATCACTGCATCAAGCCAGAGAACTACCTTTCACTGCATCAATGTAGATAAATAGCCTTTACTGCATCGATGTAGATAACTACCCTTTACTACATCGATGTAGATAACTGCCCTTCACTGCATCAATGTAGCTAACTACAGTTCACTGCATCGAAGTAGATAAGTACCCATCACTGCGTGAATGTAGATAATTAACCGTCACTGGATCAATCTGGATAACTATCCTTCACTGCATCAATGTAGGTAACTACACCTCACTGCGTCGATGTAGATAACTGCCCTTCACTGCGACAATGTAGATAAACACATTGCACTGCATTAATGTAAAAAACTACACCGCACTACATCAATGTAGATAACTACCCTTTATTGCATCAATGTAGCTAACTACACTTCATGGCATCGAAGTAGATAACTACCCTTCTCTGCATCGATGTAGATAACGACCCATCACTGCATCAATGTAGATAAGTACCCTGCACTGCATCGATATAGATAACTAACCTACACTGCATCGATGTAGATAACTACACCTCATTGCCTCGATGTAGATAACTAACCTTCACAGCGTCAAAATAGATAACTAACCTTCACTGCGTCAATGTAGCTAACTACCCTTCACGGCATCGAAGTAGATAACTAACTTTCACTGCATCTATGTAGATAACTACCCTTCACTGCATCGATGTAGATAACTGCCCTTCACTGCATCAATGTAGCTAACTACACTTCACTGCATCGAAGTAGATAAGTACCCATCACTGCGTGAATGTAGATAATTAACCGTCACTGGATCAATCTGGATAACTACCCTTCACTGCATCAATGTAGGTAACTACACCTCACTGCGTCGATGTAGATAAGTGCCCTTCACTGCGACAATGTAGATAAACACATTGCACTGCATCAATGTAAATAACTACACCGCACTACATCAATGTAGATAACTACCCCTGACTGCATCGATGTAGATAACTACTCTTCACTGCATCGATATGCATAACTGCCCTTTACTGCGTCGATGTAGATGATGGCAATTCACTGCATCAATGTAGATAACTACCCCTCAGAGCATCGATGTAGATAACTACCCGTCAATGCATCAATATACATAACTGCCCTTTACTGCATTGATGTAGTTGACTGCCATTCACTGCATCAATGTACATAACTACACCTCACTGCGTTGACGTAGATAACTACCTTTCACTGCGTCAATGTAGATAACTACCCCGCACTACATCAATGTAGATAACTACCCTTCTCTACATCAATTAGATAACTACGCTTCACCGCATCCATGTAGATAACTAGCCTTCACAACATCGATGTAGATAACTACCTGTCACTGCATCGATGTAGATAACTACATCTCACGGCATTGATGTAGATAGCTACCCTTCATTGCGTTAATGTAGATAACTAACCATCACTGCATCAATCTAGAAAACTACGTCAATGTACATAACTCCCCTTCACTACATCGATGTAGATAACTACACATCACTGCATTGATGTAGATAACTGCCCTTCACTGCATCAAGCCAGAGAACAACCTTTCACTGCGTCAATGTAGATAAATACACTTTACTGCATCGATGTAGATAACTACCCTTCACTGCATTGTAGATAACTACCATTCACTGCATCGATGTAGATAACGACCCATCACTGCATCGATATATATAACTACCCTTCACTCCATCGATGTAGATAACTACACTTCACTGCGTCAATATCGATAGCCACCCTTTATTGCATCGATGCAGATAACTACCCCTCACAGCTTCGATGTAGATAACTATCCACTGCAACAATGTAGATAACTGCCCTTCACAGCGTCAATGTAGATAACGACACTTCACGGCATCGAAGTAGAGAACTATCCTTCACTGCATCGATGTAGATAACTACCCCTCACTGCATCAATGTAGATAACTTCACTCCACTGCGTCAATATAGATAACTACGTCAATGTAGATAACTACCCCTCACTGCATCAATGTAGATAACTACCCCTGACTGCATCGACGTAGATAACTACCCTTCACTGCATCAATCTACATAACTGCCCTTTACTGCATCGATGTAGATGACTGCAATTCACTGCATCAATGTAGATAACTACCCCTCACTGCATCGACGGAACTACCCTTCACTGCATCTATATACATAACTGCCCATTACTGCATCGATGTAGATAACTACACCTCACTGCGTTGACGTATATAACTGCCCTTCACTGCGTCAATGTAGATAACTACCTTCCACTGCGTCAATGTAGATAACAACCCCTCACAACGTCAATGTAGATAACTACCCTTTACTGCATCGATGTAGATAACTACCTTTCACTACATCAATTAGATAGCTACTCCTCACTGCATCCATGGAGATAACTACCCTTCACTACATCGATGTAGATAAATACGCCTCATAGCATCGATGTAGATAACTACCCCTCACAGCATCGATGTAGATAACTACCCCTCACAGCATCGATGTAGATAACTATCCCTCACTGCATCGATGTAGATAACCACCCATCACAGCATCAATATAGATAACTACCCCTCACTACATCGATGTAGATAACTACCCATCACAGCGTCAATATAGATAACTACCTATCACAGCGTCAATATAGATAACTGACCTTAATAGCGTCAATGTAGAAAACTACACTTCACTGCATCAATGTAGATAACTACCCTTTATTGCATCAATGTAGCTAACTACACTTCATGGCATCGAAGTAGATAACTACCCTTCTCTGCATCGATGTAGATAACGACCCATCACTGCATCAATGTAGATAAGTACCCTGCACTGCATCGATATAGATAACTAACCTACACTGCATCGATGTAGATAACTACACCTCATTGCATCGATGTAGATAACTAACCTTCACAGCGTCAAAATAGATAACTAACCTTCACTGCGTCAATGTAGCTAACTACCCTTCACGGCATCGAAGTAGATAACTAACTTTCACTGCATCGATGTAGATAACTACCCTTCACTGCATCGATGTAGATAACTGCCCTTCACTGCATCAATGTAGCTAACTACACTTCACTGCATCGAAGTAGATAAGTACCAATCACTGCGTGAATGTAGATAATTAACCGTCACTGGATCAATCTGGATAACTACCCTTCACTGCATCAATGTAGGTAACTACACCTCACTGCATCGATGTAGATAACTGCCCTTCACTGCGACAATGTAGATAAACACATTGCACTGCATCAATGTAAATAACTACACCGCACTACATCAATGTAGATAACTACCTCTGACTGCATCGATGTAGATAACTACTCTTCACTGCATCGATATGCATAACTGCCCTTTACTGCGTCGATGTAGATGACGGCAATTCACTGCATCAATGTAGATAACTACCCCTCACAGCATCGATGTAGATAACTACCCTTCAATGCATCAATATACATAACTGCCCTTTACTGCATTGATGTAGTTGACTGCCATTCACTGCATCAATGTACATAACTACACCTCACTGCGTTGACGTAGATAACTACCTTTCACTGCGTCAATGTAGATAACTACCCCGCACTACATCAATGTAGATAACTACCCTTCTCTACATCAATTAGATAACTACGCTTCACTGCATCCATGTAGATAACTAGCCTTCACAACATCGATGTAGATAACTACCCCTCACAGCATCGACGTATATAACTACCCCACACAGCATCGATATAGTTAACTATCCTTCACTGCAACAATGTAGATAACTACCCTGCACTGCGTCAATGTAGATAATTACCCCTCACTGCATCGATGTAGATAACTACCCATCACAGCGTCAATATAGATAACTACCCTTCACTACATCAATGTAGATAACTACCCCTCACAGCTTCGATGTAAATAACTATCCTTCACTGCAACAATGTAGATAACTGCCCTTCACAGCATCAATGTAGATAGCTAACCTTCACTGCATAGATGAAGATAACAACCCTTCATTGCATCAATGTAGATAACTACCCTTCACTGCATCAATCTAGATAACTACCCATCACTGCATCGATGTAGATAACTACACCTCACGGCATGCTGTAGATAACTACCCATCACTGCATCAATGTAGATAACTATGTCAATGTATATAACTTTCCTTCACTACATCGATGTAGATAACTACCCATCACTGCATCAATGTTGATAACAACCCTTCACTGCATGGGTATTGATAACAACCCTTCACTTCATCAATGTAGATAACTACCCTTCACTGCATCAATGTGGATAACTACCCTTCACTGCATCAATGTAGATAACTACCCGTCATGGCATCGATATAGATAACTACCCTTCACTCCATCGATGTAGATAACTACCCTTCACTGCGTCAATATCGATAACTACCCTTTATTGCATCAATGCAGATAACTACCCCTCACAGCATCGATGTAGATAACTACCTTTCACTGCGTCAATGTAGATAACTACTCTTCACTACATCGATGCAGATAACTACCCCTCACAGCATCAAAGTAGATAACTATCCTTCACTGTAACAAGGGAGATAACTACCCTTCACTGCATCAATGTAGATAAGTACAGTGCACGGCATCGCTGTAGGTAACTAACCTACACTGCATCGATGTAGATAACTACACCACACTGCGTTGATGTAGATAACTATCCTTCACTGCAACAATGTAGATAACTACCCTTCACTGCATAGATGTAGATAACTACCCGTCACTGCATCGATGTAGATAACTACTTCTCACGGCATTGATGTAGATAGCTACCCTTCACTGCATTAATGTAGATAACTAACCATCACTGCATCAATCTAGATAACTACGTCAACGTACATAACACCCCTTCACTACATCGATGTAGATAACTACACATCACTGCATCAAGCCAGAGAACTACCTTTCACTGCATCAATGTAGATAAATAGCCTTTACTGCATCGATGTAGATAACTACCCTTTACTACATCGATGTAGATAACTGCCCTTCACTGCATCAATGTAGCTAACTACAGTTCACTGCATCGAAGTAGATAAGTACCCATCACTGCGTGAATGTAGATAATTAACCGTCACTGGATCAATCTGGATAACTATCCTTCACTGCATCAATGTAGGTAACTACACCTCACTGCGTCGATGTAGATAACTGCCCTTCACTGCGACAATGTAGATAAACACATTGCACTGCATTAATGTAAAAAACTACACCGCACTACATCAATGTAGATAACTACCCCTGACTGCATCGATGTAGATAACTACTCTTCACTGCATCGATATGCATAACTGCCCTTTACTGCGTCGATGTAGTTGACTGCCATTCACTGCATCAATGTACATAACTACACCTCACAGCGTTGACGTAGATAACTACCTTTCACTGCGTCAATGCAGATAACTACCCCGCACTACATCAATGTAGATAACTACCCTTCTCTACATCAATTAGATAACTTCGCTTCACTGCATCCATGTAGATAACTAGCCTTCACAACATCGATGAAGATAACTACCCCTCACAGCATCGACGTATATAACTACCCCACACAGCATCGATATAGTTAACTATCCTTCACTGCAACAATGTAGATAACTATCCTGCACTGTGTCAATGTAGATAATTACCCCTCACTGCATCGATGTAGATAACTACCCATCACAGCGTCAATATAGATAACTACCCTTCACTACATCAATGTAGATAACTACCCCTCACAGCTTCGATGTAAATAACTATCCATCACTGCAACAATGTAGATAACTGCCCTTCACAGCGTCAATGTAGATAACTAACCTTCACTGCATAGATGTAGATAACAACCCTTCATTGCATTAATGTAGATAACTACCCTTCACTGCATCAATCTAGATAACTACCCATCACTGCATCGATGTAGATAACTACACCTCACGGCATGGTGTAGATAACTACCCTTCACTGCATCAATCTAGATAACTACCCATCACTACATCGATGTAGATAACTACCCATCACTGCATCAATATAGATAACAACCCTTCACTGTATGGGTATAGATAACAACCCTTCACTTCATCAATGTAGATAACTAACCTTCACTGCGTCAATGTAGATAACTACCCATCACTGCAACGATGTAGATAACTACCCTTCACTGCATAAATGTGGATAACTACCCTTCACTGCATCGATGTAGATAACTGCCCTTCACTGCATCAATGTAGCTAACTACACTTCACCTCATCGAAGTAGATAAGTACCCATCACTGCGTGAATGTAGATAATTAACCGTCACTGGATCAATCTGGATAACTACCCTTCACTGCATCAATGTAGGTAACTACACCTCACTGCGTCGATGTATATAACTGCCCTTCACTGAGACAATGTAGATAAACACATTGCTCTGCATCAATGTAAATAACTACACCGCACTACATCAATGTAGATAACTACCCCTGACTGCATCGATGTAGATAACTACTCTTCATTGCATCGATATGCATAACTGCCCTTTACTGCGTCGATGTAGATGACGGCAATTCATTGCATCAATGTAGATAACTACCCCTCACAGCATCAATATAGATAACTACACCTCACTACATCGATGTAGATAACTACCCATCACAGCGTCAATATAGATAACTACCTATCACAGCGTCAATATAGATAACTGACCTTAATAGCGTCAATGTAGAAAACTACACTTCACTGCATCAATGTAGATAACTACCCTTTACTGCATCAATGTAGCTAACTACACTTCATGGCATCGAAGTAGATAACTACCCTTCTCTGCATCGATGTAGATAACGACCCATCACTGCATCAATGTAGATAAGTACCCTGCACTGCATCGATATAGATAACTAACCTACACTGCATCGATGTAGATAACTACACCTCATTGCATCGATGTAGATAACTACCCTTCACTGCGTCAAAATAGATAACTAACCTTCACTGCGTCAATGTAGCTAACTAACTTTCACTGCATCGATGTAGATAACTACCCTTCACTGCATCGATGTAGATAACTGCCCTTCACTGCATCAATGTAGCTAACTACACTTCACTGCATCGAAGTAGATAAGTACCCATCACTGCGTGAATGTAGATAATTAACCGTCACTGGAACAATCTGGATAACTACCCTTCACTGCATCACTGTAGGTAACTACACCTCACTGCATCGATGTAGATAACTGCCCTTCACTGCGACAATGTAGATAAACACATTGCTCTGCATCAATGTAAATAACTACACCGCACTACATCAATGTAGATAACTACCCCTGACTGCATCGATGTAGATAACTACTCTTCACTGCATCGATATGCATAACTGCCCTTTACTGCGTCGATGTAGATGACGGCAACTCACTGCATCAATGTAGATAACTACCCCTCACAGCATCGACATAGATAACTACCCTTCAATGCATCAATATACATAACTGCCCTTTACTGCATCGATGTAGTTGACTGCCATTCACTGCATCAATGTACATAACTACACCTCACTGCGTTGACGTAGATAACTACCTTTCACTGCGTCAATGTAGATAACTACCCCGCACTACATCAATGTAGATAACTACCCTTCACTACATCAATTAGATAACTACGCTTCACTGCATCCATGTAGATAACTAGCCTTCACAACATCGATGTAGATAACTACCCCTCACAGCATCGACGTATATAACTACCCCACACAGCATCGATATAGTTAACTATCCTTCACTGCAACAATGTAGATAACTACCCTGCACTGCATCAATGTAGATAACTACCCCTCACTGCATCGATGTAGATAACTACCCATCACAGCGTCAATATAGATAACTACCCTTCACTACATCAATGTAGATAACTACCCCTCACAGCTTCGATGTAAATAACTATCCTTCACTGCAACAATGTAGATAACTGCCCTTCACAGCGTCAATGTAGATAACTAACCTTCACTGCATAGATGTAGATAACAACCCTTCATTGCATCAATGTAGATAACTACCCATCACTGCATCGATGTAGATAACTACACCTCACGGCATGGTGTAGATAACTACCCATCACTGCATCAATGTAGATAACTACGTCAATGTATATAACTTTCCTTCACTACATCGATGTAGATAACTACCCATCACTGCATCAATGTAGATAACAACCCTTCACTGCATGGGTATAGATAACAACCCTTCACTTCATCAATGTAGATAACTACCCTTCACTGCGTCAATGTAGATAACTACCCATCACTGCATCGATGTAGATAACTACCCTTCACTGCATCAATGTGGATAACTACCCTTCACTGCATCAATGTAGATAACTACCCGTCAAGGCATCGATATAGATAACTACCCTTCACTCAATCGATGTAGATAACTACCCTTCACTGCGTCAATATCAATAACTACCCTTTATTGCATCAATGCAGATAACTACCCCTCACAGCATCGATGTAGATAACTAGCTTTCACTGCGTCAATGTAGAAAACTACTCTTCACTACATCGATGCAGATAACTACCCCTCACAGCATCAAAGTAGATAACTATCCTTCACTGTAACAAGGGAGATAACTACCCTTCACTGCATCAATGTAGATAAGTACAGTGCACGGCATCGCTGTAGGTAACTAACCTACACTGCATCGATGTAGATAACTACACCACACTGCGTTGATGTAGATAACTATCCTTCACTGCAACAATGTAGATAACTACCCTTCACTGCATAGATGTAGATAACTACCCGTCACTGCATCGATGTAGATAACTACATCTCACTGCATTGATGTAGATAGCTACCCTTCATTGCATTAATGTAGATAACTAACCATCACTGCATCAATCTAGATAACTACGTCAATGTACATAACTCCCCTTCAATACATCGATGTAGATAACTACACATCACTGCATTGATGTAGATAACTGCCCTTCACTGCATCAAGCCAGAGAACAACCTTTCACTGCGTCAATGTAGATAAATACCCTTTACTGCATCGATGTAGATAACTACCCTTCACTGCATTGTAGATAACTACCATTCACTGCATCGATGTAGATAACGACCCATCACTGCATCGATATATATAACTACCCTTCACTCCATCGATGTAGATAACTACACTTCACTGCGTCAATATCGATAACCACCCGTTATTGCATCGATGCAGATAACTACCCCTCACAGCTTCGATGTAGATAACTATCCACTGCAACAATGTAGATAACTGCCCTTCACAGCGTCAATGTAGATAACGACACTTCACGGCATCGAAGTAGAGAACTATCCTTCACTGCATCGATGTAGATAACTACCCCTCACTGGATCAATGTAGATAACTGCCCTTCACTGCATCAATGTAGCTAACTACACTTCAAGGCATCAAACTAGATAAATATGCTTCACTGCATCAATGTAGATAACAACTCATCACTGCATCAATGTAGATAACTACACTCCACTGCGTAATATAGATAACTACGTCAATGTAGATAACTACCCCTCACTGAATCAAAGTAGATAACTACCCCTGACTGCATCGATGTAGATGACTGCAATTCACTGCATCAATGTAGATAACTACCCCTCACTGCATCGATGGAACTACCCTTCACTGCATCAATATACATAACTGCCCTTTACTGCATCGATGTAGATGACTGCAATTCACTGCATCGATGTAGATAACTACACCTCACTGCGTTGACGTAGATAACTGCCCTTCACTGCATCGATGTAGATAACTACCCTTCACTACATCAATTAGATAGCTACTCCTCACTGCATGCATGGAGATAACTACCCTTCACTACATCGATGTAGATAAATACGCCTCACAGCATCGATGTAGATAACTACCCCTCACAGCATCGATGTAGATGACTATCCCTCACTGCATCGATGTAGATAACCACCCATCACAGCATCAATATAGATAACTACCCCTCACTACATCGATGTAGATAACTACCCATCACAGCGTCAATATAGATAACTACCTATCACAGCGTCAATATAGATAACTGACCTTAATAGCGTCAATGTAGAAAACTACACTTCACTGCATCAATGTAGATAACTACCCTTTATTGCATCAATGTAGCTAACTACACATCATGGCATCGAAGTAGATAACTACCCTTCTCTGCATCGATGTAGGTAACGACCCATCACTGCATCAATGTAGATAAGTACCCTGCACTGCATCGATGTAGATAACTACACCTCATTGCATCGATGTAGATAACTAACCTTCACAGCGTCAAAATAGATAACTAACCTTCACTGCGTCAATGTAGATAACTGCCCTTCACTGCATCAATGTAGCTAACTACACTTCACTGCATTGAAGTAGATAAGTACCCATCACTGCGTGAATGTAGATAATTAACCGTCACTGGATCAATCTGGATAACTACACTTCACTGCATCAATGTAGGTAACTACACCTCACTGCATCGATGTAGATAACTGCCCTTCACTGCGACAATGTAGATCAACACATTGCACTGCATCAATGTAAATAACTACACCGCAATACCTCAATGTAGATAACTACCCCTGACTGCATCGATGTAGATAACTACTCTTCACTGCATCGATATGCATAACTGCCCTTTACTGCGTCGATGTAGATGACGGCAATTCACTGCATCAATGTAGATAACTACCCCTCACAGCATCGATGTAGATAACTACCCTTCAATGCATCAATATAGATAACTACCCTTCACTACATCAATGTAGATAACTACCCCTCACAGCTTCGATGTAAATAACTATCCTTCACTGCAACAATGTAGATAACTGCCCTTCACTGCATCAAGCCAGAGAACTACCTTTCACTGCGTCAATGTAGATAAATAGCCTTTACTGCATCGATGTAGATAACTACCCTTTACTACATCGATGTAGATAACTGCCCTTCACTGCATCAATGTAGCTAACTACAGTTCACTGCATCGGACTAGATAAGTACCCATCACTGCGTGAATGTAGATAATTAACCGTCACTGGATCAATCTGGATAACTACCCTTCACTGCATCAATGTAGGTAACTACAGCTCACTGCGTCGATGTAGATAACTGCCCTTCACTGCGTCAATGTAGATAAACACATTGCACTGCATCAATGTAAATAACTACACCGCACTACATCAATGTAGATAACTACACCTCACGGCATGGTGTAGATAACTACCCATCACTGCATCAATGTAGATAACTACGTCAATGTATATAACTTTCCTTCACTACATCGATGTAGATAACTACCCATCACTGCATCAATGTAGATAACAACCCTTCACTGCATGGGTATAGATAACAACCCTTCACTTCATCAATGTAGATAACTACCCTTCACTGCGTCAATGTAGATAACTACCCATCACTGCATCGATGTAGATAACTACCCTTCACTGCATCAATGTGGATAACTACCCTTCACTGCATCAATGTAGATAACTACCCGTCAAGGCATCGATATAGATAACTACCCTTCACTCAATCGATGTAGATAACTACCCTTCACTGCGTCAATATCAATAACTACCCTTTATTGCATCAATGCAGATAACTACCCCTCACAGCATCGATGTAGATAACTAGCTTTCACTGCGTCAATGTAGAAAACTACTCTTCACTACATCGATGCAGATAACTACCCCTCACAGCATCAAAGTAGATAACTATCCTTCACTGTAACAAGGGAGATAACTACCCTTCACTGCATCAATGTAGATAAGTACAGTGCACGGCATCGCTGTAGGTAACTAACCTACACTGCATCGATGTAGATAACTACACCACACTGCGTTGATGTAGATAACTATCCTTCACTGCAACAATGTAGATAACTACCCTTCACTGCATAGATGTAGATAACTACCCGTCACTGCATCGATGTAGATAACTACATCTCACTGCATTGATGTAGATAGCTACCCTTCATTGCATTAATGTAGATAACTAACCATCACTGCATCAATCTAGATAACTACGTCAATGTACATAACTCCCCTTCAATACATCGATGTAGATAACTACACATCACTGCATTGATGTAGATAACTGCCCTTCACTGCATCAAGCCAGAGAACAACCTTTCACTGCGTCAATGTAGATAAATACCCTTTACTGCATCGATGTAGATAACTACCCTTCACTGCATTGTAGATAACTACCATTCACTGCATCGATGTAGATAACGACCCATCACTGCATCGATATATATAACTACCCTTCACTCCATCGATGTAGATAACTACACTTCACTGCGTCAATATCGATAACCACCCGTTATTGCATCGATGCAGATAACTACCCCTCACAGCTTCGATGTAGATAACTATCCACTGCAACAATGTAGATAACTGCCCTTCACAGCGTCAATGTAGATAACGACACTTCACGGCATCGAAGTAGAGAACTATCCTTCACTGCATCGATGTAGATAACTACCCCTCACTGGATCAATGTAGATAACTGCCCTTCACTGCATCAATGTAGCTAACTACACTTCAAGGCATCAAACTAGATAAATATGCTTCACTGCATCAATGTAGATAACAACTCATCACTGCATCAATGTAGATAACTACACTCCACTGCGTCAATATAGATAACTACGTCAATGTAGATAACTACCCCTCACTGAATCAAAGTAGATAACTACCCCTGACTGCATCGATGTAGATGACTGCAATTCACTGCATCAATGTAGATAACTACCCCTCACTGCATCGATGGAACTACCCTTCACTGCATCAATATACATAACTGCCCTTTACTGCATCGATGTAGATGACTGCAATTCACTGCATCGATGTAGATAACTACACCTCACTGCGTTGACGTAGATAACTGCCCTTCACTGCATCGATGTAGATAACTACCCTTCACTACATCAATTAGATAGCTACTCCTCACTGCATGCATGGAGATAACTACCCTTCACTACATCGATGTAGATAAATACGCCTCACAGCATCGATGTAGATAACTACCCCTCACAGCATCGATGTAGATGACTATCCCTCACTGCATCGATGTAGATAACCACCCATCACAGCATCAATATAGATAACTACCCCTCACTACATCGATGTAGATAACTACCCATCACAGCGTCAATATAGATAACTACCTATCACAGCGTCAATATAGATAACTGACCTTAATAGCGTCAATGTAGAAAACTACACTTCACTGCATCAATGTAGATAACTACCCTTTATTGCATCAATGTAGCTAACTACACATCATGGCATCGAAGTAGATAACTACCCTTCTCTGCATCGATGTAGGTAACGACCCATCACTGCATCAATGTAGATAAGTACCCTGCACTGCATCGATGTAGATAACTACACCTCATTGCATCGATGTAGATAACTAACCTTCACAGCGTCAAAATAGATAACTAACCTTCACTGCGTCAATGTAGATAACTGCCCTTCACTGCATCAATGTAGCTAACTACACTTCACTGCATTGAAGTAGATAAGTACCCATCACTGCGTGAATGTAGATAATTAACCGTCACTGGATCAATCTGGATAACTACACTTCACTGCATCAATGTAGGTAACTACACCTCACTGCATCGATGTAGATAACTGCCCTTCACTGCGACAATGTAGATCAACACATTGCACTGCATCAATGTAAATAACTACACCGCAATACCTCAATGTAGATAACTACCCCTGACTGCATCGATGTAGATAACTACTCTTCACTGCATCGATATGCATAACTGCCCTTTACTGCGTCGATGTAGATGACGGCAATTCACTGCATCAATGTAGATAACTACCCCTCACAGCATCGATGTAGATAACTACCCTTCAATGCATCAATATAGATAACTACCCTTCACTACATCAATGTAGATAACTACCCCTCACAGCTTCGATGTAAATAACTATCCTTCACTGCAACAATGTAGATAACTGCCCTTCACTGCATCAAGCCAGAGAACTACCTTTCACTGCGTCAATGTAGATAAATAGCCTTTACTGCATCGATGTAGATAACTACCCTTTACTACATCGATGTAGATAACTGCCCTTCACTGCATCAATGTAGCTAACTACAGTTCACTGCATCGGACTAGATAAGTACCCATCACTGCGTGAATGTAGATAATTAACCGTCACTGGATCAATCTGGATAACTACCCTTCACTGCATCAATGTAGGTAACTACAGCTCACTGCGTCGATGTAGATAACTGCCCTTCACTGCGTCAATGTAGATAAACACATTGCACTGCATCAATGTAAATAACTACACCGCACTACATCAATGTAGATAACTACACCTCACGGCATGGTGTAGATAACTACCCATCACTGCATCAATGTAGATAACTACGTCAATGTATATAACTTTCCTTCACTACATCGATGTAGATAACTACCCATCACTGCATCAATGTAGATAACAACCCTTCACTGCATGGGTATAGATAACAACCCTTCACTTCATCAATGTAGATAACTACCCTTCACTGCGTCAATGTAGATAACTACCCATCACTGCATCGATGTAGATAACTACCCTTCACTGCATCAATGTGGATAACTACCCTTCACTGCATCAATGTAGATAACTACCCGTCAAGGCATCGATATAGATAACTACCCTTCACTCAATCGATGTAGATAACTACCCTTCACTGCGTCAATATCAATAACTACCCTTTATTGCATCAATGCAGATAACTACCCCTCACAGCATCGATGTAGATAACTAGCTTTCACTGCGTCAATGTAGAAAACTACTCTTCACTACATCGATGCAGATAACTACCCCTCACAGCATCAAAGTAGATAACTATCCTTCACTGTAACAAGGGAGATAACTACCCTTCACTGCATCAATGTAGATAAGTACAGTGCACGGCATCGCTGTAGGTAACTAACCTACACTGCATCGATGTAGATAACTACACCACACTGCGTTGATGTAGATAACTATCCTTCACTGCAACAATGTAGATAACTACCCTTCACTGCATAGATGTAGATAACTACCCGTCACTGCATCGATGTAGATAACTACATCTCACTGCATTGATGTAGATAGCTACCCTTCATTGCATTAATGTAGATAACTAACCATCACTGCATCAATCTAGATAACTACGTCAATGTACATAACTCCCCTTCAATACATCGATGTAGATAACTACACATCACTGCATTGATGTAGATAACTGCCCTTCACTGCATCAAGCCAGAGAACAACCTTTCACTGCGTCAATGTAGATAAATACCCTTTACTGCATCGATGTAGATAACTACCCTTCACTGCATTGTAGATAACTACCATTCACTGCATCGATGTAGATAACGACCCATCACTGCATCGATATATATAACTACCCTTCACTCCATCGATGTAGATAACTACACTTCACTGCGTCAATATCGATAACCACCCGTTATTGCATCGATGCAGATAACTACCCCTCACAGCTTCGATGTAGATAACTATCCACTGCAACAATGTAGATAACTGCCCTTCACAGCGTCAATGTAGATAACGACACTTCACGGCATCGAAGTAGAGAACTATCCTTCACTGCATCGATGTAGATAACTACCCCTCACTGGATCAATGTAGATAACTGCCCTTCACTGCATCAATGTAGCTAACTACACTTCAAGGCATCAAACTAGATAAATATGCTTCACTGCATCAATGTAGATAACAACTCATCACTGCATCAATGTAGATAACTACACTCCACTGCGTCAATATAGATAACTACGTCAATGTAGATAACTACCCCTCACTGAATCAAAGTAGATAACTACCCCTGACTGCATCGATGTAGATGACTGCAATTCACTGCATCAATGTAGATAACTACCCCTCACTGCATCGATGGAACTACCCTTCACTGCATCAATATACATAACTGCCCTTTACTGCATCGATGTAGATGACTGCAATTCACTGCATCGATGTAGATAACTACACCTCACTGCGTTGACGTAGATAACTGCCCTTCACTGCATCGATGTAGATAACTACCCTTCACTACATCAATTAGATAGCTACTCCTCACTGCATGCATGGAGATAACTACCCTTCACTACATCGATGTAGATAAATACGCCTCACAGCATCGATGTAGATAACTACCCCTCACAGCATCGATGTAGATGACTATCCCTCACTGCATCGATGTAGATAACCACCCATCACAGCATCAATATAGATAACTACCCCTCACTACATCGATGTAGATAACTACCCATCACAGCGTCAATATAGATAACTACCTATCACAGCGTCAATATAGATAACTGACCTTAATAGCGTCAATGTAGAAAACTACACTTCACTGCATCAATGTAGATAACTACCCTTTATTGCATCAATGTAGCTAACTACACATCATGGCATCGAAGTAGATAACTACCCTTCTCTGCATCGATGTAGGTAACGACCCATCACTGCATCAATGTAGATAAGTACCCTGCACTGCATCGATGTAGATAACTACACCTCATTGCATCGATGTAGATAACTAACCTTCACAGCGTCAAAATAGATAACTAACCTTCACTGCGTCAATGTAGATAACTACCCTTCACTGCATCAATGTAGCTAACTACACTTCACTGCATTGAAGTAGATAAGTACCCATCACTGCGTGAATGTAGATAATTAACCGTCACTGGATCAATCTGGATAACTACACTTCACTGCATCAATGTAGGTAACTACACCTCACTGCATCGATGTAGATAACTGCCCTTCACTGCGACAATGTAGATCAACACATTGCACTGCATCAATGTAAATAACTACACCGCAATACCTCAATGTAGATAACTACCCCTGACTGCATCGATGTAGATAACTACTCTTCACTGCATCGATATGCATAACTGCCCTTTACTGCGTCGATGTAGATGACGGCAATTCACTGCATCAATGTAGATAACTACCCCTCACAGCATCGATGTAGATAACTACCCTTCAATGCATCAATATAGATAACTACCCTTCACTACATCAATGTAGATAACTACCCCTCACAGCTTCGATGTAAATAACTATCCTTCACTGCAACAATGTAGATAACTGCCCTTCACTGCATCAAGCCAGAGAACTACCTTTCACTGCGTCAATGTAGATAAATAGCCTTTACTGCATCGATGTAGATAACTACCCTTTACTACATCGATGTAGATAACTGCCCTTCACTGCATCAATGTAGCTAACTACAGTTCACTGCATCGGACTAGATAAGTACCCATCACTGCGTGAATGTAGATAATTAACCGTCACTGGATCAATCTGGATAACTACCCTTCACTGCATCAATGTAGGTAACTACAGCTCACTGCGTCGATGTAGATAACTGCCCTTCACTGCGTCAATGTAGATAAACACATTGCACTGCATCAATGTAAATAACTACACCGCACTACATCAATGTAGATAACTACCCCTGACTGCATCGATGCAGATAACTACTCTTCACTGCATCGATATGCATAACTGCCCTTTACTGCGTCGATGTAGTTGACTGCCATTCACTGCATCAATGTACATAACTACACCTCACAGCGTTGACGTAGATAACTACCTTTCACTGCATCAATGCAGATAACTACCCCGCACTACATCAATGTAGATAACTACCCTTCTCTACATCAATTAGATAACTACGCTTCACTGCATCCATGTAGATAACAAGCCTTCACAACATCGATGAAGATAACTACCCCTCACAGCATCGACGTATATAACTACCCCACACAGCATCGATATAGTTAACTATCCTTCACTGCAACAATGTAGATAACTACCCTGCACTGTGTCAATGTAGATAATTACCCCTCACTGCATCGATGTAGATAACTACCCATCACAGCGTCAATATAGATAACTACCCTTCACTACATCAATGTAGATAACTACCCCTCACAGCTTCGATGTAAATAACTATCCTTCACTGCAACAATGTAGATAACTGTCCTTCACAGCGTCAATGTAGATAACTAACCTTCACTGCATAGATGTAGATAACAACCCTTCATTGCATCAATGTAGATAACTACCCTTCACTGCATCAATCTAGATAACTACCCATCACTGCATCGATGTAGATAACTACACCTCACGGCATGGTGTAGATAACTACCCATCACTGCATCAATGTAGATAACTACGTCAATGTATATAACTTTCCTTCACTACATCGATGTAGATAACTACCCGTCACTGCATCAATGTAGATAACAACCCTTCACTGCATGGGCATAGATAACAACCCTTCACTTCATCAATGTAGATAACTACCCTTCACTGCGTCAATGTAGATAACTACCCATCACTGCATCGATGTAGATAACTACCCTTCACTGCATCAATGTGGATAACTACCCTTCACTGCATCAATGTAGATAACTACCCGTCATGGCATCGATATAGATAACTACCCTTCACTCCATCGATGTAGATAACTACCCTTCACTGCGTCAATATCGATAACTACCCTTTATTGCATCAATGCAGATAACTACCCCTCACAGCATCAAAGTAGATAACTATCCTTCAATGTAACAAGGGAGATAACTACCCTTCACTGCATCAATGTAGATAAGTACAGTGCACGGCATCGCTGTAGGTAACTAACCTACACTGCAACGATGTAGATAACTACACCACACTGCGTTGATGTAGATAACTATCCTTCACTGCAACAATGTAGATAACTACCCTTCACTGCATAGATGTAGATAACTACCCGTCACTGCATCGATGTAGATAACTACATCTCATGGCATTGATGTAGATAGCAACCCTTCACTGCATTAATGTAGATAACTAACCATCACTGCATCAATCTAGATAACTACGTCAACGTACATAACTCCCCTTCACTACATCGATGTAGATAACTACACATCTCTGCATTGATGTAGATAACTGCCCTTCACTGCATCAAGCCAGAGAACTACCTTTCACTGCGTCAATGTAGATAAATACCCTTTACTGCATCCATGTAGATAATACCCTTCACTACATCCATGTAGATAACTACACTTCACTGCATTGTAGATAACTACCATTCACTGCATTGATGTAGATAACGACCCATCACTGCATCGATATATATAACTACCCTTTACTCCATCGATGTAGATAACTACACTTCACTGCGTCAATATCGATAACCACCCTTTATTGCATCGATGCAGATAACTACCCCTCACAGCTTCGATGTAGATAACTATCCACTGCAACAATGTAGATAACTGCCCTTCACAGCGTCAATGTAGATAACGACACTTCACGGCATCGAAGTAGAGAACTATCCTTCACTGCATCGATGTAGATAACTACCCCTCACTGCATCAATGTAGATAACTGCCCTTCACTGCATCAATGTAGATAACAACTCATCACTGCATCAATGTAGATAACTACACTCCACTGCGTCAATATAGATAACTACGTCAAAGTAGATAACTACCCCTCACTGCATCAATGTAGATAACTACCCCTGACTGCATTGACGTAAATAACTACCCTTCACTGCATCAATCTACATAACTGCCCTTTACTGCATCAATGTAGATGACTGCAATTCACTGCATCAATGTAGATAACTACACCACATTGCATCGATGTAGATAACTACCCTTCACAGCGTCAAAATAGATAACTAACCTTCACTGCGTCAATGTAGCTAACTACCCTTCACGGCATTGAAGTAGATAACTAACTTTCACTGCATCGATGTAGATAACTACCCTTCACTGCATCGATGCAGATAACTGCCCTTCACTGCATCAATGAAGCTAACTACGCTTCACAGCATCGAAGTAGATAAGTACCCATCACTGCGTGAATGTAGATAATTAACCGTCACTGGATCAATCTGGATAACTACCCTTCACTGCATCAATGTAGGTAACTACACCTCACTGCGTCGATGTAGATAACTGCCCTTCACTGTGACAATGTAGATAAACACATTGCTATGCATCAATGTAAATAACTACACCGCACTACATCAATGTAGATAACTACCCCTGACTGCATCGATGTAGATAACTACTCTTCACTGCATCGATATGCATAACTGCCCTTTACTGCGTCGATGTAGATGACTGGAATTCACTGCATCAATGTAGATAACTACCCCTCACAGCATCGACGTAGATAACTACCCTTCAATGCATCAATATACATAACTGCCCTTTACTGCGTCGATGTAGATGACGGCAATTCACTGCATCAATGTACATAACTACACCTCACTGCGTTGACGTAGATAACTACCTTTCACTGCGTCAATGTAGATAACTACCCCGCACTACATCAATGTAGATAACTACCCTTCACTACATCAATTAGATAACTACGCTTCACTGCATCCATGTAGATAACTAGCCTTCACAACATCGATGTAGATAACTACCCCTCACAGCATCAACGTATATAAGTACCCCACACAGCATCGATATAGTTAACTATCCTTCACTGCAACAATGTAGATAACTACCCTGCACTGCATCAATGTAGATAAATACCCCTCACTGCATCGATGTAGATAACTACCCATCACAGCGTCAATATAGATAACTACCCTTCACTACATCAATGTAGATAACTACCCCTCACAGCTTCGATGTAAATAACTATCCTTCACTGCAACAATGTAGATAACTGCCCTTCACAGCGTCAATGTAGATAACTAACCTTCACTGCATAGATGCAGATAACAACCCTACATTGCATCAATGTAGATAACTACCCATCACTGCATCAATCTAGATAACAACCCTTCACTGCATGGGTATAGATAACAACCCTTCACTTTATCAATGTAGATAACTACCCTTCACTGCGTCAATGTAGATAACTACCCATCACTGCGTCAATGTAGATAAATACCCCTCACTGCATCGATGTAGATAACTACCCATCACAGCATCAATATAGATAACTACCCTTCACTGCAACAATGTAGATAACTACCCTTCACTGCATAGATGTAGATAACTACCCGTCACTGCATCGATGTAGATAACTACATCTCACGGCATTGATGTAGATAGCTACCCTTCATTGCATTAATGTAGATAACTAACCATCACTGCATCAATCTAGATAACTACGTCAATGTACATAACTCCCCTTCAATACATCGATGTAGATAACTACACATCACTGCATTGATGTAGATAACTGCCCTTCACTGCATCAAGCCAGAGAACAACCTTTCACTGCGTCAATGTAGATAAATACCCTTTACTGCATCGATGTAGATAACTACCCTTCACTGCATTGTAGATAACTACCATTCACTGCATCGATGTAGATAACGACCCATCACTGCATCGATATATATAACTACCCTTCACTCCATCGATGTAGATAACTACACTTCACTGCGTCAATATCGATAACCACCCGTTATTGCATCGATGCAGATAACTACCCCTCACAGCTTCGATGTAGATAACTATCCACTGCAACAATGTAGATAACTGCCCTTCACAGCGTCAATGTAGATAACGACACTTCACGGCATCGAAGTAGAGAACTATCCTTCACTGCATCGATGTAGATAACTACCCCTCACTGGATCAATGTAGATAACTGCCCTTCACTGCATCAATGTAGCTAACTACACTTCAAGGCATCAAACTAGATAAATACGCTTCACTGCATCAATGTAGATAACAACTCATCACTGCATCAATGTAGATAACTACACTCCACTGCGTCAATATAGATAACTACGTCAATGTAGATAACTACCCCTCACTGAATCAAAGTAGATAACTACCCCTGACTGCATCGATGTAGATGACTGCAATTCACTGCATCAATGTAGATAACTACCCCTCACTGCATCGATGGAACTACCCTTCACTGCATCAATATACATAACTGCCCTTTACTGCATCGATGTAGATGACTGCAATTCACTGCATCGATGTAGATAACTACACCTCACTGCGTTGACGTAGATAACTGCCCTTCACTGCATCGATGTAGATAACTACCCTTCACTACATCAATTAGATAGCTACTCCTCACTGCATGCATGGAGATAACTACCCTTCACTACATCGATGTAGATAAATACGCCTCACAGCATCGATGTAGATAACTACCCCTCACAGCATCGATGTAGATGACTATCCCTCACTGCATCGATGTAGATAACCACCCATCACAGCATCAATATAGATAACTACCCCTCACTACATCGATGTAGATAACTACCCATCACAGCGTCAATATAGATAACTACCTATCACAGCGTCAATATAGATAACTGACCTTAATAGCGTCAATGTAGAAAACTACACTTCACTGCATCAATGTAGATAACTACCCTTTATTGCATCAATGTAGCTAACTACACATCATGGCATCGAAGTAGATAACTACCCTTCTCTGCATCGATGTAGGTAACGACCCATCACTGCATCAATGTAGATAAGTACCCTGCACTGCATCGATGTAGATAACTACACCTCATTGCATCGATGTAGATAACTAACCTTCACAGCGTCAAAATAGATAACTAACCTTCACTGCGTCAATGTAGATAACTGCCCTTCACTGCATCAATGTAGCTAACTACACTTCACTGCATTGAAGTAGATAAGTACCCATCACTGCGTGAATGTAGATAATTAACCGTCACTGGATCAATCTGGATAACTACACTTCACTGCATCAATGTAGGTAACTACACCTCACTGCATCGATGTAGATAACTGCCCTTCACTGCGACAATGTAGATCAACACATTGCACTGCATCAATGTAAATAACTACACCGCAATACCTCAATGTAGATAACTACCCCTGACTGCATCGATGTAGATAACTACTCTTCACTGCATCGATATGCATAACTGCCCTTTACTGCGTCGATGTAGATGACGGCAATTCACTGCATCAATGTAGATAACTACCCCTCACAGCATCGATGTAGATAACTACCCTTCAATGCATCAATATAGATAACTACCCTTCACTACATCAATGTAGATAACTACCCCTCACAGCTTCGATGTAAATAACTATCCTTCACTGCAACAATGTAGATAACTGCCCTTCACTGCATCAAGCCAGAGAACTACCTTTCACTGCGTCAATGTAGATAAATAGCCTTTACTGCATCGATGTAGATAACTACCCTTTACTACATCGATGTAGATAACTGCCCTTCACTGCATCAATGTAGCTAACTACAGTTCACTGCATCGGACTAGATAAGTACCCATCACTGCGTGAATGTAGATAATTAACCGTCACTGGATCAATCTGGATAACTACCCTTCACTGCATCAATGTAGGTAACTACAGCTCACTGCGTCGATGTAGATAACTGCCCTTCACTGCGTCAATGTAGATAAACACATTGCACTGCATCAATGTAAATAACTACACCGCACTACATCAATGTAGATAACTACCCCTGACTGCATCGATGCAGATAACTACTCTTCACTGCATCGATATGCATAACTGCCCTTTACTGCGTCGATGTAGTTGACTGCCATTCACTGCATCAATGTACATAACTACACCTCACAGCGTTGACGTAGATAACTACCTTTCACTGCATCAATGCAGATAACTACCCCGCACTACATCAATGTAGATAACTACCCTTCTCTACATCAATTAGATAACTACGCTTCACTGCATCCATGTAGATAACAAGCCTTCACAACATCGATGAAGATAACTACCCCTCACAGCATCGACGTATATAACTACCCCACACAGCATCGATATAGTTAACTATCCTTCACTGCAACAATGTAGATAACTACCCTGCACTGTGTCAATGTAGATAATTACCCCTCACTGCATCGATGTAGATAACTACCCATCACAGCGTCAATATAGATAACTACCCTTCACTACATCAATGTAGATAACTACCCCTCACAGCTTCGATGTAAATAACTATCCTTCACTGCAACAATGTAGATAACTGTCCTTCACAGCGTCAATGTAGATAACTAACCTTCACTGCATAGATGTAGATAACAACCCTTCATTGCATCAATGTAGATAACTACCCTTCACTGCATCAATCTAGATAACTACCCATCACTGCATCGATGTAGATAACTACACCTCACGGCATGGTGTAGATAACTACCCATCACTGCATCAATGTAGATAACTACGTCAATGTATATAACTTTCCTTCACTACATCGATGTAGATAACTACCCGTCACTGCATCAATGTAGATAACAACCCTTCACTGCATGGGCATAGATAACAACCCTTCACTTCATCAATGTAGATAACTACCCTTCACTGCGTCAATGTAGATAACTACCCATCACTGCATCGATGTAGATAACTACCCTTCACTGCATCAATGTGGATAACTACCCTTCACTGCATCAATGTAGATAACTACCCGTCATGGCATCGATATAGATAACTACCCTTCACTCCATCGATGTAGATAACTACCCTTCACTGCGTCAATATCGATAACTACCCTTTATTGCATCAATGCAGATAACTACCCCTCACAGCATCAAAGTAGATAACTATCCTTCAATGTAACAAGGGAGATAACTACCCTTCACTGCATCAATGTAGATAAGTACAGTGCACGGCATCGCTGTAGGTAACTAACCTACACTGCATCGATGTAGATAACTACACCACACTGCGTTGATGTAGATAACTATCCTTCACTGCAACAATGTAGATAACTACCCTTCACTGCATAGATGTAGATAACTACCCGTCACTGCATCGATGTAGATAACTACATCTCATGGCATTGATGTAGATAGCAACCCTTCACTGCATTAATGTAGATAACTAACCATCACTGCATCAATCTAGATAACTACGTCAACGTACATAACTCCCCTTCACTACATCGATGTAGATAACTACACATCTCTGCATTGATGTAGATAACTGCCCTTCACTGCATCAAGCCAGAGAACTACCTTTCACTGCGTCAATGTAGATAAATACCCTTTACTGCATCCATGTAGATAATACCCTTCACTACATCCATGTAGATAACTACACTTCACTGCATTGTAGATAACTACCATTCACTGCATTGATGTAGATAACGACCCATCACTGCATCGATATATATAACTACCCTTTACTCCATCGATGTAGATAACTACACTTCACTGCGTCAATATCGATAACCACCCTTTATTGCATCGATGCAGATAACTACCCCTCACAGCTTCGATGTAGATAACTATCCACTGCAACAATGTAGATAACTGCCCTTCACAGCGTCAATGTAGATAACGACACTTCACGGCATCGAAGTAGAGAACTATCCTTCACTGCATCGATGTAGATAACTACCCCTCACTGCATCAATGTAGATAACTGCCCTTCACTGCATCAATGTAGATAACAACTCATCACTGCATCAATGTAGATAACTACACTCCACTGCGTCAATATAGATAACTACGTCAAAGTAGATAACTACCCCTCACTGCATCAATGTAGATAACTACCCCTGACTGCATTGACGTAAATAACTACCCTTCACTGCATCAATCTACATAACTGCCCTTTACTGCATCAATGTAGATGACTGCAATTCACTGCATCAATGTAGATAACTACACCACATTGCATCGATGTAGATAACTACCCTTCACAGCGTCAAAATAGATAACTAACCTTCACTGCGTCAATGTAGCTAACTACCCTTCACGGCATTGAAGTAGATAACTAACTTTCACTGCATCGATGTAGATAACTACCCTTCACTGCATCGATGCAGATAACTGCCCTTCACTGCATCAATGAAGCTAACTACGCTTCACAGCATCGAAGTAGATAAGTACCCATCACTGCGTGAATGTAGATAATTAACCGTCACTGGATCAATCTGGATAACTACCCTTCACTGCATCAATGTAGGTAACTACACCTCACTGCGTCGATGTAGATAACTGCCCTTCACTGTGACAATGTAGATAAACACATTGCTATGCATCAATGTAAATAACTACACCGCACTACATCAATGTAGATAACTACACCTGACTGCATCGATGTAGATAACTACTCTTCACTGCATCGATATGCATAACTGCCCTTTACTGCGTCGATGTAGATGACTGGAATTCACTGCATCAATGTAGATAACTACCCCTCACAGCATCGACGTAGATAACTACCCTTCAATGCATCAATATACATAACTGCCCTTTACTGCGTCGATGTAGATGACGGCAATTCACTGCATCAATGTACATAACTACACCTCACTGCGTTGACGTAGATAACTACCTTTCACTGCGTCAATGTAGATAACTACCCCGCACTACATCAATGTAGATAACTACCCTTCACTACATCAATTAGATAACTACGCTTCACTGCATCCATGTAGATAACTAGCCTTCACAACATCGATGTAGATAACTACCCCTCACAGCATCAACGTATATAAGTACCCCACACAGCATCGATATAGTTAACTATCCTTCACTGCAACAATGTAGATAACTACCCTGCACTGCATCAATGTAGATAAATACCCCTCACTGCATCGATGTAGATAACTACCCATCACAGCGTCAATATAGATAACTACCCTTCACTACATCAATGTAGATAACTACCCCTCACAGCTTCGATGTAAATAACTATCCTTCACTGCAACAATGTAGATAACTGCCCTTCACAGCGTCAATGTAGATAACTAACCTTCACTGCATAGATGCAGATAACAACCCTACATTGCATCAATGTAGATAACTACCCATCACTGCATCAATCTAGATAACAACCCTTCACTGCATGGGTATAGATAACAACCCTTCACTTTATCAATGTAGATAACTACCCTTCACTGCGTCAATGTAGATAACTACCCATCACTGCGTCAATGTAGATAAATACCCCTCACTGCATCGATGTAGATAACTACCCATCACAGCATCAATATAGATAACTACCCTTCACTACATCAATGTAGATAACTACCCCTCACAGCTTCGATGTAAATAACTATCCTTCACTGCAACAATGTAGATAACTGCCCTTCACAGCGTCAATGTAGATAACTAACCTTCACTGCATAGATGTAGATAACACCCCTTCATTGCATCAATGTAGATAACTACTCTTCACTACATCGATGCAGATAACTACCCCTCACAGCATCAAAGTAGATAACTATCCTTCACTGTAACAAGGGAGATAACTACCCTTCACTGCATCAATGTAGATAAGTACAGTGCATGGCATCGCTGTAGGTAACTAACCTACACTGCATCGATGTAGATAACTACACCACACTGCGTTGATGTAGAAATCTACCCTTTACTGTATCGATGTAGATAACTACCCTTAACAACATCAATGTAGATAACTACCCTTCACTACATCGATGTAGATAACCACACTTCACTGTATTGATGAAGAAAACTACACTTCACAGCATCGATGTAGATAACTACCCTTCAGAGCATGGATGTAGATAACTACCCTTCACAGCATCATGTAAATATCTACCTTTCACTGCGACGATGCAGATAACTGCCCTTCACTGCGTCGATGCAGATAACTACTCTTCACTGCATCAATATAAATATCTACCCTTCACTGCGACGATGTAGATAACTGCCCTTCACTGCGTTGATGTCGATAACTATCGTTCACTGCGTCAATGTAGATAACTACTGTTCACTGCGTCAATGTAGATAAATACCCCACACTACGTCAATGTAGATAACTACCCCTCACTGCATCGATCTAGTTAACTACTCTTCACGGCATCGATGTATATAACTACCCTTCAGAGCATGGATGTAGATAACTACCCTTCACTGTATCAATGTAAATATCTACCCTTCACTGTGACGATGCAGATAACTGCCCTTCACTGCGTCGATGTAGATAACTACTGTTCACTGAGACAATGTAGATAACTACCCTTCACTGCGTCAACGTAGATAACTAACCTTCACTGCATCGATGTAGATAACTACCTTTCATTGGATCAATTATACATAACTACCCTTTACTGCATCGATGTAGATAACTGCAATTGACTGCATCGATGTAGATTACTACACTTCACTGCGTCGATGTAGATAACTACTCTTCACTGCATCGAGGTAGATATCTACCCTTAACCACGTCGATGTAGATAACTAACCTTCATGGCATCGAAGTAGATAACTACTCTTCACTGCATCCATGTAGATAACTACCCTTCACTACATGGATGCAGATAACTACACTTCACTCCGTCAATGTAGATAACTGCCCTTCACTGCGTCAATGCAGATAACAAACCTTCACTGTGACAACGTAGAAAACTACCACTCACTGCGTCGATGTAGATACCTACCATTCACTGCATCAATGTAGATAACTACCCTTCAATGCATCAATGTAGCTAAATACCCTTCACAGCACTGATGAAGATGACTGCCCTTCACTGCGTCAATGTAGATTACTACCATTAACTGCGTTAATGTTGATAACTACCATTCACTGCGACAATGTAGACAACTACCCTTCACTGCGTGAACGTAGATAACTAACCCTCACTGCATCGATGTGGATAACTACTCTGCATTGCATCAATTATACATAACTGCCCTTTACTGCATCGATGTAGATAACTACCTGTCACTGCATCAATGTAGATAACAACCCTTCACTGCATTGATGTAGATAACTACCCTTCACTGCATCGAGGTAGATAACTACCCTTCACCGCGTCGATGTAGATAACTGCAATTCAATGCATCGATGTAGATAACTACCCCTCACCACGTCGATGTAGATAACTAACCTTCACGGCATGAAAGTAGATAAGTACTCTTCACTGCATGGATGTAGATAACTGCCCTACAATGCATCGATGTTGGTAACTACCCGTCACTGCATCAATGTAGATAACAACCCTACACTGCATTGATGTAGATAACTACCCTTCACTGCAACAATGTAGATAACAACTCATCACTGTGTCGATGAAGAAATCTACCCTTCACTGCAGCGATGAAGATAACTACACTTCACTACATCGATGTAGATAACTACCCTTCACTACATCAATGTAGATAACTGCCCTTCACTGCTCCAATGTAGATATATACCCCACACAACATCAATGTAGATAACTACCCCTCACTGCATCGATCTAGCTAACTACTCTTCACGACATCGATGTATATAACTACCCTTCAGAGCATGGCTGTAGATAACTACTCTTCACTCTATCAATGTAAATATCTACCCTTCACTGTGATGATGTAGATAACTGCCCTTCACTGCGTCGATGTAGATAACTACCCTTCACTCTATCAATGTAAATATCTACCCTTCACTGTGATGATGTAGATAACTGCCCTTCACTGCGTCGATGTAGATAACTACCCACTGCATTATGTAAATATCTACCCTTCACTGCGACGATGCAGATAACTGTCCTTCACTGCGTCGATGCAGATAACTACCCTTCACTGCATCAATGTAAATATCTAACCTTCACTGTGACGATGTAGATAACTACCATTCACTGCGACAATGTAGATAACTACCCTTCACTGCGTCAACATAGATTAGTAACCCTCAGTGCATCGATGTAGATAACTACCATTCACTGCATCAATATACATAACTACCCTTCACTGCATCGATGAGCTATCAGCCATTCACTGCATCAATATACATAACTAACCTTCACTGCATCGATGAGCTATCTGCCATTCACAGCATCAATGTAGATAAGTACCCTTCACTGCATCGATAGAGATATCTACCCTTCACTGCAAGGATGTAGCTAACTACCCTTTGCTGCATCGATATAAATAAGTACCTTTAATTGCGTCAATGTAGATAACTACCCTTCACTGTATTGCTGTAGATAACTACCCGTCACTACGTCAATGTAGCTAACTACCCTTCACTGCATCAATGTAGATAACTAACCTTCAATGCGTCAATGTAGCTAATTACCCTTCACTGCGACGATGCAGATAACTGCCCTTCACTGCATTGATGCAGATAACTACCCTTCACTGCATCAATGTAAATATCTACCCTTCACTGCGACGATGTAGATAACTGCCCTTCACTGCGTCGATGTCGATAACTATCGGTCACTGCGTCAATGTAGATAACTACTGTTCACTGCGTCAATGTAGATAAGTACCCCACACTACGTCAATGTACATAACTACCCCTCACTGCATCGATCTAGTTAACTACTCTTCACGGCATCGATGTATATAACTACCCTTCAGAGCATGGATGTAGATAACTACCCTTCACTGTATCAATGTAAATATCTACCCTTCACTGTGACGATGTAGATAACTGCCCTTCACTGCGTCGATGTAGATAACTACTGTTCACTGCGTCAACGTAGATAACTATCCTTCACTGCATCGATGTAGATAACTACCTTTCATTGGATCAATTATACATAACTAATCTTTACTGCATCGATGTAGATAACTGCAATTGACTGCATCGATGTAGATTACTACACTTCACTGCATCGATGTAGATAACTACTCTTCACTGCATCGACATAGATATCTACCCTTCACCACGTCGATGTAGATAACTAACATTCACGGCATCGAAGTAGATAACTACTCTTCACTGCATCCATGTAGATAACTACCCTTCACTACATGGATGCAGATAACTACACTTCACTCCGTCAATGTAGATAACTGCCCTTCACTGCGTCAATGCAGATAACTAACCTTCACAGCATCGATGTAGATGACTGCCCTTCACTGCGTCAATGTAGATAACTACCATTAACTGCGTTAATGTTGATAACTACCATTCACTGCGACAATGTAGACAACTACCCTTCAGTGCGTGAACGTAGATAACTAACCCTCACTGCATCGATGTGGATAACTACTCTGCATTGCATCAATTATACATAACTGCCCTTTACTGCATCGATGTAGATAACTACCTGTCACTGCATCAATGTAGATAACAACCCTTCACTGCATTGATGTAGATAACTACCCTTCAATGCATCGATGTAGATAACTACCCCTCACCACGTCGATGTAGATAACTAACCTTCACGGCATCAAAGTAGATAAGTACTCTTCACTGCATGGATAGATAGATAGATAGATAGATAGATAGATACTTTATTCATCCCCATGGGGAAATTCAACTTTTTTCCAATGTCCCATACACTTGTTGTAGCAAAACTAATTACATACGATACATAACTCAGTAAAAAAATATGATATGCATCTAAATCACTATCTCAAAAAGCATTAATAATAGCTTTTAAAAAGTTCTTAAGTCCTGACGGTAGAATTGTAAAGCCTAATGGCATTGGGGAGTATTGACCTCTTCATCCTGTCTGAGGAGCATAACTGCCCTACAATGCATCGATGTTGGTAACTACACGTCACTGCATCAATGTAGATAACTGCCCTTCATGGCATCGATGTAGATGACTACTCTTCACAGCATCGATGTAGATAACTATGCTTCACTGTATCGATGTAGATAAATACCCCGCACTAGGGCATTGTAGATAACTATCCCTCAGTGCATCGATGTAGATGACAACCCTTCACTGCATCAATATACATAACTACCCTTCACTGCCTCGATAGAGATAACTACCCTTCACTGCAAGGATGTAGCTAACTCCGCTTCGCTGCATCGATATAGATAAGTACCTTTAATTGCGTCATTGTAGATAACTACCCTTCACTGCATTGATGTAGATAACTACCCATCACTGCATCGATGTAGCTAATTACCCTTCGCGGCATCAATGTAGATGACTGCCCTTCACTGCATCAATGTAGATAACTTAAGAACTTAAGAACTTAAGACTTAAGAACTTTTTAAAAGCTATTATTAATGCTTTTTGAGATAGTGATTTAGATGCATATCAGATTTTTTACTGAGTTAAGTATTGTATGTAATTAGTTTTGCTACAACAAGTGTATGGGACATTGGAAAAAAGTTGAATTTCCCCATGGGGATGAATAAAGTATCTATCTATCTATCTATCTAACTACCATTCACTGCGTCAATATGGATAACCTTTCAATGCGACATCGTAGATAACTAACCCTCACTGCATCAATGTAGATAGCTACCCTGCATTGCATCAATTATACATAACTGCCCTTTACTGCATCGATGTAGATAACTACCCTTCACTGCTCCGATGTAGAAAACTACCCGTGACTGCGTCAATGTAGCTAATTACCCTTCGCGGCATCAATGTAGATAACTGCCCCTCACTGCATCAATGTAGATAACTACCCTTCACTGCATTGATGTAGATAACTACCCGTCACTGCATCAATGTAGCTAACTACCCTTCACTGCATCAATATAGATAACTACCCTTCAAAGCGTCAATGTAGTTAATTAACTTTCGCGGCATCGATGCAGATAACTGCCATTCACTGCGTCAATGTAGATAACTACCATTCACTGTGACAATGTAGATAACTACACATCATTGCATCAACATAGATTGGTAACCCTCACTGCATCGATGCAGATAACTACCCTTCATTGCATCAATTATACATAACTGACCTTTACCGCATCGATGTAGATAACAACCCTTCACTGCATCGATGTAGATAACTACACGTCACTGCGTCAATGTAGCTAACTACCCTTCACTGCATCAATGTTGATAACAAACCTTCAATGCGTCAATGTAGCTAATTACCCTTTGTGGCAACGATGTAGATAACTGCCCTTCACGGCGTCAATGTAGATAACTACTGTTCACTGCGTGAATGTAGATAACTACCGTTCACTGCAACAATATAGATAAATACCCTTCACTGCAACAATGTAGATAACGACCCATCACTGCGTCGATGTAGAAATCTACCCTTAACTGTATCGATGTAGATAACTACCCTTAACAGCATCAATGTAGATAACTACCCTTCACTACATCGATGTAGATAACCACACTTCACTGTATCGATGAAGAAAACTACACTTCACTGCATCGACGTAGATAACTACACCTCACTGCGTCAATGTAGATAACTGCCCTTCACTGCAACAATATAGATAACTACCCTTCACTGCAACAATGTAGATAACGACTCATCCCTGCGTTGATGTAGAAATCTACCCTTCACTGTATCGATGTAGATAACTACCCTTAACAACATCAATGTAGATAACTACCCTTCACTACATCGATGTAGATAACCACACTTCACTGTATTGATGAAGAAAACTACACTTCACAGCATCGATGTAGATAACTACCCTTCAGAGCATGGATGTAGATAACTACCCTTCACAGCATCATGTAAATATCTACCCTTCACTGCGACGATGCAGATAACTGCCCTTCACTGCGTCGATGCAGATAACTGCCCTTCACTATGTTGATGTAGATAACTATCGTTCACTGCGTCAATGTAGATAACTACTGTTCACTGCGTCAATGTAGATAAATACCCCACACTACGTCAATGTAGATAACTACCCCTCACTGCATCGATCTAGTTAACTACTCTTCACGGCATCGATGTATATAACTACCCTTCAGAGCATGGATGTAGATAACTACCCTTCACTGTATCAATGTAAATATCTACCCTTCACTGTGACGATGCAGATAACTGCCCTTCACTGCGTCGATGTAGATAACTACTGTTCACTGAGACAATGTAGATAACTACCCTTCACTGCGTCAACGTAGATAACTAACCTTCACTGCATCGATGTAGATAACTACCTTTCATTGGATCAATTATACATAACTACCCTTTACTGCATCGATGTAGATAACTGCAATTGACTGCATCGATGTAGATTACTACACTTCACTGCGTCGATGTAGATAACTACTCTTCACTGCATCGAGGTAGATATCTACCCTTAACCACGTCGATGTAGATAACTAACCTTCATGGCATCGAAGTAGATAACTACTCTTCACTGCATCCATGTAGATAACTACCCTTCACTACATGGATGCAGATAACTACACTTCACTCTGTCAATGTAGATAACTGCCCTTCACTGCGTCAATGCAGATAACAAACCTTCACTGTGACAACGTAGAAAACTACCACTCACTGCGTCGATGTAGATACCTACCATTCACTGCATCAATGTAGATAACTACCCTTCAATGCATCAATGTAGCTAAATACCCTTCACAGCACTGATGAAGATGACTGCCCTTCACTGCGTCAATGTAGATTACTACCATTAACTGCGTTAATGTTGATAACTACCATTCACTGCGACAATGTAGACAACTACCCTTCACTGCGTGAACGTAGATAACTAACCCTCACTGCATCGATGTGGATAACTACTCTGCATTGCATCAATTATACATAACTGCCCTTTACTGCATCGATGTAGATAACTACCTGTCACTGCATCAATGTAGATAACAACCCTTCACTGCATTGATGTAGATAACTACCCTTCACTGCATCGAGGTAGATAACTACCCTTCACCACGTCGATGTAGATAACTGCAATTCAATGCATCGATGTAGATAACTACCCCTCACCACGTCGATGTAGATAACTAACCTTCACGGCATGAAAGTAGATAAGTACTCTTCACTGCATGGATGTAGATAACTGCCCTACAATGCATCGAAGTTGGTAACTACCCATCACTGCATCAATGTAGATAACAACCCTACACTGCATTGATGTAGATAACTACCCTTCACTGCAACAATGTAGATAACAACTCATCACTGTGTCGATGAAGAAATCTACCCTTCACTGCATCGATGAAGATAACTACCCTTCACTACATCGATGTAGATAACTACCCTTCACTACATCAATGTAAATATCTACCCTTCACTGTGATGATGTAGATAACTGCCCTTCACTGCGTCGATGTAGATAACTACCCTTCACTGCATTATGTAAATATCTACCCTTCACTGCGACGATGCAGATAACTGCCCTTCACTGCGTCGATGCAGATAACTACCCTTCACTGCATCAATGTAAATATCTAACCTTCACTGCGACGATGTAGATAACTGCCTTTCACTGCGTCAATGTAGATAAATACCGTTCACTGCATCAATGTAGATAACTACCGTTCACTGCGACAATGTAGATAACTACCCTTCACTGCGTCAACATAGATTAGTAACCCTCAGTGCATCGATGTAGATAACTACACTTCACTGCATCAATATACATAACTACCCTTCACTGCATCGATGAGCTATCTGCTATTCACTGCATCAATGTAGATAACTGCCCTTCATGGCATCGATGTAGATGACTACTCTTCACAGCATCGATGTAGATAACTATGCTTCACTGTATCGATGTAGATAACTACCCCGCACTAGGGCATTGTAGATAACTATCCCTCAGTGCATCGATGTAGATGACAACCCTTCACTGCATCAATATACATAACTACCCTTCACTGCCTCGATAGAGATAAGTACCCTTCACTGCAAGGATGTAGCTAACTACGCTTCGCTGCATCGATATATATAAGTACCTTTAATTGCGTCATTGTAGATAACTACCCTTCACTGTATTGATGTAGATAACTACCCATCACTGCATCGATGTAGCTAATTACCCTTCGCAGCATCAATGTAGATGACTGCCCTTCACTGCATCAATGTAGATAACTTAAGAACTTAAGACTTAAGAACTTTTTAAAAGCTATTATTAATGCTTTTTGAGATAGTGATTTAGATGCATATCAGATTTTTTACTGAGTTAAGTATTGTATGTAATTAGTTTTGCTACAACAAGTGTATGGGACATTGGAAAAAAGTTGAATTTCCCCATGGGGATGAATAAAGTATCTATCTATCTATCTATCTATCTAACTACCATTCACTGCATCAATATAGATAACGTTTCACTGCGACATCGTAGATAACTAACCCTCACTGCATCAATGTAGATAGCTACCCTGCATTGCATCAATTATACATAACTACCCTTCACTGCTCCGATGTAGAAAACTACCCGTGACTGCGTCAATGTAGCTAATTACCCTTCGCGGCATCAATGTAGATAACTGCCCCTCACTGCATCAATGTAGATAACTACCCTTCACTGCATTGATGTAGATAACAACCCGTCACTGCATCAATGTAGCTAACTACCCTTCACTGCATCAATATAGATAACTACCCTTCAAAGCGTCAATGTAGTTAATTAACTTTCGCGGCATCAATGCAGATAACTGCCATTCACTGCGTCAATGTAGATAAATACCGTTCACTGCGTCAATGTAGATAACTACCATTCACTGTGACAATGTAGATAACTACACATCATTGCATCAACATAGATTGGTAACCCTCACTGCATCGATGCAGATAACTACCCTTCATTGCATCAATTATACATAACTGACCTTTACTGCATCGATGTAGATAACAACCCTTCACTGCATCGATGTAGATAACTACACTTAACTGCGTCAATGTAGATAACTACTGTTCATGGCATCGACGTAGATAACTACCCTTCACCACATCGATGTAGATAACTAACCTTCACGGCATCAAAGTAGATAAGTAGTCTTCACTGCATGCATGTAGATAACTACCCGTCACTACATGGATGTAGATAACTGCCCTTCAATGCATCGATGTTGATAACTACCCATCACTGCATCAATGTAGATAACAACGCTTCACTGCATCCATGTAGATAAACACCCTTCACTGCAACAATGTAGATAACGACCCATCACTGCGTCGATGTAGATAACTACCCTTCACTGCATCAATGTAAATATCTACACTTCACTGCGACGATGTAGATAACTGCCCTTCACTGCGTCGATGTAGATAACTATCGTTCACTGCGTCAATGTAGATAACTACTGTTCACTGAGACAATGTAGATAACTACCCTTCACTGCGACAACATAGATAACTAACATTCACGCCATCGATGTAGATAACTACCTTTCATTGGATCAATTATACATAACTACCCTTTACTGCATCGATGTAGATAACTGCAATTCACTGCATCGATGTAGATAACTACCCTTCAAAGCGTCAATGTAGTTAATTAACTTTCGCAGCATCGATGCAGATAACTGCCATTCACTGCGTCAATGTACATAAATACCGTTCACTGCGTCAATGTAGATAATTACGATTCACTGTGACAATGTAGATAACTACCCATCATTGCGTCAACATAGATTAGTAACCCTCACTGCATCGATGTAGATAACTACCCTTCATTGCATCAATTATACATAACTGACCTTTACTGCATCGATGTAGATAACAACCCTTCACTGCATCGATGTAGATAACTACACTTCACTGCGTCAATGTAGATAACTACTGTTCATGGCATCGACGTAGATAACTACCCTTCACCACATCGATGCAGATGACTAACCTTCACGGCATCGAAGTAGATAAGTAGTCTTCACTGCATCCATGTAGATAACTACCCGTCACTACATGGATGTAGATAACTGCCCTTCAATGCATCGATGTTGATAACTACCCATCACTGCATCAATGTAGATAACAACCCTTCACTGCATCCATGTAGATAAACACCCTTCACTGCAACAATGTAGATAACGACCCATCACTGCGTCGATGTAGATAACTACCCTTCACTGCATCAATGTAAATATCTACCCTTCACCGCGACGATGTAGATAACTGCCCTTCACTGCGTCGATGTAGATAACTATCGTTCACTGCGTCAATGTAGATAACTACTGTTCACTGAGACAATGTAGATAACTACCCTTCACTGCGACAACATAGATAACTAACCTTCACGCCATCGATGTAGATAACTACCTTTCATTGGATCAATTATACATAACTACCCTTTACTGCATCGATGTAGATAACTGCAATTCACTGCATTGATGTAGATAACTACACTTCACTGCATTGATGTAGATAACTACCCTTCACTGCATCGATGTAGATAACTACCCTTCACTGCATCGAGGTATATAACTGCCCTTCACTGCGTCGATGTAGATAACTATCGTTCACTGCGTCAATGTAGATAACTACTGTTCACTGAGACAATGTAGATAACTACCCTTCACTGCGACAACATAGATAACTAACCTTCACGCCATCGATGTAGATAACTACCTTTCATTGGATCAATTATACATAACTACCCTTTACTGCATCGATGTAGATAACTGCAATTCACTGCATCGATGTAGATAACTACACTTCACTGCATTGATGTAGATAACTACCCTTCACTGCATCAATGTAGATAACTACCCTTCACTGCATTGAGGTAGATAACTACCCTTCACCGCGTCGATGTAGATAACTAAACTTCACGGCATCGAAGTAGATAACTATTCTCCACTGCATCCATGTAGATAACTACCCTTCACTACATCAATGCAAATATCTACTCTGCACTGCGTCGATGTAGATAACAGGCCTTCACTGCGTCAATTTAGATATCTACCCTTCACTGCAACAATCTAGATAACTACCCTTCACTGCATCAACGTAGATAACTACCATGCACTACGTCAATGTAGGTAATTACCCCTCAATGCATCGATGTAGATATCTAGACTTCACTGCATCGATTTAGATAACTACACTTCACTGCATCGATGTAGATAACTTCCCTTCACTGCATAGATGTAGATAGCAAACCTTCACTACATCAATGTAGATAACCACCCTGCACTGCATAGATGTAGATAACTACCCTACACAGCATCGATGTTGATAACTACCTGTCACTGCATCAATGTAGATAACTGCCCTTCATGGCATCGATGTAGATATCTAGACTTCACTGCATCGATGTAGATGACTACTCTTCACAGCATCGATGTAGATAACTATGCTTCACTGTATCGATGTAGATAACTACCCCGCACTAGGGCATTGTAGATAACTATCCCTCAGTGCATCAATGTAGATGACAACACTTCACTGCATCAATCTACATAACTACCCTTCACTGCCTCGATAGAGATAACTACCCTTCACTGCAAGGATGTAGCTAACTACGCTTCGCTGCATCGATATAGATAAGTACCTTTAATTGCGTCATTGTAGATAACTACCCTTCACTGTATTGATGTAGATAACTACCCATCACTGCATCGATGTAGCTAATTACCCTTCGCGGCATCAATGTAGATGACTGCCCTTCACTGCATCAATGTAGATAACTTAACAACTTAAGAACTTAAGACTTAAGAACTTTTTAAAAGCTATTATTAATGCTTTTTGAGATAGTGATTTAGATGCATATCAGATTTTTTACTGAGTTAAGTATTGTATGTAATTAGTTTTGCTACAACAAGTGTATGGGACATTGGAAAAAAGTTGAATTTCCCCATGGGGATGAATAAAGTATCTATCTATCTATCTATCTATCTAACTACCATTCACTGCGTCAATGTAGATAACCTTTCACTGCGACAACGTAGATAACTAACCCTCACTGCATCAATGTAGATAGCTACCCTGCATTGCATCAATTATACATAACTGCCCTTTACTGCATCGATGTAGATAACTACCCTTCATTGCTCCGATGTAGAAAACTACCCGTGACTGCGTCAATGTAGCTAATTACCCTTCGCGGCATCAATGTAGATAACTGCCCCTCACTGCATCAATGTAGATAACTACCCTTCACTGCATTGATGTAGATAACTACCCGTCACTGCATCAATGTAGCTAACTACCCTTCACTGCATCAATATAGATAACTACCCTTCAAAGCGTCAATGTAGTTAATTAACTTTCGCGGCATCGATGCAGATAACTGCCATTCACTGCGTCAATGTAGATAAATACCATTCACTGCGTCAATGTAGATAACTACCATTCACTGTGACAATGTAGATAACTACACATCATTGCATCAACATAGATTGGTAACCCTCACTGCATCGATGCAGATAACTACCCTTCATTGCATCAATTATACATAACTGACCTTTACCGCATCGATGTAGATAACAACCCTTCACTGCATCGATGTAGATAACTACACTTCACTGCGTCAATGTAGATAACTACTGTTCATGGCATCGACGTAGATAACTACCCTTCACCACATCGATGTAGATAACTAACCTTCACGGCATCAAAGTAGATAAGTAGTCTTCACTGCATGCATGTAGATAACTACCCGTCACTACATGGATGTAGATAACTGCCCTTCAATGCATCGATGTTGATAACTACCCATCACTGCATCAATGTAGATAACAACCCTTCACTGCATCCATGTAGATAAACACCCTTCACTGCAACAATGTAGATAACGACCCATCACTGCGTCGATGTAGATAACTACCCTTCACTGCATCAATGTAAATAACTACCCTTCACTGCGACGATGTAGATAACTGCCCTTCACTGCGTCGATGTAGATAACTATCGTTCACTGCGTCAATGTAGATAACTACTGTTCACTGAGACAATGTAGATAACTACCCTTCACTGCGACAACATAGATAACTAACCTTCACGACATCGATGTAGATAACTACCTTTCATTGGATCAATTATACATAACTACCCTTTACTGCATCGATGTAGATAACTGCCTTTCACTGCATCAACGTAGATAAATACCGTTCACTCCGTCAATGTAGATAACTGCCCTTCACTGCGTCAATGCAGATAACTAACCTTCACAGCATCGATGTAGATGACTGCCCTTCACTGCGTCAATGTAGATAACTACCATTAACTGCGTTAATGTTGATAACTACCATTCACTGCGACAATGTAGACAACTACCCTTCAGTGCGTGAACGTAGATAACTAACCCTCACTGCATCGATGTGGATAACTACTCTGCATTGCATCAATTATACATAACTGCCCTTTACTGCATCGATGTAGATAACTACCTGTCACTGCATCAATGTAGATAACAACCCTTCACTGCATTGATGTAGATAACTACCCTTCACTGCATCGAGGTAGATAACTACCCTTCACCGCCTCGATGTAGATAACTGCAATTCAATGCATCGATGTAGATAACTACCCTTCACCGCGTCGATGTAGATAACTGCAATTCAATGCATCGATGTAGATAACTACCCCTCACCACGTCGATGTAGATAACTAACCTTCACGGCATCAAAGTAGATAAGTACTCTTCACTGCATGGATAGATAGATAGATAGATAGATAGATACTTTATTCATCCCCATGGGGAAATTCAACTTTTTTCCAATGTCCCATACACTTGTTGTAGCAAAACTAATTACATACGATACATAACTCAGTAAAAAAATATGATATGCATCTAAATCACTATCTCAAAAAGCATTAATAATAGCTTTTAAAAAGTTCTTAAGTCCTGACGGTAGAATTGTAAAGCCTAATGGCATTGGGGAGTATTGACCTCTTCATCCTGTCTGAGGAGCATAACTGCCCTACAATGCATCGATGTTGGTAACTACCCGTCACTGCATCAATGTAGATAACTGCCCTTCATGGCATCGATGTAGATGACTACTCTTCACAGCATCGATGTAGATAACTATGCTTCACTGTATCGATGTAGATAACTACCCCACACTAGGGCATTGTAGATAACTATCCCTCAGTGCATCGATGTAGATGACAACCCTTCACTGCATCAATATACATAACTACCCTTCACTGCCTCGATAGAGATAACTACCCTTCACTGCAAGGATGTAGCTAACTACGCTTCGCTGCATCGATATAGATAAGTACCTTTAATTGCGTCATTGTAGATAATTACCCTTCACTGCATTGATGTAGATAACAACCCATCACTGCATCGATGTAGCTAATTACCCTTCGCGGCATCAATGTAGATGACTGCCCTTCACTGCATCAATGTAGATAACTACCATTCACTGCGTCAATGTAGATAACCTTTCACTGCGACAACGTAGATAACTAACCCTCACTGCTTCAATGTAGATAGCTACCCTGCATTGCATCAATTATACATAACTGCCTTTTACTGCATCGATGTAGATAACTACCCTTCACTGCTCCGATGTAGAAAACTACCCGTGACTGCGTCAATGTAGCTAATTACCCTTCGCGGCATCAATGTAGATAACTGCCCTTCACTGCATTGATGTAGATAACTACCCTTCAAAGCGTGAATGTAGTTAATTAACTTTCGCGGCATCGATGCAGATAACTGCCATTCACTGAGTCAATGTAGATAAATACCGTTCACTGCATCAATGTAGATAACTGCCCTTCATGGCATCGATGTAGATGAGTACTCTTCACAGCATCGATGTAGATAACTATGCTTCACTGTATCGATGTAGATAACTACCCCGCACTAGGGCATTGTAGATAACTATCCCTCAGTGCATCAATGTAGATGACTGCCCTTCACTGCATCAATGTAGATAACTTAAGAACTTAAGAACTTAAGACTTAAGAACTTTTTAAAAGCTATTATTAATGCTTTTTGAGATAGTGATTTAGATGCATATCAGATTTTTTACTGAGTTAAGTATTGTATGTAATTAGTTTTGCTACAACAAGTGTATGGGACATTGGAAAAAAGTTGAATTTCCCCATGGGGATGAATAAAGTATCTATCTATCTATCTATCTATCTATCTAACTACCATTCACTGCGTCAATGTAGATAACCTTTCACTGCGACAACGTAGATAACTAACCCTCACTGCATCAATGTAGATAGCTACCCTGCATTGCATCAATTATACATAACTGCCCTTTACTGCATCGATGTAGATAACTACCCTTCATTGCTCCGATGTAGAAAACTACCCGTGACTGCGTCAATGTAGCTAATTACCCTTCGCGGCATCAATGTAGATAACTGCCCCTCACTGCATCAATGTAGATAACGACCCTTCACTGCATTGATGTAGATAACTACCCGTCACTGCATCAATGTAGATAACTACCCTTCACTGCATTGAGGTAGATAACTACCCTTCACCGCGTCGATGTAGATAACTAAACTTCACGGCATCGAAGTAGATAACTATTCTCCACTGCATCCATGTAGATAACTACCCTTCACTACATCAATGCAAATATCTACTCTGCACTGCGTCGATGTAGATAACAGGCCTTCACTGCGTCAATTTAGATATCTACCCTTCACTGCAACAATCTAGATAACTACCCTTCACTGCATCAACGTAGATAACTACCATGCACTACGTCAATGTAGGTAATTACCCCTCAATGCATCGATGTAGATATCTAGACTTCACTGCATCGATTTAGATAACTACACTTCACTGCATCGATGTAGATAACTTCCCTTCACTGCATAGATGTAGATAGCAAACCTTCACTACATCAATGTAGATAACCACCCTGCACTGCATAGATGTAGATAACTACCCTACACACCATCGATGTTGATAACTACCTGTCACTGCATCAATGTAGATAACTGCCCTTCATGGCATCGATGTAGATGACTACTCTTCACAGCATCGATGTAGATAACTATGCTTCACTGTATCGATGTAGATAACTACCCCGCACTAGGGCATTGTAGATAACTATCCCTCAGTGCATCAATGTAGATGACAACACTTCACTGCATCAATCTACATAACTACCCTTCACTGCCTCGATAGAGATAACTACCCTTCACTGCAAGGATGTAGCTAACTACGCTTCGCTGCATCGATATAGATAAGTACCTTTAATTGCGTCATTGTAGATAACTACCCTTCACTGTATTGATGTAGATAACTACCCATCACTGCATCGATGTAGCTAATTACCCTTCGCGGCATCAATGTAGATGACTGCCCTTCACTGCATCAATGTAGATAACTTAACAACTTAAGAACTTAAGACTTAAGAACTTTTTAAAAGCTATTATTAATGCTTTTTGAGATAGTGATTTAGATGCATATCAGATTTTTTACTGAGTTAAGTATTGTATGTAATTAGTTTTGCTACAACAAGTGTATGGGACATTGGAAAAAAGTTGAATTTCCCCATGGGGATGAATAAAGTATCTATCTATCTATCTATCTATCTAACTACCATTCACTGCGTCAATGTAGATAACCTTTCACTGCGACAACGTAGATAACTAACCCTCACTGCATCAATGTAGATAGCTACCCTGCATTGCATCAATTATACATAACTGCCCTTTACTGCATCGATGTAGATAACTACCCTTCATTGCTCCGATGTAGAAAACTACCCGTGACTGCGTCAATGTAGCTAATTACCCTTCGCGGCATCAATGTAGATAACTGCCCCTCACTGCATCAATGTAGATAACTACCCTTCACTGCATTGATGTAGATAACTACCCGTCACTGCATCAATGTAGCTAACTACCCTTCACTGCATCAATATAGATAACTACCCTTCAAAGCGTCAATGTAGTTAATTAACTTTCGCGGCATCGATGCAGATAACTGCCATTCACTGCGTCAATGTAGATAAATACCATTCACTGCGTCAATGTAGATAACTACCATTCACTGTGACAATGTAGATAACTACACATCATTGCATCAACATAGATTGGTAACCCTCACTGCATCGATGCAGATAACTACCCTTCATTGCATCAATTATACATAACTGACCTTTACCGCATCGATGTAGATAACAACCCTTCACTGCATCGATGTAGATAACTACACTTCACTGCGTCAATGTAGATAACTACTGTTCATGGCATCGACGTAGATAACTACCCTTCACCACATCGATGTAGATAACTAACCTTCACGGCATCAAAGTAGATAAGTAGTCTTCACTGCATGCATGTAGATAACTACCCGTCACTACATGGATGTAGATAACTGCCCTTCAATGCATCGATGTTGATAACTACCCATCACTGCATCAATGTAGATAACAACCCTTCACTGCATCCATGTAGATAAACACCCTTCACTGCAACAATGTAGATAACGACCCATCACTGCGTCGATGTAGATAACTACCCTTCACTGCATCAATGTAAATAACTACCCTTCACTGCGACGATGTAGATAACTGCCCTTCACTGCGTCGATGTAGATAACTATCGTTCACTGCGTCAATGTAGATAACTACTGTTCACTGAGACAATGTAGATAACTACCCTTCACTGCGACAACATAGATAACTAACCTTCACGACATCGATGTAGATAACTACCTTTCATTGGATCAATTATACATAACTACCCTTTACTGCATCGATGTAGATAACTGCCTTTCACTGCATCAACGTAGATAAATACCGTTCACTCCGTCAATGTAGATAACTGCCCTTCACTGCGTCAATGCAGATAACTAACCTTCACAGCATCGATGTAGATGACTGCCCTTCACTGCGTCAATGTAGATAACTACCATTAACTGCGTTAATGTTGATAACTACCATTCACTGCGACAATGTAGACAACTACCCTTCAGTGCGTGAACGTAGATAACTAACCCTCACTGCATCGATGTGGATAACTACTCTGCATTGCATCAATTATACATAACTGCCCTTTACTGCATCGATGTAGATAACTACCTGTCACTGCATCAATGTAGATAACAACCCTTCACTGCATTGATGTAGATAACTACCCTTCACTGCATCGAGGTAGATAACTACCCTTCACCGCCTCGATGTAGATAACTGCAATTCAATGCATCGATGTAGATAACTACCCTTCACCGCGTCGATGTAGATAACTGCAATTCAATGCATCGATGTAGATAACTACCCCTCACCACGTCGATGTAGATAACTAACCTTCACGGCATCAAAGTAGATAAGTACTCTTCACTGCATGGATAGATAGATAGATAGATAGATAGATACTTTATTCATCCCCATGGGGAAATTCAACTTTTTTCCAATGTCCCATACACTTGTTGTAGCAAAACTAATTACATACGATACATAACTCAGTAAAAAAATATGATATGCATCTAAATCACTATCTCAAAAAGCATTAATAATAGCTTTTAAAAAGTTCTTAAGTCCTGACGGTAGAATTGTAAAGCCTAATGGCATTGGGGAGTATTGACCTCTTCATCCTGTCTGAGGAGCATAACTGCCCTACAATGCATCGATGTTGGTAACTACCCGTCACTGCATCAATGTAGATAACTGCCCTTCATGGCATCGATGTAGATGACTACTCTTCACAGCATCGATGTAGATAACTATGCTTCACTGTATCGATGTAGATAACTACCCCACACTAGGGCATTGTAGATAACTATCCCTCAGTGCATCGATGTAGATGACAACCCTTCACTGCATCAATATACATAACTACCCTTCACTGCCTCGATAGAGATAACTACCCTTCACTGCAAGGATGTAGCTAACTACGCTTCGCTGCATCGATATAGATAAGTACCTTTAATTGCGTCATTGTAGATAATTACCCTTCACTGCATTGATGTAGATAACAACCCATCACTGCATCGATGTAGCTAATTACCCTTCGCGGCATCAATGTAGATGACTGCCCTTCACTGCATCAATGTAGATAACTACCATTCACTGCGTCAATGTAGATAACCTTTCACTGCGACAACGTAGATAACTAACCCTCACTGCTTCAATGTAGATAGCTACCCTGCATTGCATCAATTATACATAACTGCCTTTTACTGCATCGATGTAGATAACTACCCTTCACTGCTCCGATGTAGAAAACTACCCGTGACTGCGTCAATGTAGCTAATTACCCTTCGCGGCATCAATGTAGATAACTGCCCTTCACTGCATTGATGTAGATAACTACCCTTCAAAGCGTGAATGTAGTTAATTAACTTTCGCGGCATCGATGCAGATAACTGCCATTCACTGAGTCAATGTAGATAAATACCGTTCACTGCATCAATGTAGATAACTGCCCTTCATGGCATCGATGTAGATGAGTACTCTTCACAGCATCGATGTAGATAACTATGCTTCACTGTATCGATGTAGATAACTACCCCGCACTAGGGCATTGTAGATAACTATCCCTCAGTGCATCAATGTAGATGACTGCCCTTCACTGCATCAATGTAGATAACTTAAGAACTTAAGAACTTAAGACTTAAGAACTTTTTAAAAGCTATTATTAATGCTTTTTGAGATAGTGATTTAGATGCATATCAGATTTTTTACTGAGTTAAGTATTGTATGTAATTAGTTTTGCTACAACAAGTGTATGGGACATTGGAAAAAAGTTGAATTTCCCCATGGGGATGAATAAAGTATCTATCTATCTATCTATCTATCTATCTAACTACCATTCACTGCGTCAATGTAGATAACCTTTCACTGCGACAACGTAGATAACTAACCCTCACTGCATCAATGTAGATAGCTACCCTGCATTGCATCAATTATACATAACTGCCCTTTACTGCATCGATGTAGATAACTACCCTTCATTGCTCCGATGTAGAAAACTACCCGTGACTGCGTCAATGTAGCTAATTACCCTTCGCGGCATCAATGTAGATAACTGCCCCTCACTGCATCAATGTAGATAACGACCCTTCACTGCATTGATGTAGATAACTACCCGTCACTGCATCAATGTAGCTAACTACCCTTCACTGCATCAATATAGATAACTACCCTTCAAAGCGTCAATGTAGTTAATTAACTTTCGCGGCATCGATGCAGATAACTGCCATTCACTGCGTCAATGTAGATAAATACCATTCACTGCGTCAATGTAGATAACTACCATTCACTGTGACAATGTAGATAACTACCATTCACTGTGACAATGCAGATAACTACACATCATTGCATCAACATAGATTGGTAACCCTCACTGCATCGATGCAGATAACTACACTTCACTGCGTCAATGTAGATAACTACTGTTCATGGCATCGACGTAGATAACTACCCTTCACCACATCGATGTAGATAACTAACCTTCACGGCATCGAAGTAGATAAGTAGTCTTCACTGCATGCATGTAGATAACTACCCGTCACTACATGGATGTAGATAACTGCCCTTCAATGCATCGATGTTGATAACTACCCATCACTGCATCAATGTAGATAACAACCCTTCACTGCATCCATGTAGATAAACACCCTTCACTGCAACAATGTAGATAACGACCCATCACTGCGTCGATGTAGATAACTACCCTTCACTGCATCAATGTAAATAACTACCCTTCACTGCGACGATGTAGATAACTGCCCTTCACTGCGTCGATGTAGATAACTATCGTTCACTGCGTCAATGTAGATAACTACTGTTCACTGAGACAATGTAGATAACTACCCTTCACTGCGACAACATAGATAACTAACCTTCACGACATCGATGTAGATAACTACCTTTCATTGGATCAATTATACATAACTACCCTTTACTGCATCGATGTAGATAACTGCCTTTCACTGCGTCAACGTAGATAAATACCGTTCACTGCGTCAATGTAGATAACTACCATTCACTGCGACAATGTAGATAACTACCCTTCACTGCGTCAACATAGATTAGTAACCCTCAGTGCATCGATGTAGATAACTACCCTTCACTGCATCAATATACATAACTACCCTTCACTGCATCGATGAGCTATCTGCCATTCACGGCATCAATGTAGATAAGTACCCTTCACTGCATCGATAGAGATAACTACCCTTCACTGCAAGGATGTAGCTAACTACCCTTCGCTGCATCGATATAAATAAGTACCTTTAATTGCATCAATGTAGATAGCTACCCTTCACTGCATTGCTGTAGATAACTACCCGTCACTGCGTCAATGTAGCTAACTACCCTTCACTGCATCAATGTAGATAACAAACCTTCAATGCGTCAATGTAGCTAATTACCCTTCGTGGCATCGATGTAGATAACTGCCCTTCACGGCGTCAATGTAGATAACTACTGTTCACTGCGTGAATGTAGATAACTACCGTTCACTGCAACAATATAGATAAATACCCTTCACTGCAACAATGTAGATAATGACCCATCACTGCGTCGATGTAGAAATCTACCCTTAATTGTATCGATGTAGATAACTACCCTTAACAGCATCAATGTAGATAACTACCCTTCACTACATCGATGTAGATAACCACCCTTCACTGTATCGATGAAGAAAACTACACTTCACTGCATCAACGTAGATAACTACACCTCACTGCGTCAATGTAGATAATTGCCCTTCACTGCAACAATATAGATAACTACCCTTCACTGCAACAATGTAGATAACGACTCATCACTGCGTCGATGTAGAAATCTACCCTTCACTGTATCGATGTAGATAACTACCCTTAACAACATCAATGTAGATAACTACCCTTCACTACATCGATGTAGATAACCACACTTCACTGTATTGATGAAGAAAACTACACTTCACAGCATCGATGTAGATAACTACCCTTCAGAGCATGGATGTAGATAACTACCCTTCACAGCATCATGTAAATATCTACCCTTCACTGCGACGATGCAGATAACTGCCCTTCACTGCGTCGATGCAGATAACTACTCTTCACTGCATCAATATAAATATCTACCCTTCACTGCGACGATGTAGATAACTGCCCTTCACTGCGTTGATGTCGATAACTATCGTTCACTGCGTCAATGTAGATAACTACTGTTCACTGCGTCAATGTAGATAAATACCCCACACTACGTCAATGTAGATAACTACCCCTCACTGCATCGATCTAGTTAACTACTCTTCACGGCATCGATGTATATAACTACCCTTCAGAGCATGGATGTAGATAACTACCCTTCACTGTATCAATGTAAATATCTACCCTTCACTGTGACGAAGCAGATAACTACCCTTCACTGCGTCAACGTAGATAACTAACCTTCACTGCATCGATGTAGATAACTACCTTTCATTGGATCAATTATACATAACTACCCTTTACTGCATCGATGTAGATAACTGCAATTGACTGCATCGATGTAGATTACTACACTTCACTGCGTCGATGTAGATAACTACTCTTCACTGCATCGAGGTAGATATCTACCCTTAACCACGTCGATGTAGATAACTAACCTTCACGGCATCGAAGTAGATAACTACTCTTCACTGCATCCATGTAGATAACTACGCTTCACTACATGGATGCAGATAACTACACTTCACTCCGTCAATGTAGATAACTGCCCTTCACTGCGTCAATGCAGATAACAAACCTTCACTGTGACAACGTAGAAAACTACCACTCACTGCGTCGATGTAGATACCTACCATTCACTGCATCAATGTAGATAACTACCCTTCAATGCATCAATGTAGCTAAATACCCTTCACAGCATCGATGAAGATGACTGCCCTTCACTGCGTCAATGTAGATTACTACCATTAACTGCGTTAATGTTGATAACTACCATTCACTGCGACAATGTAGACAACTACCCTTCACTGCGTGAACGTAGATAACTAACCCTCACTGCATCGATGTGGATAACTACTCTGCATTGCATCAATTATACATAACTTCCCTTTACTGCATCGATGTAGATAACTACCTGTCACTGCATCAATGTAGATAACAACCCTTCACTGCATTGATGTAGATAACTACCCTTCACTGCATCGAGGTAGATAACTACCCTTCAGCGCGTCAATGTAGACAACTGCAATTCAATGCATCGATGTAGATAACTACCCCTCACCACGTCGATGTAGATAACTAACCTTCACGGCATGAAAGTAGATAAGTACTCTTCACTGCATGGATGTAGATAACTGCCCTACAATGCATCGATGTTGGTAACTACCCGTCACTGCATCAATGTAGATAACAACCCTACACTGCATTGATGTAGATAACTACCCTTCACTGCAACAATGTAGATAACAACTCATCACTGTGTCGATGAAGAAATCTACCCTTCACTGCATCGATGAAGATAACTACCCTTCACTACATCGATGTCGATAACTACCCTTCACTACATCGATGTAGATAACTACCCTTCACTACATCAATGTAGATAACTGCCCTTCACTGCGCCAATGTAGATAAATACCCCACACAACGTCAATGTAGATAACTACCCCTCACTGCATCGATCTAGTTAACTACTCTTCACGACATCGATGTATATAACTACCCTTCAGAGCATGGCTGTAGATAACTACCCTTCACTCTATCAATGTAAATATCTACCCTTCACTGTGATGATGTAGATAACTGCCCTTCACTGCGTCGATGTAGATAACTACCCTTCACTGCATTATGTAAATATCTACCCTTCACTGCGACGATGTAGATAACTGCCTTTCACTGCGTCAATGTAGATAAATACCGTTCACTGCGTCAATGTAGATAACTACCATTCACTGCGACAATGTAGATAACTACCCTTCACTGCGTCAACATAGATTAGTAACCCTCAGTGCATCGATGTAGATAACTACACTTCACTGCATCAATATACATAACTACCCTTCACTGCATCGATGAGCTATCTGCCATTCACAGCATCAATGTAGATAAGTACCCTTCACTGCATCGATAGAGATATCTACCCTTCACTGCAAGGATGTAGCTAACTACCCTTTGCTGCATCGATATAAATAAGTACCTTTAATTGCGTCAATGTAGATAACTACCCTTCACTGTATTGCTGTAGATAACTACCCGTCACTGCGTCAATGTAGCTAACTACCCTTCACTGCATCAATGTAGATAACTAACCTTCAATGCGTCAATGTAGCTAATTACCCTTCACTGCGACGATGCAGATAACTGCCCTTCACTGCGTCGATGCAGATAACTACCCTTCACTGCATCAATGTAAATATCTACCCTTCACTGCGACGATGTAGATAACTGCCCTTCACTGCGTCGATGTCGATAACTATCGTTCACTGCGTCAATGTAGATAACTACTGTTCACTGCGTCAATGTAGATAAGTACCCCACACTACGTCAATGTAGATAACTACCCCTCACTGCATCGATCTAGTTAACTACTCTTCACGGCATCGATGTATATAACTACCCTTCAGAGCATGGATGTAGATAACTACCCTTCACTGTATCAATGTAAATATCTACCCTTCACTGTGACGATGTAGATAACTGCCCTTCACTGCGTCGATGTAGATAACTACTGTTCACTGCGTCAACGTAGATAACTAACCTTCACTGCATCGATGTAGATAACTACCTTTCATTGGATCAATTATACATAACTAATCTTTACTGCATCGATGTAGATAACTGCAATTGACTGCATCGATGTAGATTACTACACTTCACTGCATCGATGTAGATAACTATCGTTCACTGCGTCAATGTAGATAACTACTGTTCACTGAGACAATGTAGATAACTACCCTTCACTGCGACAACATAGATAACTAACCTTCACGCCATCGATGTAGATAACTACCTTTCATTGGATCAATTATACATAACTACCCTTTACTGCATCGATGTAGATAACTGCAATTCACTGCATCGATGTAGATAACTACACTTCACTGCATTGATGTAGATAACTACCCTTCACTGCATCAATGTAGATAACTACCCTTCACTGCATTGAGGTAGATAACTACCCTTCACCGCGTCGATGTAGATAACTAAACTTCACGGCATCGAAGTAGATAACTATTCTCCACTGCATCCATGTAGATAACTACCCTTCACTACATCAATGCAAATATCTACTCTGCACTGCGTCGATGTAGATAACAGGCCTTCACTGCGTCAATTTAGATATCTACCCTTCACTGCAACAATCTAGATAACTACCCTTCACTGCATCAACGTAGATAACTACCATGCACTACGTCAATGTAGGTAACTACCCCTCAATGCATCGATGTAGATATCTAGACTTCACTGCATCGATTTAGATAACTACACTTCACTGCATCGATGTAGATAACTTCCCTTCACTGCATAGATGTAGATAGCAAACCTTCACTACATCAATGTAGATAACCACCCTGCACTGCATAGATGTAGATAACTACCCTACACACCATCGATGTTGATAACTACCCTTCATTGCATCAATTATACATAACTGACCTTTACCGCATCGATGTAGATAACAACCCTTCACTGCATCGATGTAGATAACTACACTTCACTGCGTCAATGTAGATAACTACTGTTCATGGCATCGACGTAGATAACTACCCTTCACCACATCGATGTAGATAACTAACCTTCACGGCATCGAAGTAGATAAGTAGTCTTCACTGCATGCATGTAGATAACTACCCGTCACTACATGGATGTAGATAACTGCCCTTCAATGCATCGATGTTGATAACTACCCATCACTGCATCAATGTAGATAACAACCCTTCACTGCATCCATGTAGATAAACACCCTTCACTGCAACAATGTAGATAACGACCCATCACTGCGTCGATGTAGATAACTACCCTTCACTGCATCAATGTAAATAACTACCCTTCACTGCGACGATGTAGATAACTGCCCTTCACTGCGTCGATGTAGATAACTATCGTTCACTGCGTCAATGTAGATAACTACTGTTCACTGAGACAATGTAGATAACTACCCTTCACTGCGACAACATAGATAACTAACCTTCACGACATCGATGTAGATAACTACCTTTCATTGGATCAATTATACATAACTACCCTTTACTGCATCGATGTAGATAACTGCCTTTCACTGCGTCAACGTAGATAAATACCGTTCACTGCGTCAATGTAGATAACTACCATTCCCTGCGACAATGTAGATAACTACCCTTCACAGCGTCAACATAGATTAGTAACCCTCAGTGCATCGATGTAGATAACTACCCTTCACTGCATCAATATACATAACTACCCTTCACTGCATCGATGAGCTATCTGCCATTCACGGCATCAATGTAGATAAGTACCCTTCACTGCATCGATAGAGATAACTACCCTTCACTGCAAGGATGTAGCTAACTACCCTTCGCTGCATCGATATAAATAAGTACCTTTAATTGCATCAATGTAGATAGCTACCCTTCACTGCATTGCTGTAGATAACTACCCGTCACTGCGTCAATGTAGCTAACTACCCTTCACTGCATCAATGTAGATAACAAACCTTCAATGCGTCAATGTAGCTAATTACCCTTCGTGGCATCGATGTAGATAACTGCCCTTCACGGCGTCAATGTAGATAACTACTGTTCACTGCGTGAATGTAGATAACTACCGTTCACTGCAACAATATAGATAAATACCCTTCACTGCAACAATGTAGATAACGACCCATCACTGCGTCGATGAAGAAAACTACACTTCACTGCATCGACGTAGATAACTACACCTCACTGCGTCAATGTAGATAACTGCCCTTCACTGCAACAATATAGATAACTACCCTTCACTGCAACAATGTAGATAACGACTCATCACTGCGTCGATGTAGAAATCTACCCTTCACTGTATCGATGTAGATAACCACCCTTAACAACATCAATGTAGATAACTACCCTTCACTACATCGATGTAGATAACCACACTTCACTGTATTGATGAAGAAAACTACACTTCACAGCATCGATGTAGATAACTACCCTTCAGAGCATGGATGTAGATAACTACCCTTCACAGCATCATGTAAATATCTACCCTTCACTGCGACGATGCAGATAACTGCCCTTCACTGCGTCGATGCAGATAACTACTCTTCACTGCATCAATATAAATATCTACCCTTCACTGCGACGATGTAGATAACTGCCCTTCACTGCGTTGATGTCGATAACTATCGTTCACTGCGTCAATGTAGATAACTACTGTTCACTGCGTCAATGTAGATAAATACCCCACACTACGTCAATGTAGATAACTACCCCTCACTGCATCGATCTAGTTAACTACTCTTCACGGCATCGATGTATATAACTACCCTTCAGAGCATGGATGTAGATAACTACCCTTCACTGTATCAATGTAAATATCTACCCTTCACTGTGACGATGCAGATAACTACCCTTCACTGCGTCAACGTAGATAACTAACCTTCACTGCATCGATGTAGATAACTACCTTTCATTGGATCAATTATACATAACTACCCTTTACTGCATCGATGTAGATAACTGCAATTGACTGCATCGATGTAGATTACTACACTTCACTGCGTCGATATAGATAACTACTCTTCACTGCATCGAGGTAGATATCTACCCTTAACCACGTCGATGTAGATAACTAACCTTCACGGCATCGAAGTAGATAACTACTCTTCACTGCATCCATGTAGATAACTACGCTTCACTACATGGATGCAGATAACTACACTTCACTCCGTCAATGTAGATAACTGCCCTTCACTGCGTCAATGCAGATAACAAACCTTCACTGTGACAACGTAGAAAACTACCACTCACTGCGTCGATGTAGATACCTACCATTCACTGCATCAATGTAGATAACTACCCTTCAATGCATCAATGTAGCTAAATACCCTTCACAGCATCGATGAAGATGACTGCCCTTCACTGCGTCAATGTAGATTACTACCATTAACTGCGTTAATGTTGATAACTACCATTCACTGCGACAATGTAGACAACTACCCTTCACTGCGTGAACGTAGATAACTAACCCTCACTGCATCGATGTGGATAACTACTCTGCATTGCATCAATTATACATAACTGCCCTTTACTGCATCGATGTAGATAACTACCTGTCACTGCATCAATATAGATAACAACCCTTCACTGCATTGATGTAGATAACTACCCTTCACTGCATCGAGGTAGATAACTACCCTTCAGCGCGTCGATGTAGACAACTGCAATTCAATGCATCGATGTAGATAACTACCCCTCACCACGTCGATGTAGATAACTAACCTTCACGGCATGAAAGTAGATAAGTACTCTTCACTGCATGGATGTAGATAACTGCCCTACAATGCATCGATGTTGGTAACTACCCGTCACTGCATCAATGTAGATAACAACCCTACACTGCATTGATGTAAATAACTACCCTTCACTGCAACAATGTAGATAACAACTCATCACTGTGTCGATGAAGAAATCTACCCTTCACTGCATCGATGAAGATAACTACCCTTCACTACATCGATGTAGATAACTACCCTTCACTACATCAATGTAGATAACTGCCCTTCACTGCGCCAATGTAGATAAATACCCCACACAACGTCAATGTAGATAACTACCCCTCACTGCATCGATCTAGTTAACTACTCTTCACGGCATCGATGTATATAACTACCCTTCAGAGCATGGATGTAGATAACTACCCTTCACTGTATCAATGTAAATATCTACCCTTCACTGTGACGATGCAGATAACTACCCTTCACTGCGTCAACGTAGATAACTAACCTTCACTGCATCGATGTAGATAACTACCTTTCATTGGATCAATTATACATAACTACCCTTTACTGCATCGATGTAGATAACTGCAATTGACTGCATCGATGTAGATTACTACACTTCACTGCGTCGATGTAGATAACTACTCTTCACTGCATCGAGGTAGATATCTACCCTTAACCACGTCGATGTAGATAACTAACCTTCACGGCATCGAAGTAGATAACTACTCTTCACTGCATCCATGTAGATAACTACGCTTCACTACATGGATGCAGATAACTACACTTCACTCCGTCAATGTAGATAACTGCCCTTCACTGCGTCAATGCAGATAACAAACCTTCACTGTGACAACGTAGAAAACTACCACTCACTGCGTCGATGTAGATACCTACCATTCACTGCATCAATGTAGATAACTACCCTTCAATGCATCAATGTAGCTAAATACCCTTCACAGCATCGATGAAGATGACTGCCCTTCACTGCGTCAATGTAGATTACTACCATTAACTGCGTTAATGTTGATAACTACCATTCACTGCGACAATGTAGACAACTACCCTTCACTGCGTGAACGTAGATAACTAACCCTCACTGCATCGATGTGGATAACTACTCTGCATTGCATCAATTATACATAACTTCCCTTTACTGCATCGATGTAGATAACTACCTGTCACTGCATCAATGTAGATAACAACCCTTCACTGCATTGATGTAGATAACTACCCTTCACTGCATCGAGGTAGATAACTACCCTTCAGCGCGTCGATGTAGACAACTGCAATTCAATGCATCGATGTAGATAACTACCCCTCACCACGTCGATGTAGATAACTAACCTTCACGGCATGAAAGTAGATAAGTACTCTTCACTGCATGGATGTAGATAACTGCCCTACAATGCATCGATGTTGGTAACTACCCGTCACTGCATCAATGTAGATAACAACCCTACACTGCATTGATGTAAATAACTACCCTTCACTGCAACAATGTAGATAACAACTCATCACTGTGTCGATGAAGAAATCTACCCTTCACTGCATCGATGAAGATAACTACCCTTCACTACATCGATGTAGATAACTACCCTTCACTACATCAATGTAGATAACTGCCCTTCACTGCGCCAATGTAGATAAATACCCCACACAACGTCAATGTAGATAACTACCCCTCACTGCATCGATCTAGTTAACTACTCTTCACGACATCGATGTATATAACTACCCTTCAGAGCATGGCTGTAGATAACTACCCTTCACTCTATCAATGTAAATATCTACCCTTCACTGTGATGATGTAGATAACTGCCCTTCACTGCGTCGATGTAGATAACTACCCTTCACTGCATTATGTAAATATCTACCCTTCACTGCGACGATGTAGATAACTGCCTTTCACTGCGTCAATGTAGATAAATACCGTTCACTGCATCAATGTAGATAACTACCATTCACTGCGACAATGTAGATAACTACCCTTCACTGCGTCAACATAGATTAGTAACCCTCAGTGCATCGATGTAGATAACTACACTTCACTGCATCAATATACATAACTACCCTTCACTGCATCGATGAGCTATCTGCCATTCACAGCATCAATGTAGATAAGTACCCTTCACTGCATCGATAGAGATATCTACCCTTCACTGCAAGGATGTAGCTAACTACCCTTTGCTGCATCGATATAAATAAGTACCTTTAATTGCGTCAATGTAGATAACTACCCTTCACTGTATTGCTGTAGATAACTACCCGTCACTGCGTCAATGTAGCTAACTACCCTTCACTGCATCAATGTAGATAACTAACCTTCAATGCGTCAATGTAGCTAATTACCCTTCACTGCGACGATGCAGATAACTGCCCTTCACTGCGTTGATGCAGATAACTACCCTTCACTGCATCAATGTAAATATCTACCCTTCACTGCGACGATGTAGATAACTGCCCTTCACTGCGTCGATGTCGATAACTATCGTTCACTGCGTCAATGTAGATAACTACTGTTCACTGCGTCAATGTAGATAAGTACCCCACACTACGTCAATGTAGATAACTACCCCTCACTGCATCGATCTAGTTAACTACTCTTCACGGCATCGATGTATATAACTACCCTTCAGAGCATGGATGTAGATAACTACCCTTCACTGTATCAATGTAAATATCTACCCTTCACTGTGACGATGTAGATAACTGCCCTTCACTGCGTCGATGTAGATAACTACTGTTCACTGCGTCAACGTAGATAACTAACCTTCACTGCATCGATGTAGATAACTACCTTTCATTGGATCAATTCTACATAACTAATCTTTACTGCATCGATGTAGATAACTGCAATTGACTGCATCGATGTAGATTACTACACTTCACTGCATCGATGTAGATAACTATCGTTCACTGCCTCAATGTAGATAACTACTGTTCACTGAGACAATGTAGATAACTACCCTTCACTGCGACAACATAGATAACTAACCTTCACGCCATCGATGTAGATAACTACCTTTCATTGGATCAATTATACATAACTACCCTTTACTGCATCGATGTAGATAACTGCAATTCACTGCATCGATGTAGATAACTACACTTCACTGCATTGATGTAGATAACTACCCTTCACTGCATCAATGTAGATAACTACCCTTCACTGCATTGAGGTAGATAACTACCCTTCACCGCGTCGATGTAGATAACTAAACTTCACGGCATCGAAGTAGATAACTATTTTCCACTGCATCCATGTAGATAACTACCCTTCACTACATCAATGCAAATATCTACTCTGCACTGCGTCGATGTAGATAACAGGCCTTCACTGCGTCAATTTAGATATCTACCCTTCACTGCAACAATCTAGATAACTACCCTTCACTGCATCAACGTAGATAACTACCATGCACTACGTCAATGTAGGTAACTACCCCTCAATGCATCGATGTAGATATCTAGACTTCACTGCATCGATTTAGATAACTACACTTCACTGCATCGATGTAGATAACTTCCCTTCACTGCATAGATGTAGATAGCAAACCTTCACTACATCAATGTAGATAACCACCCTGCACTGCATAGATGTAGATAACTACCCTACACAGCATCGATGTTGATAACTACCTGTCACTGCATCTATGTAGATAACTGCCCTTCATGGCATCGATGTAGATGACTACTCTTCACAGCATCGATGTAGATAACTATGCTTCACTGTATCGATGTAGATAACTACCCCGCACTAGGGCATTGTAGATAACTATCCCACAGTGCATCAATGTAGATGACAACACTTCACTGCATCAATCTACATAACTACCCTTCACTGCCTCGATAGAGATAACTACCCTTCACTGCAAGGATGTAGCTAACTACGCTTCGCTGCATCGATATAGATAAGTACCTTTAATTGCGTCATTGTAGATAACTACCCTTCACTGTATTGATGTAGATAACTACCCATCACTGCATCGATGTAGCTAATTACCCTTCGCGGCATCAATGTAGATGACTGCCCTTCACTGCATCAATGTAGATAACTTAAGAACTTAAGACTTAAGAACTTTTTAAAAGCTATTACTAATGCTTTTTGAGATAGTGATTTAGATGCATATCAGATTTTTTACTGAGTTAAGTATTGTATGTAATTAGTTTTGCTACAACAAGTGTATGGGACATTGGAAAAAAGTTGAATTTCCCCATGGGGATGAATAAAGTATCTATCTATCTATCTATCTATCTATCTAACTACCATTCACTGCGTCAATGTAGATAACCTTTCACTGCGACAACGTAGATAACTAAACCTCACTGCATCAATGTAGATAGCTACCCTGCATTGCATCAATTATACATAACTGCCCTTTACTGCATCGATGTAGATAACTACCCTTCATTGCTCCGATGTAGAAAACTACCCGTGACTGCGTCAATGTAACTAATTACCCTTCGCGGCATCAATGTAGATAACTGCCCCTCACTGCATCAATGTAGATAACTACCCTTCACTGCATTGATGTAGATAACTACCCGTCACTGCATCAATGTAGCTAACTACCCTTCACTGCATCAATATATATAACTACCCTTCAAAGCGTCAATGTAGTTAATTAACTTTCGCGGCATCGATGCAGATAACTGCCATTCACTGCGTCAATGTAGATAAATACCGTTCACTGCGTCAATGTAGATAACTACCATTCACTGTGACAATGTAGATAACTACACATCATTGCATCAACATAGATTGGTAACCCTCACTGCATCGATGCAGATAACTACCCTTTATTGCATCAATTATACATAACTGACCTTTACCGCATCGATGTAGATAACAACCCTTCACTGCATCGATGTAGATAACTACACTTCACTGCGTCAATGTAGATAACTACTGTTCATGGCATCGACGTAGATAACTACCCTTCACCACATCGATGTAGATAACTAACCTTCACGGCATCGAAGTAGATAAGTAGTCTTCACTGCATGCATGTAGATAACTACCCGTCACTACATGGATGTAGATAACTGCCCTTCAATGCATCGATGTTGATAACTACCCATCACTGCATCAATGTAGATAACAACCCTTCACTGCATCCATGTAGATAAACACCCTTCACTGCAACAATGTAGATAACGACCCATCACTGCGTCGATGTAGATAACTACCCTTCACTGCATCAATGTAAATAACTACCCTTCACTGCGACGATGTAGATAACTGCCCTTCACTGCGTCGATGTAGATAACTATCGTTCACTGCGTCAATGTAGATAACTACTGTTCACTGAGACAATGTAGATAACTACCCTTCACTGCGACAACATAGATAACTAACCTTCACGACATCGATGTAGATAACTACCTTTCATTGGATCAATTATACATAACTACCCTTTACTGCATCGATGTAGATAACTGCCTTTCACTGCGTCAACGTAGATAAATACCGTTCACTGCGTCAATGTAGATAACTACCATTCACTGCGACAATGTAGATAACTACCCTTCACTGCGTCAACATAGATTAGTAACCCTCAGTGCATCGATGTAGATAACTACCCTTCACTGCATCAATATACATAACTACCCTTCACTGCATCGATGAGCTATCTGCCATTCACGGCATCAATGTAGATAAGTACCCTTCACTGCATCGATAGAGATAACTACCCTTCACTGCAAGGATGTAGATAACTACCCTTCACTGCATCGATGTAGATAACTACCCTTCACTGCATCGAGGTAGATAACTACCCTTCACCGCGTCGATGTAGATAACTAAACTTCTCGGCATCGAAGTAGATAACTATTCTTCACTGCATCCATGTAGATAACTACCCTTCACTACATCAATGCAAATATCTACTCTTCACTGCGTCGATGTAGATAACAGGCCTTCACTGCGTCAATTTAGATATCTACCCTTCACTGCAACAATGTAGATAACTACCCTTCACTGCGTCAACATAGATAACTACCATGCACTACGTCAATGTAGGTAACTACCCCTCAATGCATCGATGTAGATATCTACACTTCACTGCGTCGATGTAGATAACTTCCCTTCACTGCATAGATGTAGATAACAAACCCTCACTACATCGATGTAGATAACCACGCTGCACTGCATAGATGTAGATAACTACCCTACACAGCATCGATGTTGATAACTACCTGTCACTGCATCAATGTAGATAACTGCCCTTCATGGCATTGATGTAGATGACTACTCTTCACAGCATCGATGTAGATAACTATGCTTCACTGTATCGATGTAGATAACTACCCCGCACTAGGGCATTGTAGATAACTATCCCTCAGTGCATCGATGTAGATGACAACCCTTCACTGCATCAATATACATAACTACCCTTTACTGCCTCGATAGAGATAACTACCCTTCACTGCAAGGAATTAGCTAACTACGCTTCGCTGCATCGATATAGATAAGTACCTTTAATTGCGTCATTGTAGATAACTACCCTTCACTGCATTGATGTAGATAACTACCCATCACTGCATAGATGTAGCTAATTACCCTTCGCGGCATCAATGTAGATGACTGCCCTTCACTGCATCAATGTAGATAACTACCATTCACTGCGTCAATGTAGATAACCTTTCACTGCGACAACGTAGATAACTAACCCTCACTGCATCAATGTAGATAGCTACCCTGCATTGCATCAATTATACATAACTGCCTTTTACTGCATCGATGTAGATAACTACCCTTCACTGCTCCGATGTAGAAAACTACCCGTGACTGCGTCAATGTAGCTAATTACCCTTCGCGGCATCAATGTAGATAACTGCCCTTCACTGCATTGATGTAGATAACTACCCGTCACTGCATCAATGTAGCTAACTACCCTTCACTGCATCAATATAGATAACTACCCTTCAAAGCGTGAATGTAGTTAATTAACTTTCGCGGCATCGATGCAGATAACTGCCATTCACTGAGTCAATGTAGATAAATACCGTTCACTGCGTCAATGTAGATAACTACCATTCACTGTGACAATGTAGATAACTACCCATCATTGCGTCAACATAGATTAGTAACCCTCACTGCATCGATGTAGATAACTACCCTTCATTGCATCAATTATACATAACTGACCTTTACTGCATCGATGTAGATAACAACCCTTCACTGCATCGATGTAGATAACTACACTTCACTGCGGCAATGTAGATAACTACTGTTCACTGAATCAATGTAGATAACTACCCTTCACTGCGTCAACGTAGATAACTAAACTTCACTGCATCGATGTAGATAACTACCTTTCATTGGATCAATTATACATAACTACCCTTTACTGCATCGATGTAGATAACTGCAATTCACTGCATCGAAGTAGATAACTACACTTCACTGCAACAATGTAGATAACTACCCTTCACTGCATCGATGTAGATAACTACCCTTCACTGCATCGAGGTAGATAACTACCCTTCACCGCGTCGATGTAGATAACTAAACTTCTCGGCATCGAAGTAGATAACTATTCTTCACTGCATCCATGTAGATAACTACCCTTCACTACATCAATGCAAATATCTACTCTTCACTGCGTCGATGTAGATAACAGGCCTTCACTGCGTCAATTTAGATATCTACCCTTCACTGCAACAATGTAGATAACTACCCTTCACTGCGTCAACATAGATAACTACCATGCACTACGTCAATGTAGGTAACTACCCCTCAATGCATCGATGTAGATATCTACACTTCACTGCGTCGATGTAGATAACTTCCCTTCACTGCATAGATGTAGATAACAAACCTTCACTACATCGATGTAGATAACCACACTGCACTGCATAGATGTAGATAACTACCCTACACAGCATCGATGTTGATAACTACCTGTCACTGCATCAATGTAGATAACTGCCCTTCATGGCATTGATGTAGATGACTACTCTTCACAGCATCGATGTAGATAACTATGCTTCACTGTATCGATGTAGATAACTACCCCGCACTAGGGCATTGTAGATAACTATCCCTCAGTGCATCGATGTAGATGACAACCCTTCACTGCATCAATATACATAACTACCCTTTACTGCCTCGATAGAGATAACTACCCTTCACTGCAAGGAATTAGCTAACTACGCTTCGCTGCATCGATATAGATAAGTACCTTTAATTGCGTCATTGTAGATAACTACCCTTCACTGCATTGATGTAGATAACTACCCATCACTGCATAGATGTAGCTAATTACCCTTCGCGGCATCAATGTAGATGACTGCCCTTCACTGCATCAATGTAGATAACTACCATTCACTGCGTCAATGTAGATAACCTTTCACTGCGACAACGTAGATAACTAACCCTCACTGCATCAATGTAGATAGCTACCCTGCATTGCATCAATTATACATAACTGCCTTTTACTGCATCGATGTAGATAACTACCCTTCACTGCTCCGATGTAGAAAACTACCCGTGACTGCGTCAATGTAGCTAATTACCCTTCGCGGCATCAATGTAGATAACTGCCCTTCACTGCATTGATGTAGATAACTACCCGTCACTGCATCAATGTAGCTAACTACCCTTCACTGCATCAATATAGATAACTACCCTTCAAAGCGTGAATGTAGTTAATTAACTTTCGCGGCATCGATGCAGATAACTGCCATTCACTGAGTCAATGTAGATAAATACCGTTCACTGCGTCAATGTAGATAACTACCATTCACTGTGACAATGTAGATAACTACCCATCATTGCGTCAACATAGATTAGTAACCCTCACTGCATCGATGTAGATAACTACCCTTCATTGCATCAATTATACATAACTGACCTTTACTGCATCGATGTAGATAACAACCCTTCACTGCATCGATGTAGATAACTACACTTCACTGCGGCAATGTAGATAACTACTGTTCACTGAGACAATGTAGATAACTACCCTTCACTGCGTCAACGTAGATAACTAACCTTCACTGCATCGATGTAGATAACTACCTTTCATTGGATCAATTATACATAACTACCCTTTACTGCTCCGATGTAGAAAACTACCCGTGACTGCGTCAATGTAGCTAATTACCCTTCGCGGCATCAATGTAGATAACTGCCCTTCACTGCATTGATGTAGATAACTACCCGTCACTGCATCAATGTAGCTAACTACCCTTCACTGCATCAATATAGATAACTACCCTTCAAAGCGTGAATGTAGTTAATTAACTTTCGCGGCATCGATGCAGATAACTGCCATTCACTGAGTCAATGTAGATAAATACCGTTCACTGCGTCAATGTAGATAACTACCATTCACTGTGACAATGTAGATAACTACCCATCATTGCGTCAACATAGATTAGTAACCCTCACTGCATCGATGTAGATAACTACCCTTCATTGCATCAATTATACATAACTGACCTTTACTGCATCGATGTAGATAACAACCCTTCACTGCATCGATGTAGATAACTACACTTCACTGCGGCAATGTAGATAACTACTGTTCACTGAGACAATGTAGATAACTACCCTTCACTGCGTCAACGTAGATAACTAACCTTCACTGCATCGATGTAGATAACTACCTTTCATTGGATCAATTATACATAACTACCCTTTACTGCATCGATGTAGATAACTGCAATTCACTGCATCGAAGTAGATAACTACACTTCACTGCATTGATGTAGATAACTACCCTTCACTGCATCGATGTAGATAACTACCCTTCACTGCATCGAGGTAGATAACTACCCTTCACCGCGTCGATGTAGATAACTAAACTTCTCGGCATCGAAGTAGATAACTATTCTTCACTGCATCCATGTAGATAACTACCCTTCACTACATCAATGCAAATATCTACTCTTCACTGCGTCGATGTAGATAACAGGCCTTCACTGCGTCAATTTAGATATCTACCCTTCACTGCAACAATGTAGATAACTACCCTTCACTGCGTCAACATAGATAACTACCATGCACTACGTCAATGTAGGTAACTACCCCTCAATGCATCGATGTAGATATCTACACTTCACTGCGTCGATGTAGATAACTTCCCTTCACTGCATAGATGTAGATAACAAACCTTCACTACATCGATGTAGATAACCACCCTGCACTGCATAGATGTAGATAACTACCCTACACAGCATCGATGTTGATAACTACCTGTCACTGCATCAATGTAGATAACTGCCCTTCATGGCATTGATGTAGATGACTACTCTTCACAGCATCGATGTAGATAACTATGCTTCACTGTATCGATGTAGATAACTACCCCGCACTAGGGCATTGTAGATAACTATCCCTCAGTGCATCGATGTAGATGACAACCCTTCACTGCATCAATATACATAACTACCCTTTACTGCCTCGATAGAGATAACTACCCTTCACTGCAAGGAATTAGCTAACTACGCTTCGCTGCATCGATATAGATAAGTACCTTTAATTGCGTCATTGTAGATAACTACCCTTCACTGCATTGATGTAGATAACTACCCATCACTGCATAGATGTAGCTAATTACCCTTCGCGGCATCAATGTAGATGACTGCCCTTCACTGCATCAATGTAGATAACTACCATTCACTGCGTCAATGTAGATAACCTTTCACTGCGACAACGTAGATAACTAACCCTCACTGCATCAATGTAGATAGCTACCCTGCATTGCATCAATTATACATAACTGCCTTTTACTGCATCGATGTAGATAACTACCCTTCACTGCTCCGATGTAGAAAACTACCCGTGACTGCGTCAATGTAGCTAATTACCCTTCGCGGCATCAATGTAGATAACTGCCCTTCACTGCATTGATGTAGATAACTACCCGTCACTGCATCAATGTAGCTAACTACCGTTCACTGCATCAATATAGATAACTACCCTTCAAAGCGTGAATGTAGTTAATTAACTTTCGCGGCATCGATGCAGATAACTGCCATTCACTGAGTCAATGTAGATAAATACCGTTCACTGCGTCAATGTAGATAACTACCATTCACTGTGACAATGTAGATAACTACCCATCATTGCGTCAACATAGATTAGTAACCCTCACTGCATCGATGTAGATAACTACCCTTCATTGCATCAATTATACATAACTGACCTTTACTGCATCGATGTAGATAACAACCCTTCACTGCATCGATGTAGATAACTACACTTCACTGCGTCAATGTAGATAACTACTGTTCATGGCATCGACGTAGATAACTACCCTTCACCACATCGATGTAGATAACTAACCTTCACGGCATCGAAGTAGATAAGTAGTCTTCACTGCATGCATGTAGATAACTACCCGTCACTACATGGATGTAGATAACTGCCCTTCAATGCATCGATGTTGATAACTACCCATCACTGCATCAATGTAGATAACAACCCTTCACTGCATCCATGTAGATAAACACCCTTCACTGCAACAATGTAGATAATGACCCATCACTGCATCGATGTAGATAACTACCCTTCACTGCATCAATGTAAATATCTACCCTTCACTGCGACGATGTAGATAACTGCCCTTCACTGCGTCGATGTAGATAACTATCGTTCACTGCGTCAATGTAGATAACTACTGTTCACTGAGACAATGTAGATAACTACCCTTCACTGCGACAACATAGATAACTAACCTTCACGACATCGATGTAGATAACTACCTTTCATTGGATCAATTATACATAACTACCCTTTACTGCATCGATGTAGATAACTGCAATTCACTGCATCGATGTAGATAACTACACTTCACAGCGTCGATATAGATAACTACTGTTCACTGCATCGACGTAGATAACTACCCTTCACCACATCAATGCAGATAACTAACCTTCATGGCATCGAAGTAGATAACTACTCTTCACTGCATCGATGTAGATAACCTAACTTCACTGCATCGAAGAAGAAAACTACCCTTCACTACATCCATGAGCTAACTGCCATTCACGGCATCAATGTAGATAAATACCCTTCACTGCATCAATATATATAACTACTCTTCACTGCACGGATGTAGCTAACTACCCTTCGCTGCATCGATATAGATAAGTACCTTTAATTGCGTCAATGTAGATAACTACCCTTCACTGCATTGATGTAGATAACTACTCTTCACTGCACAGATGTAGCTAACTACCCTTCGCTGCATCGATATAGATAAGTACCTTTAATTGCGTCAATGTAGATAACTACCCTTCACTGCATTGATGTAGATAACTACCCGTCACTGCGTCAATGTAGACAACTACCCTTCAGTGCGTGAACGTAGATAACTAACCCTCACTGCATCGATGTGGATAACTACTCTGCATTGCATCAATTATACATAACTGCCCTTTACTGCATCGATGTAGATAACTACCTGTCACTGCATCAATGTAGATAACAACCCTTCACTGCATTGATGTAGATAACTACCCTTCACTGCATCGAGGTAGATAACTACCCTTCACCGCGTCGATGTAGATAACTGCAATTCAATGCATCGATGTAGATAACTACCCCTCACCACGTCGATGTAGATAACTAACCTTCACGGCATCAAAGTAGATAAGTACTCTTCACTGCATGGATAGATAGATAGATAGATAGATAGATACTTTATTCATCCCCATGGGGAAATTCAACTTTTTTCCAATGTCCCATACACTTGTTGTAGCAAAACTAATTACATACGATACATAACTCAGTAAAAAAATATGATATGCATCTAAATCACTATCTCAAAAAGCATTAATAATAGCTTTTAAAAAGTTCTTAAGTCCTGACGGTAGAATTGTAAAGCCTAATGGCATTGGGGAGTATTGACCTCTTCATCCTGTCTGAGGAGCATAACTGCCCTACAATGCATCGATGTTGGTAACTACCCGTCACTGCATCAATGTAGATAACTGCCCTTCATGGCATCGATGTAGATGACTACTCTTCACAGCATCGATGTAGATAACTATGCTTCACTGTATCGATGTAGATAACTACCCCGCACTAGGGCATTGTAGATAACTATCCCTCAGTGCATCGATGTAGATGACAACCCTTCACTGCATCAATATACATAACTACCCTTCACTGCCTCGATAGAGATAACTACCCTTCACTGCAAGGATGTAGCTAACTACGCTTCACTGCATCGATATAGATAAGTACCTTTAATTGCGTCATTGTAGATAATTACCCTTCACTGCATTGATGTAGATAACTACCCATCACTGCATCGATGTAGCTAATTACCCTTCGCGGCATCAATGTAGATGACTGCCCTTCACTGCATCAATGTAGATAACTACCATTCACTGCGTCAATGTAGATAACCTTTCACTGCGACAACGTAGATAACTAACCCTCACTGCATCAATGTAGATAGCTACCCTGCATTGCATCAATTATACATAACTGCCTTTTACTGCATCGATGTAGATAACTACCCTTCACTGCTCCGATGTAGAAAACTACCCGTGACTGCGTCAATGTAGCTAATTACCCTTCGCAGCATCAATGTAGATAACTGCCCTTCACTGCATTGATGTAGATAACTACCCGTCACTGCATCAATGTAGCTAACTACCCTTCACTGCATCAATATAGATAACTAACCTTCAAAGCGTGAATGTAGTTAATTAACTTTCGCGGCATCGATGCAGATAACTGCCATTCACTGAGTCAATGTAGATAAATACCGTTCACTGCGTCAATGTAGATAACTACCATTCACTGTGACAATGTAGATAACTACCCATCATTGCGTCAACATAGATTAGTAACCCTCACTGCATCGATGTAGATAACTACCCTTCATTGCATCAATTATACATAACTGACCTTTACTGCATCGATGTAGATAACAACCCTTCACTGCATCGATGTAGATAACTACACTTCACTGCGTCAATGTAGATAACTACTGTTCATGGCATCGACGTAGATAACTACCCTTCACCACATCGATGTAGATAACTAACCTTCACGGCATCGAAGTAGATAAGTAGTCTTCACTGCATCCATGTAGATAACTACCCGTCACTACATGGATGTAGATAACTGCCCTTCAATGCATCGATGTTGATAACTACCCATCACTGCATTAATGTAGATAACAACCCTTCACTGCATCCATGTAGATAAACACCCTTCACTGCAACAATGTAGATAATGACCCATCACTGCATCGATGTAGATAAGTACCCTTCACTGCATCAATGTAAATATCTACCCTTCACTGCGACGATGTAGATAACTGCCCTTCACTGCGTCGATGTAGATAACTATCGTTCACTGCGTCAATGTAGATAACTACTGTTCACTGAGACAATGTAGATAACTACCCTTCACTGCGACAACATAGATAACTAACCTTCACGACATCGATGTAGATAACTACCTTTCATTGGATCAATTATACATAACTACCCTTTACTGCATCGATGTAGATAACTGCAATTCACTGCATCGATGTAGATAACTACACTTCACAGCGTCGATATAGATAACTACTGTTCACTGCATCGACGTAGATAACTACCCTTCACCACATCAATGCAGATAACTAACCTTCATGGCATCGAAGTAGATAACTACTCTTCACTGCATCGATGTAGATAACCTAACTTCACTGCATCGAAGAAGAAAACTACCCTGCACTACATCCATGAGCTAACTGCCATTCATGGCATCAATGTAGATAAGTACCCTTCACTGCATCAATATATATAACTACTCTTCACTGCACAGATGTAGCTAACTACCCTTCGCTGCATCGATATAGATAAGTACCTTTAATTGCGTCAATGTAGATAACTACCCTTCACTGCATTGATGTAGATAACTACCCGTCACTGCGTCAATGTAGACAACTACCCTTCAGTGCGTGAACGTAGATAACTAACCCTCACTGCATCGATGTGGATAACTACTCTGCATTGCATCAATTATACATAACTGCCCTTTACTGCATCGATGTAGATAACTACCTGTCACTGCATCAATGTAGATAACAACCCTTCACTGCATTGATGTAGATAACTACCCTTCACTGCATCGAGGTAGATAACTACCCTTCACTGCATCGAGGTAGATAACTACCCTTCACCGCGTCGATGTAGATAACTGCAATTCAATGCATCGATGTAGATAACTACCCCTCACCACGTCGATGTAGATAACTAACCTTCACGGCATCAAAGTAGATAAGTACTCTTCACTGCATGGATAGATAGATAGATAGATAGATTGATACTTTATTCATCCCCATGGGGAAATTCAACTTTTTTCCAATGTCCCATACACTTGTTGTAGCAAAACTAATTACATACGATACATAACTCAGTAAAAAAATATGATATGCATCTAAATCACTATCTCAAAAAGCATTAATAATAGCTTTTAAAAAGTTCTTAAGTCCTGGCGGTAGAATTGTAAAGCCTAATGGCATTGGGGAGTATTGACCTCTTCATCCTGTCTGAGGAGCATAACTGCCCTACAATGCATCGATGTTGGTAACTACCCGTCACTGCATCAATGTAGATAACAACCCTACACTGCATTGATGTAGATAACTACCCTTCACTGCAACAATGTAGATAACTACCCATCACTGTGTCGATGAAGAAATCTACCCTTCACTGCATCGATGTAGATAACTACCCTTCACCGCGTCGATGTAGATAACTAAACTTCACGGCATCGAAGTAGATAACTATTCTTCACTGCATCCATGTAGATAACTACCCTTCACTACATCAATGCAAATATCTACTCTTCACTGCGTCGATGTAGATAACAGGCCTTCACTGCGTCAATTTAGATATCTACCCTTCACTGCAACAATGTAGATAACTACCCTTCACTGCGTCAACATAGATAACTACCATGCACTACGTCAATGTAGGTAACTACCCCTCAATGCATCGATGTAGATATCTACACTTCACTGCATCGATGTAGATAACTACACTTCACTGCGTCGATGTAGATAACTTCCCTTCACTGCATAGATGTAGATAACAAACCTTCACTACATCGATGTAGATAACCACCCTGCACTGCATAGATGTAGATAACTACCCTACACAGCATCGATGTTGATAACTACCTGTCACTGCATCAATGTAGATAACTGCCCTTCATGGCATTGATGTAGATGACTACTCTTCACAGCATCGATGTAGATAACTATGCTTCACTGTATCGATGTAGATAACTACCCCGCACTAGGGCATTGTAGATAACTATCCCTCAGTGCATCGATGTAGATGACAACCCTTCACTGCATCAATATACATAACTACCCTTTACTGCCTCGATAGAGATAACTACCCTTCACTGCAAGGAATTAGCTAACTACGCTTCGCTGCATCGATATAGATAAGTACCTTTAATTGCGTCATTGTAGATAACTACCCTTCACTGCATTGATGTAGATAACTACCCATCACTGCATAGATGTAGCTAATTACCCTTCGCGGCATCAATGTAGATGACTGCCCTTCACTGCATCAATGTAGATAACTACCATTCACTGCGTCAATGTAGATAACCTTTCACTGCGACAACGTAGATAACTAACCCTCACTGCATCAATGTAGATAGCTACCCTGCATTGCATCAATTATACATAACTGCCTTTTACTGCATCGATGTAGATAACTACCCTTCACTGCTCCGATGTAGAAAACTACCCGTGACTGCGTCAATGTAGCTAATTACCCTTCGCGGCATCAATGTAGATAACTGCCCTTCACTGCATTGATGTAGATAACTACCCGTCACTGCATCAATGTAGCTAACTACCCTTCACTGCATCAATATAGATAACTACCCTTCAAAGCGTGAATGTAGTTAATTAACTTTCGCGGCATCGATGCAGATAACTGCCATTCACTGAGTCAATGTAGATAAATACCGTTCACTGCGTCAATGTAGATAACTACCATTCACTGTGACAATGTAGATAACTACCCATCATTGCGTCAACATAGATTAGTAACCCTCACTGCATCGATGTAGATAACTACCCTTCATTGCATCAATTATACATAACTGACCTTTACTGCATCGATGTAGATAACAACCCTTCACTGCATCGATGTAGATAACTACACTTCACTGCGTCAATGTAGATAACTACTGTTCATGGCATCGACGTAGATAACTACCCTTCACCACATCGATGTAGATAACTAACCTTCACGGCATCGAAGTAGATAAGTAGTCTTCACTGCATGCATGTAGATAACTACCCGTCACTACATGGATGTAGATAACTGCCCTTCAATGCATCGATGTTGATAACTACCCATCACTGCATCAATGTAGATAACAACCCTTCACTGCATCCATGTAGATAAACACCCTTCACTGCAACAATGTAGATAATGACCCATCACTGCATCGATGTAGATAACTACCCTTCACTGCATCAATGTAAATATCTACCCTTCACTGCGACGATGTAGATAACTGCCCTTCACTGCGTCGATGTAGATAACTATCGTTCACTGCGTCAATGTAGATAACTACTGTTCACTGAGACAATGTAGATAACTACCCTTCACTGCGACAACATAGATAACTAACCTTCACGACATCGATGTAGATAACTACCTTTCATTGGATCAATTATACATAACTACCCTTTACTGCATCGATGTAGATAACTGCAATTCACTGCATCGATGTAGATAACTACACTTCACAGCGTCGATATAGATAACTACTGTTCACTGCATCGACGTCGATAACTACCCTTCACCACATCAATGCAGATAACTAACCTTCATGGCATCGAAGTAGATAACTACTCTTCACTGCATCGATGTAGATAACCTAACTTCACTGCATCGAAGAAGAAAACTACCCTTCACTACATCCATGAGCTAACTGCCATTCACGGCATCAATGTAGATAAGTACCCTTCACTGCATCAATATATATAACTACTCTTCACTGCACAGATGTAGCTAACTACCCTTCGCTGCATCGATATAGATAAGTACCTTTAATTGCGTCAATGTAGATAACTACCCTTCACTGCATTGATGTAGATAACTACCCGTCACTGCGTCAATGTAGACAACTACCCTTCAGTGCGTGAACGTAGATAACTAACCCTCACTGCATCGATGTGGATAACTACTCTGCATTGCATCAATTATACATAACTGCCCTTTACTGCATCGATGTAGATAACTACCTGTCACTGCATCAATGTAGATAACAACCCTTCACTGCATTGATGTAGATAACTACCCTTCACTGCATCGAGGTAGATAACTACCCTTCACTGCATCGAGGTAGATAACTACCCTTCACCGCGTCGATGTAGATAACTGCAATTCAATGCATCGATGTAGATAACTACCCCTCACCACGTCGATGTAGATAACTAACCTTCACGGCATCAAAGTAGATAAGTACTCTTCACTGCATGGATAGATAGATAGATAGATACTTTATTCATCCCCATGGGGAAATTCAACTTTTTTCCAATGTCCCATACACTTGTTGTAGCAAAACTAATTACATACAATACTTAACTCAGTAAAAAAATATGATATGCATCTAAATCACTATCTGAAAAAGCATTAATAATAGCTTTTAAAAAGTTCTTAAGTCCTGGCGGTAGAATTGTAAAGCCTATTGGCATTGGGGAGTATTGACCTCTTCATCCTGTCTGAGGAGCATAACTGCCCTACAATGCATCGATGTTGGTAACTACCCGTCACTGCATCAATGTAGATAACAACCCTACACTGCATTGATGTAGATAACTACCCTTCACTGCAACAATGTAGATAACTACCCATCACTGTGTCGATGAAGAAATCTACCCTTCACTGCATCGATGTAGATAACTCCCCTTCACTACATCGATGTAGATAACTACCGTTCACTACATCAATGTAGATAACTGCCCTTCACTGCGCCAATGTAGATAAATACCCCACACTACGTCAATGTAGATAACTACCCCTCACTGCATCGATCTAGTTAACGACTCTTCACGGCATTGATGTATATAACTACCCTTCACAGCATGGATGTAGATAACTACCCTTCACTCTATCAATGTAAATATCTACCCTTCACTGTGATGATGTAGATAACTGCCCTTCACTGCGTCGATGTAGATAACTACCCTTCACTGCGTCAACGTAGATAACTAACCTTCACTGCATCGATGTAGATAACTACCTTTCATTGGATCAATTATACATAACTACCCTTTACTGCATCGATGTAGATAACTGCAATTCACTGCATCGAAGTAGATAACTACACTTCACTGCATCGATGTAGATAACTACCCTTCACTGCATCGATGTAGATAACTACCCTTCACTGCATCGAGGTAGATAACTACCCTTCACCGCGTCGATGTAGATAACTAAACTTCACGGCATCGAAGTAGATAACTATTCTTCACTGCATCCATGTAGATAACTACCCTTCACTACATCAATGCAAATATCTACTCTTCACTGCGTCAATGTAGATAACAGGCCTTCACTGCGTCAATTTAGATATCTACCCTTCACTGCAACAATGTAGATAACTACCCTTCACTGCGTCAACATAGATAACTACCATGCACTACGTCAATGTAGGTAACTACCCCTCAATGCATCGATGTAGATATCTACACTTCACTGCATCGATGTAGATAACTACACTTCACTGCGTCGATGTAGATAACTTCCCTTCACTGCATAGATGTAGATAACAAACCTTCACTACATCGATGTAGATAACCACACTGCACTGCATAGATGTAGATAACTACCCTACACAGCATCGATGTAGATAACTACCTGTCACTGCATCAATGTAGATAACTGCCCTTCATGGCATTGATGTAGATGACTACTCTTCACAGCATCGATGTAGATAACTATGCTTCACTGTATCGATGTAGATAACTACCCCGCACTAGGGCATTGTAGATAACTATCCCTCAGTGCATCGATGTAGATGACAACCCTTCACTGCATCAATATACATAACTACCCTTTACTGCCTCGATAGAGATAACTACCCTTCACTGCAAGGAATTAGCTAACTACGCTTCGCTGCATCGATATAGATAAGTACCTTTAATTGCGTCATTGTAGATAACTACCCTTCACTGCATTGATGTAGATAACTACCCATCACTGCATAGATGTAGCTAATTACCCTTCGCGGCATCAATGTAGATGACTGCCCTTCACTGCATCAATGTAGATAACTACCATTCACTGCGTCAATGTAGATAACCTTTCACTGCGACAACGTAGATAACTAACCCTCACTGCATCAATGTAGATAGCTACCCTGCATTGCATCAATTATACGTAACTGCCTTTTACTGCATCGATGTAGATAACTACCCTTCACTGCTCCGATGTAGAAAACTACCCGTGACTGCGTCAATGTAGCTAATTACCCTTCGCGGCATCAATGTATATAACTGCCCTTCACTGCATTGATGTAGATAACTACCCGTCACTGCATCAATGTAGCTAACTACCCTTCACTGCATCAATATAGATAACTACCCTTCAAAGCGTCAATGTAGTTAATTAACTTTCGCGGCATCGATGCAGATAACTGCCATTCACTGAGTCAATGTAGATAAATACCGTTCACTGCGTCAATGTAGATAACTACCATTCACTGTGACAATGTAGATAACTACCCATCATTGCGTCAACATAGATTAGTAACCCTCACTGCATCGATGTAGATAACTACCCTTCATTGCATCAATTATACATAACTGACCTTTACTGCATCGATGTAGATAACAACCCTTCACTGCATCGATGTAGATAACTACACTTCACTGCGTCAATGTAGATAACTACTGTTCATGGCATCGACGTAGATAACTACCCTTCACCACATCGATGTAGATAACTAACCTTCACGGCATCGAAGTAGATAAGTAGTCTTCACTGCATCCATGTAGATAACTACCCGTCACTACATGGATGTAGATAACTGCCCTTCAATGCATCGATGTTGATAACTACCCATCACTGCATCAATGTAGATAACAACCCTTCACTGCATCCATGTAGATAAACACCCTTCACTGCAACAATGTAGATAACGACCCATCACTGCGTCGATGTAGATAACTACCCTTCACTGCATCAATGTAAATATCTACCCTTCACTGCGACGATGTAGATAACTGCCCTTCACTGCGTCGATGTAGATAACTATCGTTCACTGCGTCAATGTAGATAACTACTGTTCACTGAGACAATGTAGATAACTACCCTTCACTGCGACAACATAGATAACTAACCTTCACGACATCGATGTAGATAACTACCTTTCATTGGATCAATTATACATAACTACCCTTTACTGCATCGATGTAGATAACTGCAATTCACTGCATCGATGTAGATAACTACACTTCACAGCGTCGATATAGATAACTACTGTTCACTGCATCGACGTAGATAACTACCCTTCACCACATCAATGCAGATAACTAACCTTCATGGCATCGAAGTAGATAACTACTCTTCACTGCATCGATGTAGATAACCTAACTTCACTGCATCGAAGAAGAAAACTACCCTTCACTACATCCATGAGCTAACTGCCATTCACGGCATCAATGTAGATAAGTACCCTTCACTGCATCAATATATATAACTACTCTTCACTGCACAGATGTAGCTAACTACCCTTCGCTGCATCGATATAGATAAGTACCTTTAATTGCGTCAATGTAGATAACTACCCTTCACTGCATTGATGTAGATAACTACCCGTCACTGCGTCAATGTAGACAACTACCCTTCAGTGCGTGAACGTAGATAACTAACCCTCACTGCATCGATGTGGATAACTACTCTGCATTGCATCAATTATACATAACTGCCCTTTACTGCATTGATGTAGATAACTACCTGTCACTGCATCAATGTAGATAACAACCCTTCACTGCATTGATGTAGATAACTACCCTTCACTGCATCGAGGTAGATAACTACCCTTCACTGCATCGAGGTAGATAACTACCCTTCACCGCGTCGATGTAGATAACTGCAATTCAATGCAACAATATAGATAACTACCCTTCACTGCAACAATGTTGATAACGACTCATCACTGCGTCGATGTAGAAATCTACCCTTCACTGTATCGATGTAGATAACTACCCTTAACAACATCAATGTAGATAACTACCCTTCACTACATCGATGTAGATAACCACACTTCACTGTATTGATGAAGAAAACTACACTTCACAGCATCGATGTAGATAACTACCCTTCAGAGCATGGATGTAGATAACTACCCTTCACAGCATCATGTAAATATCTACCCTTCACTGCGACGATGCAGATAACTGCCCTTCACTGCATCGATGCAGATAACTACTCTTCACTGCATCAATATAAATATCTAATCTTCACTGCGACGATGTAGATAACTGCCCTTCACTGCGTTGATGTCGATAACTATCGTTCACTGCGTCAATGTAGATAACTACTGTTCACTGCGTCAATGTAGATAAATACCCCACACTACGTCAATGTAGATAACTACCCCTCACTGCATCGATCTAGTTAACTACTCTTCACGGCATCGATGTATATAACTACCCTTCAGAGCATGGATGTAGATAACTACCCTTCACTGTAACAATGTAAATATCTACCCTTCACTGTGACGATGCAGATAACTGCCCTTCACTGCGTCGATGTAGATAACTACTGTTCACTGAGACAATGTAGATAACTACCCTTCACTGCGTCAACGTAGATAACTAACCTTCACTGCATCGATGTAGATAACTACCTTTCATTGGATCAATTATACATAACTACCCTTTACTGCATCGATGTAGATAACTGCAATTGACTGCATCGATGTAGATTACTACACTTCACTGCGTCGATGTAGATAACTACTCTTCACTGCATCGAGGTAGATATCTACCCTTAACCACGTCGATGTAGATAACTAACCTTCACGGCATCGAAGTAGATAACTACGCTTCACTACATGGATGCAGATAACTACACTTCACTCCGTCAATGTAGATAACTGCCCTTCACTGCGTCAATGCAGATAACAAACCTTCACTGTGACAACATAGAAAACTACCACTCACTGCGTCGATGTAGATACCTACCATTCACTGCATCAATGTAGATAACTACCCTTCAATGCATCAATGTAGCTAAATACCCTTCACAGCATCGATGATGATGACTGCCCTTCACTGCGTCAATGTAGATTACTACCATTAACTGCGTTAATGTTGATAACTACCATTCACTGCGACAATGTAGACAACTACCCTTCACTGCGTGAACGTAGATAACTAACCCTCACTGCATCGATGTGGATAACTACTCTGCATTGCATCAATTATACATAACTGCCCTTTACTGCATCGATGTAGATAACTACCTGTCACTGCATCAATGTAGATAACAACCCTTCACTGCATTGATGTAGATAACTACCCTTCACTGCATCGAGGTAGATAACTACCCTTCACCGCGTCGATGTAGACAACTGCAATTCAATGCATCGATGTAGATAACTACCCCTCACCACGTCGATGTAGATAACTAACCTTCACGGCATGAAAGTAGATAAGTACTCTTCACTGCATGGATGTAGATAACTGCCCTACAATGCATAGATGTTGGTAACTACCCGTCACTGCATCAATGTAGATAACAACCCTACACTGCATTGATGTAGATAACTACCCTTCACTGCAACAATGTAGATAACAACTCATCACTGTGTCGATGAAGAAATCTACCCTTCACTGCATCGATGAAGATAACTACCCTTCACTACATCGATGTAGATAACTACCCTTCACTACATCAATGTAGATAACTGCCCTTCACTGCGCCAATGTAGATAAATACCCCACACAACGTCAATGTAGATAACTACCCCTCACTGCATCGATCTAGTTAACTACTCTTCACGACATCGATGTATATAACTACCCTTCAGAGCATGGCTGTAGATAACTACCCTTCACTCTATCAATGTAAATATCTACCCTTCACTGTGATGATGTAGATAATTGCCCTTCACTGCGTCGATGTAGATAACTACCCTTCACTGCATTATGTAAATATCTACCCTTCACTGCGACGATGCAGATAACTGCCCTTCACTGCGTCGATGCAGATAACTACCCTTCACTGCATCAATGTAAATATCTAACCTTCACTGCGACGATGTAGATAACTGCCTTTCACTGCGTCAATGTAGATAAATACCGTTCACTGCATCAATGTAGATAACTACCATTCACTGCGACAATGTAGATAACTACCCTTCACTGCGTCAACATAGATTAGTAACCCTCAGTGCATCGATGTAGATAACTACACTTCACTGCATCAATATACATAACTACCCTTCACTGCATCGATGAGCTATCTGCCATTCACAGCATCAATGTAGATAAGTACCCTTCACTGCATCGATAGAGATATCTACCCTTCACTGCAAGGATGTAGCTAACTACCCTTTGCTGCATCGATATAAATAAGTACCTTTAATTGCGTCAATGTAGATAACTACCCTTCACTGTATTGCTGTAGATAACTACCCGTCACTGCGTCAATGTAGCTAACTACCCTTCACTGCATCAATGTAGATAACTAACCTTCAATGCGTCAATGTAGCTAATTACCCTTCACTGCGACGATGCAGATAACTGCCCTTCACTGCATTGATGCAGATAACTACCCTTCACTGCATCAATGTAAATATCTACCCTTCACTGCGACGATGTAGATAACTGCCCTTCACTGCGTCGATGTCTTTAACTATCGTTCACTGCGTCAATGTAGATAACTACTGTTCACTGCGTCAATGTAGATAAGTACCCCACACTACGTCAATGTAGATAACTACCCTTCACCGCGTCAATGTAGATAACTAAACTTCACGGCATCGAAGTAGATAACTATTCTTCACTGCATCCATGTAGATAACTACCCTTCACTACATCAATGCAAATATCTACTCTTCACTGCGTCGATGTAGATAACAGGCCTTCACTGCGTCAATTTAGATATCTACCCTTCACTGCAACAATGTAGATAACTACCCTTCACTGCGTCAACATAGATAACTACCATGCACTACGTCAATGTAGGTAACTACCCCTCAATGCATCGATGTAGATATCTACACTTCACTGCATCGATGTAGATAACTACACTTCACTGCGTCGATGTAGATAACTTCCCTTCACTGCATAGATGTAGATAACAAACCTTCACTACATCGATGTAGATAACCACCCTGCACTGCATAGATGTAGATAACTACCCTACACAGCATCGATGTTGATAACTACCTGTCACAGCATCGATGTAGATAACTATGCTTCACTGTATCGATGTAGATAACTACCCCGCACTAGGGCATTGTAGATAACTATCCCTCAGTGCATCGATGTAGATGACAACCCTTCACTGCATCAATATACATAACTACCCTTTACTGCCTCGATAGAGATAACTACCCTTCACTGCAAGGAATTAGCTAACTACGCTTCGCTGCATCGATATAGATAAGTACCTTTAATTGCGTCATTGTAGATAACTACCCTTCACTGCATTGATGTAGATAACTACCCATCACTGCATAGATGTAGCTAATTACCCTTCGCGGCATCAATGTAGATGACTGCCCTTCACTGCATCAATGTAGATAACTACCATTCACTGCGTCAATGTAGATAACCTTTCACTGCGACAACGTAGATAACTAACCCTCACTGCATCAATGTAGATAGCTACCCTGTATTGCATCAATTATACGTAACTGCCTTTTACTGCATCGATGTAGATAACTACCCTTCACTGCTCCGATGTAGAAAACTACCCGTGACTGCGTCAATGTAGCTAATTACCCTTCGCGGCATCAATGTAGATAACTGCCCTTCACTGCATTGATGTAGATAACTACCCGTCACTGCATCAATGTAGCTAACTACCCTTCACTGCATCAATATAGATAACTACCCTTCAAAGCGTGAATGTAGTTAATTAACTTTCGCGGCATCGATGCAGATAACTGCCATTCACTGAGTCAATGTAGATAAATACCGTTCACTGCGTCAATGTAGATAACTACCATTCACTGTGACAATGTAGATAACTACCCATCATTGCGTCAACATAGATTAGTAACCCTCACTGCATCGATGTAGATAACTACCCTTCATTGCATCAATTATACATAACTGACCTTTACTGCATCGATGTAGATAACAACCCTTCACTGCATCGATGTAGATAACTACTGTTCATGGCATCGACGTAGATAACTACTGTTCATGGCATCGATGTAGATAACTAACCTTCACGGCATCGAAGTAGATAAGTAGTCTTCACTGCATGCATGTAGATAACTACCCGTCACTACATGGATGTAGATAACTGCCCTTCAATGCATCGATGTTGATAACTACCCATCACTGCATCAATGTAGATAACAACCCTTCACTGTATCCATGTAGATAAACACCCTTCACTGCAACAATGTAGATAATGACCCATCACTGCATCGATGTAGATAACTACCCTTCACTGCATCAATGTAAATATCTACCCTTCACTGCGACGATGTAGATAACTGCCCTTCACTGCGTCGATGTAGATAACTATCGTTCACTGCGTCAATGTAGATAACTACTGTTCACTGAGACAATGTAGATAACTACCCTTCACTGCGACAACATAGATAACTAACCTTCACGACATCGATGTAGATAACTACCTTTCATTGGATCAATTATACATAACTACCCTTTACTGCATCGATGTAGATAACTGCAATTCACTGCTTCGATGTAGATAACTACACTTCACAGCGTCGATATAGATAACTACTGTTCACTGCATCGACGTAGATAACTACCCTTCACCACATCAATGCAGATAACTAACCTTCATGGCATCGAAGTAGATAACTACTCTTCACTGCATCGATGTAGATAACCTAACTTCACTGCATCGAAGAAGAAAACTACCCTTCACTACATCCATGAGCTAACTGCCATTCACGGCATCAATGTAGATAAATACCCTTCACTGCATCAATATATATAACTACTCTTCACTGCACAGATGTAGCTAACTACCCTTCGCTGCATCGATATAGATAAGTACCTTTAATTGCGTCAATGTAGATAACTACCCTTCACTGCATTGATGTAGATAACTACCCGTCACTGCGTCAATGTAGACAACTACCCTTCAGTGCGTGAACGTAGATAACTAACCCTCACTGCATCGATGTGGATAACTACTCTGCATTGCATCAATTATACATAACTGCACTTTACTGCATCGATGTAGATAACTACCTGTCACTGCATCAATGTAGATAACAACCCTTCACTGCATTGATGTAGATAACTACCCTTCACTGCATCGAGGTAGATAACTACCCTTCACTGCATCAAGGTAGATAACTACCCTTCACCGCGTCGATGTAGATAACTGCAATTCAATGCAACAATATAGATAACTACCCTTCACTGCAACAATGTTGATAACGACTCATCACTGCGTCGATGTAGAAATCTACCCTTCACTGTATCGATGTAGATAACTACCCTTAACAACATCAATGTAGATAACTACCCTTCACTACATCGATGTAGATAACCACACTTCACTGTATTGATGAAGAAAACTACACTTCACAGCATCGATGTAGATAACTACCCTTCAGAGCATGGATGTAGATAACTACCCTTCACAGCATCATGTAAATATCTACCCTTCACTGCGACGATGCAGATAACTGCCCTTCAGTGCGTGAACGTAGATAACTAACCCTCACTGCATCGATGTGGATAACTACTCTGCATTGCATCAATTATACATAACTGCCCTTTACTGCATCGATGTAGATAACTACCTGTCACTGCATCAATGTAGATAACAACCCTTCACTGCATTGATGTAGATAACTACCCTTCACTGCATCGAGGTAGATAACTACCCTTCACTGCATCGAGGTAGATAACTACCCTTCACCGCGTCGATGTAGATAACTGCAATTCAATGCATCGATGTAGATAACTACCCCTCACCACGTCGATGTAGATAACTAACCTTCACGGCATCAAAGTAGATAAGTACTCTTCACTGCATGGATAGATAGATAGATAGATACTTTATTCATCCCCATGGGGAAATTCAACTTTTTTCCAATGTCCCATACACTTGTTGTAGCAAAACTAATTACATACAATACTTAACTCAGTAAAAAAATATGATATGCATCTAAATCACTATCTGAAAAAGCATTAATAATAGCTTTTAAAAAGTTCTTAAGTCCTGGCGGTAGAATTGTAAAGCCTATTGGCATTGGGGAGTATTGACCTCTTCATCCTGTCTGAGGAGCATAACTGCCCTACAATGCATCGATGTTGGTAACTACCCGTCACTGCATCAATGTAGATAACAACCCTACACTGCATTGATGTAGATAACTACCCTTCACTGCAACAATGTAGATAACTACCCATCACTGTGTCGATGAAGAAATCTACCCTTCACTGCATCGATGTAGATAACTACCCTTCACTACATCGATGTAGATAACTACCGTTCACTACATCAATGTAGATAACTGCCCTTCACTGCGCCAATGTAGATAAATACCCCACACTACGTCAATGTAGATAACTACCCCTCACTGCATCGATCTAGTTAACGACTCTTCACGGCATTGATGTATATAACTACCCTTCACAGCATGGATGTAGATAACTACCCTTCACTCTGTCAATGTAAATATCTACCCTTCACTGTGATGATGTAGATAACTGCCCTTCACTGCGTCGATGTAGATAACTACCATTCACTGCGGAAATGTAGATAACTACTGTTCACTGAGACAATGTAGATAACTACCCTTCACTGCGTCAACGTAGATAACTAACCTTCACTGCATCGATGTAGATAACTACCTTTCATTGGATCAATTATACATAACTACCCTTTACTGCATCGATGTAGATAACTGCAATTCACTGCATCGAAGTAGATAACTACACTTCACTGCATTGATGTAGATAACTACCCTTCACTGCATCGATGTAGATAACTACCCTTCACTGCATCGAGGTAGATAACTACCCTTGACCGCGTCGATGTAGATAACTAAACTTCACGGCATCGAAGTAGATAACTATTCTTCACTGCATCCATGTAGATAACTACCCTTCACTACATCAATGCAAATATCTACTCTTCACTGCGTCGATGTAGATAACAGGCCTTCACTGCGTCAATTTAGATATCTACCCTTCACTGCAACAATGTAGATAACTACCCTTCACTGCGTCAACATAGATAACTACCATGCACTACGTCAATGTAGGTAACTACCCCTCAATGCATCGATGTAGATATCTACACTTCACTGCATCGATGTAGATAACTACACTTCACTGCGTCGATGTAGATAACTTCCCTTCACTGCATAGATGTAGATAACAAACCTTCACTACATCGATGTAGATAACCACCCTGCACTGCATAGATGTAGATAACTACCCTACACAGCATCGATGTTGATAACTACCTGTCACTGCATCAATGTAGATAACTGCCCTTCATGGCATTGATGTAGATGACTACTCTTCACAGCATCGATGTAGATAACTATGCTTCACTGTATCGATGTAGATAACTACCCCGCACTAGGGCATTGTAGATAACTATCCCTCAGTGCATCGATGTAGATGACAACCCTTCACTGCATCAATATACATAACTACCCTTTACTGCCTCGATAGAGATAACTACCCTTCACTGCAAGGAATTAGCTAACTACGCTTCGCTGCATCGATATAGATAAGTACCTTTAATTGCGTCATTGTAGATAACTACCCTTCACTGCATTGATGTAGGTAACTACCCATCACTGCATAGATGTAGCTAATTACCCTTCGCGGCATCAATGTAGATGACTGCCCTTCACTGCATCAATGTAGATAACTACCATTCACTGCGTCAATGTAGATAACCTTTCACTGCGACAACGTAGATAACTAACCCTCACTGCATCAATGTAGATAGCTACCCTGCATTGCATCAATTATACGTAACTGCCTTTTACTGCATCGATGTAGATAACTACCCTTCTCTGCTCCGATGTAGAAAACTACCCGTGACTGCGTCAATGTAGCTAATTACCCTTCGCGGCATCAATGTATATAACTGCCCTTCACTGCATTGATGTAGATAACTACCCGTCACTGCATCAATGTAGCTAACTACCCTTCACTGCATCAATATAGATAACTACCCTTCAAAGCGTCAATGTAGTTAATTAACTTTCGCGGCATCGATGCAGATAACTGCCATTCACTGAGTCAATGTAGATAAATACCGTTCACTGCGTCAATGTAGATAACTACCATTCACTGTGACAATGTAGATAACTACCCATCATTGCGTCAACATAGATTAGTAACCCTCACTGCATCGATGTAGATAACTACCCTTCATTGCATCAATTATACATAACTGACCTTTACTGCATCGATGTAGATAACAACCCTTCACTGCATCGATGTAGATAACAACCCTTCACTGCATCGATGTAGATAACAACCCTTCACTGCATCGATGTAGATAACTACACTTCACTGCGTCAATGTAGATAACTACTGTTCATGGCATCGACGTAGATAACTACCCTTCACCACATCGATGTAGATAACTAACCTTCACGGCATCGAAGTAGATAAGTAGTCTTCACTGCATCCATGTAGATAACTACCCGTCACTACATGGATGTAGATAACTGCCCTTCAATGCATCGATGTTGATAACTACCCATCACTGCATCAATGTAGATAACAACCCTTCACTGCATCCATGTAGATAAACACCCTTCACTGCAACAATGTAGATAACGACCCATCACTGCGTCGATGTAGATAACTACCCTTCACTGCATCAATGTAAATATCTACCCTTCACTGCGACGATGTAGATAACTGCCCTTCACTGCGACGATGTAGATAACTGCCCTTCACTGCGTCGATGTAGATAACTATCGTTCACTGCGTCAATGTAGATAACTACTGTTCACTGAGACAATGTAGATAACTACCCTTCACTGCGACAACATAGATAACTAACCTTCACGACATCGATGTAGATAACTACCTTTCATTGGATCAATTATACATAACTACCCTTTACTGCATCGATGTAGATAACTACCTTTCATTGGATCAATTATACATAACTACCCTACACAGCATCGATGTTGATAACTACCTGTCACTGCATCAATGTAGATAACTGCCCTTCATGGCATTGATGTAGATGACTACTCTTCACAGCATCGATGTAGATAACTATGCTTCACTGTATCGATGTAGATAACTACCCCGCACTAGGGCATTGTAGATAACTATCCCTCAGTGCATCGATGTAGATGACAACCCTTCACTGCATCAATATACATAACTACCCTTCACTGCCTCGATAGAGATAACTACCCTTCACTGCAAGGAATTAGCTAACTACGCTTCGCTGCATCGATATAGATAAGTACCTTTAATTGCGTCATTGTAGATAACTACCCTTCACTGCATTGATGTAGATAACTACCCATCACGGTATAGATGTAGCTAATTACCCTTCGCGGCATCAATGTAGATGACTGCCCTTCACTGCATCAATGTAGCTAACTACCATTCACTGCGTCAATGTAGATAACCTTTCACTGCGACAACGTAGATAACTAACCCACACTGCATCAATGTAGATAGCTCCCCTGCATTGCATCAATTATACGTAACTGCCTTTTACTGCATTGATGTAGATAACTACCCTTCACTGCTCCGATGTAGAAAACTACCCGTGACTGCGTCAATGTAGCTAATTACCCTTCGCAGCATCAATGTAGATAACTGCCCTTCAATGCGTCAATGTAGTTAATTAACCTTCGCAGCATCGATGCAGATAACTGCCATTCACTGCGTCAATGTAGATAAATACCGTTCACTGCGTCAATGTAGATAACTACCATTCACTGTGACAATGTAGATAACTACCCATCATTGCGTCAACATAGATTAGTAACCCTCACTGCATCGATGTAGATAACTACCCTTCATTGCATCAATTATACATAACTGACCTTTACTGCATCGATGTAGATAACAACCCTTCACTCCATCGATGTAGATAACTACACTTCACTGCGTCAATGTAGATAACTACTGTTCATGGCATCGACATAGATAACTACCCTTCACCACATCGATGTAGATAACTAACCTTCACGGCATCGAAGTAGATAAGTAGTCTTCACAGCATCCATGTAGATAACTACCCGTCACTACATGGATGAAGATAACTGGCCTTCAATGCATCGATGTTGATAACTACCCATCACTGCATCAATGTAGATAACAACCCTTCACTGCATCCATGTAGATAAACACCCTTCACTGCAACAATGTAGATAACGACCCATCACTGCGTCGATGTAGATAACTACCCTTCACTGCATCAATGTAAATATCTACCCTTCACTGCGACGATGTAGATAACTGCCCTTCACTGCGACGATGTAGATAACTATCGTTCACTGCGTCAATGTAGATAACTACTGTTCACTGAGACAATGTAGATAACTACCCTTCACTGCGTCAACGTAGATAACTAACCTTCACTACATCGATGTAGATAACTACCCTTCACTACATCAATGTAGATAACTGCCCTTAACTGCGCCAATGTAGATAAATACCCCACACTACGTCAATGTAGATAACTACCCCTCACTGCATCGATCTAGTTAACTACTCTTCAAGGCATTGATGTATATAACTACCCTTCAGAGCATGGATGTAGATAACTACCCCTCACTACGTCAATTTAGATATCTACCCTTCACTGCAACAATGTAGATAACTACCCTTCACTGCGTCAACGTAGATAACTACCATGCACTACGTCAATGTAGGTAACTACCCCTCAATGCATCGATGTAGATATCTACACTTCACTGCATCGATGTAGATAACTACACTTCACTGCGTCGATGTAGATAACTTCCCTTCACTGCATAGATGTAGATAACAAACCTTCACTACATCGATGTAGATAACCACCCTGCACTGCATAGATGTAGATAACTACCCTACACAGCATCGATGTTGATAACTACCTGTCACTGCATCAATGTAGATAACTGCCCTTCATGGCATTGATGTAGATGACTACTCTTCACAGCATCGATATAGATAACTATGCTTCACTGTATCGATGTAGATAACTACCCCGCACTAGGGCATTGTAGATAACTATCCCTCAGTGCATCGATATAGATGACAACCCTTCACTGCATCAATATACATAACTACCCTTCACTGCCTCGATAGAGATAACTACCCTTCACTGCAAGGAATTAGCTAACTACGCTTCGCTGCATCGATATAGATAAGTACCTTTAATTGCGTCATTGTAGATAAATACCCTTCACTGCATTGATGTAGATAACTAACCCTCACTGCATCAATGTAGATAGCTACCCTGCATTGCATCAATTATACATAACTGCCTTTTACTGCATCGATGTAGATAACTACCCTTCACTGCTCCGATGTAGAAAACTACCCGTGACTGCGTCAATGTAGCTAATTACCCTTCGCGGCATCAATGTAGATTACTGCCCTTCACTGCATTGATGTAGATAACTACCCGTCAGTGCATCAATGTAGCTAACTACCCTTCACTGCATCAATATAGATAACTACCCTTCAATGTGTCAATGTAGTTAATTAACTTTCGCAGCATCGATGCAGATAACTGCCATTCACTGCGTCAATGTAAATACCGTTCACTGCGTCAATATAGATAACTACCCATCATTGCGTCAACATAGATTAGTAACCCTCACTGCATCGATGTAGATAACTACCCTTCATTGCATCAATTATACATAACTGACCTTTACTGCATCGATGTAGATAACAACCCTTCACTGCATCGATGTAGATAACTGCACTTCACTGCGTCAATGTAGATAACTACTGTTCATGGCATCGACGTAGATAACTACCCTTCACCACATCGATGTAGATAACTAACCTTCACGGCATCGAAGTAGATAAGTAGTCTTCACTGCATCCATGTAGATAACTACCCGTCACTACATGGATGTAGATAACTGCCCTTCAATGCATCGATGTTGATAACTACCCATCACTGCATCAATGTAGATAACAACCCTTCACTGCATCCATGTAGATAAACACCCTTCACTGCAACAATGTAGATAACGACCCATCACTGCGTCGATGTAGATAACTACCCTTCACTGCATAAATGTAAATATCTACCCTTCACTGCGACGATGTAGATAACTGCCCTTCACTGCGTCGATGTAGATAACTATCGTTCACTGCGTCAATGTAGATAACTACTGTTCACTGAGACAATGTAGATAACTAACCTTCACGACATCGATGTAGATAACTACCTTTCATTGGATCAATTATACATAACTACCCTTTACTGCATCGATGAAGATAACTGCAATTCACTGCATTGATGTAGATAACTACACTTCACAGCGTCGATATAGATAACTACTGTTCACTGCATCGACGTAGATAACTACCCTTCACCACATCAATGTAGATAACTAACCTTCATGGCATCGAAGTAGATAACTACTCTTCACTGCATTGATGTAGATAACCTAACTTCACTGCATCGAAGAAGAAAACTACCCTTCACTACATCCATGAGCTAACTGCCATTCACGGCATCAATGTAGATAAGTACCCTTCACTGCATCAATATATATAACTACTCTTCACTGCACGGATGTAGCTAACTACCCTTCGCTGCATCGATATAGATAAGTACCTTTAATTGCGTCAATGTAGATAACTACCCTTCACTGCATTGATGTAGATAACTACCCATCACTGCATAGATGTAGCTAATTACCCTTCGCGGCATCAATGTAGATGACTGCCCTTCACTGCATCAATGTAGATAACTACCCTTCAATGCGTCAATGTAGTTAATTACCCTTCTCGGCATCGATGTAGATAACTGCCTTTCTCTGCGTCAATGTAGATAAATACTGTTCACTGCGTCAATGTAGATAACTACCATTCACTGCGACAATGTAGATAACTACCCTTCACTGCGTCAACATAGATTAGTAACCCTCAGTGCATCGATGTAGATAACTACCCTTCACTGCATCAATATTCATAACTACCCTTCACTGCATCGATGAGCTATGTGCCATTCACGGCATCAATGTAGATAAGTACCCTTCACTGCATCGATAGAGATAACTACCCTTCACTGCAAGGATGTAGCTAACTACCCTTCGCTGCATCGATATAAATAAGTACCTTTAATTGCGTCAATGTAGATAACTACCCTTCACTGCGTCGATGTAGATAACTAACCTTCACTGCGTCAACGTAGATAACTAACCTTCACTGCATCAATGCAGATACCTACCATTCACTGCGTCAATGTAGATAACTACCCTTCAATGCATCAATGTAGCTAATTACCCTTCACAGCATCGATGTAGATGACTGCCCTTCACTGCGTCAATGTAGATAACGACCATTAACTGCGTTAATGTTGATAACTACCATTCACTGCGACAATGTAGACAACTACCCTTCAGTGCGCGAACGTAGATAACTAACCCTCACTGCATCGAAGAAGAAAACTACCCTTCACTACATCCATGAGCTAACTGCCATTCACGGCATCAATGTAGATAAGTACCCTTCACTGCATCAATATATATAACTACTCTTCACTGCACAGATGTAGCTAACTACCCTTCGCTGCATCGATATAGATAAGTACCTTTAATTGCGTCAATGTAGATAACTACCCTTCACTGCATTGATGTAGATAACTACCCGTCACTGCGTCAATGTAGACAACTACCCTTCAGTGCGTGAACGTAGATAACTAACCCTCACTGCATCGATGTGGATAACTACCCTGCATTGCATCAATTATACATAACTGCCCTTTACTGCATCGATGTAGATAACTACCTGTCACTGCATCAATGTAGATAACAACCCTTCACTGCACTGATGTAGATAACTACCCTTCACTGCGTCGATGTAGATTACTGCAATTCAATGCATCGATGTAGATAACCACCCCTCACCACGTCGATGTAGATAACTAACCTTCACGGCATCAAAGTAGATAAGTACTCTTCACTGCATGGATGTAGATTACTGCCCTACAATGCATCGATGTTGGTAACTACCCGTCACTGCATCAATGTAGATAACAACCCTACACTGCATTGATGTAGATAACTACCCTTCACTGCAACAATGTAGATAACTACCCATCACTGTGTCGATGAAGAAATCTACCCTTCACTGCATCGATGTAGATAACTACCCTTCACTACATTGATGTAGATAACTACCCTTCACTACATCAATGTAGATAACTGCCCTTCACTGCGCCAATGTAGATAACTGTCCTTCACTGCGACAATGTAGATAAATACCCCACACTACGTCAATGTAGATAACTACCCCTCACTGCATCGATCTAGTTAACTACTCTTCATGGCATCGATGTATATAACTACCCTTCAGAGCATGGATGTAGATAACTACCCTTCACTCTATCAATGTAAATATCTACCCTTCACTGTGATGATGTAGATAACTGCCCTTCACTGCGTCGATGTAGATAACTATGCTTCACTGTATCGATGTAGATAACTACCCCGCACTAGGGCATTGTAGATAACTATCCCTCAGTGCATCGATGTAGATGACAACCCTTCACTGCATCAATATACATAACTACCCTTCACTGCCTCGATAGAGATAACTACCCTTCACTGCAAGGAATTAGCTAACTACGCTTCGCTGCATCGATATAGATAAGTACCTTTAATTGCGTCATTGTAGATAACTACCCTTCACTGCATTGATGTAGATAACTACCCATCACCGCATCGATGTAGCTAATTACCCTTCGCGGCATCAATGTAGATGACTGCCCTTCACTGCATCAATGTAGATAACTACCATTCACTGCGTCAATGTAGATAACCTTTCACTGCGACAACGTAGATAACTAACCCTCACTGCATCAATGTAGATAGCTACCCTGCATTGCATCAATTATACATAACTGCCTTTTACTGCATCGATGTAGATAACTACCCTTCACTGCTCCGATGTAGAAAACTACCCGTGACTGCGTCAATGTAGCTAATTACCCTTCGCGGCATCAATGTAGATAACTGCCCTTCACTGCATTGATGTAGATAACTACCCGTCACTGCATCAATGTAGCTAACTACCCTTCACTGCATCAATATAGATAACTACCCTTCAATGCGTCAATATAGTTAATTAACTTTCGCAGCATCGATGCAGATAACTGCCATTCACTGCATCAATGTAGATAAATACCATTCACTGCGTCAATGTAGATAACCTTTCACTGCGACAACGTAGATAACTAACCCTCACTGCATCAATGTAGATAACTGCCCTTCACTGCGTCAATGTAGATAACTACCCTTCACTGCATTGATGTAGATAACTACCCGTCACTGCATCAATGTAGCTAACTACGCTTCACTGCATCAATATAGATAACTACCCTTCAAAGCGTCAATGTAGTTAATTAACTTTCGCGGCATCGATGCAGATAACTGCCATTCACTGCGTCAATGTAGATAAATACCGTTCACTGCATCAATGTAGATAACTGCCCTTCAATGCATCGATGTTGATAACTACCCATCACTGCATCAAAGTAGATAACAACCCTTCACTGCATCCATGTAGATAAACACCCTTCACTGCAACAATGTAGATAACGACCCATCACTGCGTCGATGTAGATAACTACCCTTCACTGCATCAATGTAAATATCTACCCTTCACTGCGACGATGTAGATAACTGCCCTTCACTGCGTCGATGTAGATAACTATCGTTCACTGCGTCAATGTAGATAACTACTGTTCACTGAGACAATGTAGATAACTACCCTTCACTGCGTCAATGTAGATAACTAACCTTCACGACATCGATGTAGATAACTACCTTTCATTGGATCAATTATACACAACTACCTTTTACTGCATCGATGTAGATAACTGCAATTCACTGCATCGATGTAGATAACTACACTTCACAGCGTCGATGTAGATAACTACTGTTCACTGCATCGACGTAGATAACTACCCTTCACCACATCAATGTAGATAACTAACCTTCATGGCATCGAAGTAGATAACTACTCTTCACTGCATCGATGTAGATAACCTCACTTCACTGCATCGATGAAGAAAACTACCCTTCACTACATCCATGAGCTAACTGCCATTCACGGCATCAATGTAGATAAGTACCCTTCGCTGCAACGATGTAGATAACTGCCCTTCACTGCATCAATGTAGATAACTACCATTCACTGCGTCAATGTAGATAACTACCATTAACTGCGACAATGTAGATAACTACACTTCACTGCGTCGATGTAGATAACTACTGTTCACTGCATCGACGTAGATAACTATGCTTCATCACGTAGATGTAGGTAACTAACCTTCACGGCATCAAAGTAGATAACTACTCTTCACTGCATCCATGTAGATAACTACCCTTCACTGCAAGGATGTAGCTAACTACCCTTCGCTGCATCGATATAGATGTCCCTTTAATTGCGTCAAAGTAGATAACTACCCTTCACTGCATTGATGTAGATAACTACACATCACTGCGTCAATGTAGCTAACTACCCTTCACTGCATCAATATAGATAACTACCCTTCACTACATGGATGTAGATAACTACACTTCACTCCGTCAATGTAGATAACTGCCCTTCACTGCGTCAATGTAGATAACTTACCTTCACTGTATCGATGTAGATAACTGCCAGTCACTGCATAAATGTAGATACCTACCATTCACTACATCAATGTTAATAATTACCCCTCACTGCACCGATGGAGATAACTACCCCTCAGTGCATCGATGTAGATAACAACCCTTCACTGCATCAATATACATAACTACCCTTCACTAAATCGATGAACTAACTGCCATTCACGGCATCAATGTAGATAAGTACCCTTCACTGCATCGAGAGAGATAACTACCCTTCACCTCAAGGATGTAGCTAACTGCCCTTCGCTGCATTGATGTAGATAATTACCTGTCACTGCGTCAATGTAGCTAACTACCCTTCACTGCATCAATATAAATAGCTACCCGTCAATGCATCAATGTAGCTAATTAACCTTCGAGGTATCGATGTAGATAACTGCCCTTCACTGCGTCAATGTAGATAACTACCATTCACTGCGTCAATGTAGATAACTACCCTTCAATGCATCAATGTAGCTAATTACCCATCGCGGTATCGATGTAGATAACTGCCCTTCACTGCGTCAATGTAGATAACTACCATTCACTGCATCGAAGTAGATAACAGCCCTTCACTGCGTCAATTTAGATATCTACCCTTCACTGCAACAATGTAGATAATTACCCTTCACTGCGTCAACGTAGATAACTACCACGCACTACGTCAATGTAGGTAACTACCCCTCAATGCATCGATGTAGATAACTACACTTCAGTGCATCGATGTAGATAACTACACTTCACTGAGTCGATGTAGATAACTACTGTTCACTGCGTCGACGTAGATAACTACCCTTCACCACATCAATGTAGATAACTAACCTTCATGGCATCGAAGTAGATAACTACTCTTCACTGCATCGATGTTGATAACCTCACTTCACTGCATCGATGAAGAAAACTACCCTTCACTACATCCATGAGCTAACTGCCATTCACGGCATCAATGTAGTTAATTACCCTTCACGGCATCGATGTAGATAACCTCACTTCACTGCATCGATGAAGAAAACTACCCTTCACTACATCCATGAGCTAACTGCCATTCACGGCATCAATGTAGTTAATTACCCTTCGCGGCATCGATGTAGATAACTGCCGTTCACTGCGTCAATGTAGATAACTACCCTTCATTGCATCAATATAGATAACTACCCTTCAATGCGTCAATGTAGTTAATTACCCTTCGCGGCATCGATGCAGATAACTGCCCTTCACTGCGTCAACGTAGAAAAATACCGTTCACAGCGTCAACATAGATTAGTAACTCTCACTGCATCGATGTAGATAACTACCCTTCATTGCATCAATTATACATAACTGACCTTTACTGCATCGATGTAAATAACTGCAATTCAATTCATTGATGTAGATAACAACCCATCACTGCATCGATGTAGATAACTACACTTCACTGCATCAATGTAGATAACTACTGTTCATGGCATCGACGTAGATAACTGCCCTTCACCACATCGATGTAGATAACTAACCTTCCCGGCATCGAAGTAGATAAGTAGTCTTCACTGCATCCATGTAGATAACTACCCGTCACTACATGGACGTAGATAACTGCCCTTCAATGCATCGATGTTGATAACTACCCATCACTGCATCAAAGTAGATAACAACCCTTCACTGCAACAATGTAGATAACGACCCATCACTGCGTCGATGTAGATAACTACCCTTCACTGCATCAATGTAAATATCTACCCTTCACTGCGACGATGTAGATAACTGCCCTTCACTGCGTCGATGTAGATAACTATCGTTCACTGCGTCAATGTAGATAACTACTGTTCACTGAGACAATGTAGATAACTACCCTTCACTGCGTCAATGTAGATAACTAACCTTCACGACATCGATGTAGATAACTACCTTTCATTGGATCAATTATACACAACTACCCTTTACTGCATCGATGTAGATAACTGCAATTCACTGCATCGATGTAGATAACTACACTTCACAGCGTCGATGTAGATAACTACTGTTCACTGCATCGACGTAGATAACTACCCTTCACCACATCAATGTAGATAACTAACCTTCATGGCATCGAAGTAGATAACTACTCTTCACTGCATCGATGTAGATAACCTCACTTCACTGCATCGATGAAGAAAACTACCCTTCACTACATCCATGAGCTAACTGCCATTCACGGCATCAATGTAGATAAGTACCCTTCGCTGCAACGATGTAGATAACTGCCCTTCACTGCATCAATGTAGATAACTACCATTCACTGCGTCAACGTAGATAACTACCGTTAACTGCGACAATGTAGATAACTACACTTCACTGCGTCGATGTAGATAACTACTGTTCACTGCATCGACGTAGATAACTATGCTTCATCACGTAGATGTAGGTAACTAACCTTCACGGCATCAAAGTAGATAACTACTCTTCACTGCATCCATGTAGATAACTACCCTTCACTGCAAGGATGTAGCTAACTACCCTTCGCTGCATCGATATAGATGTCCCTTTAATTGCGTCAAAGTAGATAACTACCCTTCACTGCATTGATGTAGATAACTACACATCACTGCGTCAATGTAGCTAACTACCCTTCACTGCATCAATATAGATAACTACCCTTCACTACATGGATGTAGATAACTACACTTCACTCCGTCAATGTAGATAACTGCCCTTCACTGCGTCAATGTAGATAACTTACCTTCACTGTATCGATGTAGATAACTGCCAGTCACTGCATAAATGTAGATACCTACGATTCACTACATCAATGTTAATAATTACCCTTCACTGCATCAATATACATAACTACCCTTCACTGCATCGATGAACTAACTGCCATTCACGGCATCAATGTAGATAAGTACCCTTCACTGCATCGAGAGAGATAACTACCCTTCACCTCAAGGATGTAGCTAACTGCCCTTCGCTGCATTGATGTAGATAATTACCTGTCACTGCGTCAATGTAGCTAAGTACCCTTCACTGCATCAATATAAATAGCTACCCTTCAATGCATCAATGTAGCTAATTAACCTTCGAGGTATCGATGTAGATAACTGCCCTTCACTGCGTCAATGTAGATAACTACCATTCACTGCGTCAATGTAGATAACTACCCTTCAATGCATCAATGTAGCTAATTACCCATCGCGGTATCGATGTAGATAACTGCCCTTCACTGCGTCAATGTAGATAACTACCATTCACTGCGTCGAAGTAGATAACAGCCCTTCACTGCGTCAATTTAGATATCTACCCTTCACTGCAACAATGTAGATAATTACCCTTCACTGCGTCAACGTAGATAACTACCACGCACTACGTCAATGTAGGTAACTACCCCTCAATGCATCGATGTAGATAACTACACTTCAGTGCATCGATGTAGATAACTACACTTCACTGCGTCGATGTAGATAACTACTGTTCACTGCGTCGACGTAGATAACTACCCTTCACCACATCAATGTAGATAACTAACCTTCATGGCATCGAAGTAGATAACTACTCTTCACTGCATCGATGTTGATAACCTCACTTCACTGCATCAATGAAGAAAACTACCCTTCACTACATCCATGAGCTAACTGCCATTCACGGCATCAATGTAGTTAATTACCCTTCACGGCATCGATGTAGATAACCTCACTTCACTGCATCGATGAAGAAAACTACCCTTCACTACATCCATGAGCTAACTGACCTTCACTGCGTGAATGTAGATAACTACCCTTCACTGCATTGATGTAGATAACTACCCGTCACTGCGTCAATGTAGCTAACTACCCTTCACTGCATCAATATAGATAACTACCCTTCAATGCGTCAATGTAGTTAATTACCCTTCGCGGCATCGATGCAGATAACTTCCCTTCACTGCGTCAACGTAGAAAAATACCTTTCACTGCGTCAACATAGATTAGTAACCCTCACTGCATCGATGTAGATAACTACCCTCCATTGCATCAATTATACATAACTGACCTTTACTGCATCGATGTAGATAACTGCAATTCAATTCATCGATGTAGATAACAACCCATCACTGCATCGATGTAGATAACTACACTTCACTGCGTCAATGTAGATAACTACTGTTCATGGCATCGACGTAGATAACTGCCCTTCACCACATCGATGTAGATAACTAACCTTCCCGGCATCGAAGTAGATAAGTAGTCTTCACTGCATCCATGTAGATAACGACCCGTCACTACATGGACGTAGATAACTGCCCTTCAATGCATCGATGTTGATAACTACCCATCACTGCATCAATGTAGATAACAACCCTTCACTGCATCTATGTAGATAAACACCCTTCACTGCAACAATGTAGATAATGACCCATCACTGCGTCGATGTAGATAACTACCCTTCACTGCATCAATGTAAATATCTACCCTTCACTGCGACGATGTAGATAACTGCCCTTCACTGCGTCGATGTAGATAACTATCGTTCACTGCGTCAATGTAGATAACTACTGTTCACTGAGACAATGTAGATAACTACCCTTCACTGCGTCAATGTAGATAACTAACCTTCACGACATCGATGTAGATAACTACCTTTCATTGGATCAATTATACATAACTACCCTTTACTGCATCGATGTAGATAACTGCAATTCACTGCATCGATGTAGATAACTACACTTCACAGCGTCGATGTAGATAACTACTGTTCACTGCATCGACGTAGATAACTACCCTTCACCACATCAATGTAGATAACTAACCTTCATGGCATCGAAGTAGATAACTACTCTTCACTGCATCGATGTAGATAACCTCACTTCACTGCATCGATGAAGAAAACTACCCTTCACTACATCCATGAGCTAACTGCCATTCACGGCATCAACGTAGTTAATTACCCTTCGCTGCAACGATGTAGATAACTGCCCTTCACTGCCTCAATGTAGATAAGTACCATTCACTGCGTCAATGTAGATAACTACCCTTCAATGCATCAATGTAGCTAATTACCCATCGCGGTATCGATGTAGATAACTGCCCTTCACTGCGTCAATGTAGATAACTACCATTCACTGCGTCGAAGTAGATAACAGCCCTTCACTGCGTCAATTTAGATATCTACCCTTCACTGCAACAATGTAGATAATTACCCTTCACTGCGTCAACGTAGATAACTACCACGCACTACGTCAATGTAGGTAACTACCCCTCAATGCATCGATGTAGATAACTACACTTCAGTGCATTGATGTAGATAACTACACTTCACTGCGTCGATGTAGATAACTACTGTTCACTGCGTCGACGTAGATAACTACCCTTCACCACATCAATGTTGATAACAAACCTTCATGGCATCGAAGTAGATAACTACTCTTCACTGCATCGATGTTGATAACCTCACTTCACTGCATCGATGAAGAAAACTACCCTTCACTACATCCATGAGCTAACTGCCATTCACGGCATCAATGTAGTTAATTACCCTTCACGGCATCGATGTAGATAACCTCACTTCACTGCATCGATGAAGAAAACTACCCTTCACTACATCCATGAGCTAACTGACCTTCACTGTGTGAATGTAGATAACTACCCTTCACTGCATTGATGTAGATAACTACCCGTCACTGCGTCAATGTAGCTAACTACCCTTCACTGCATCAATATAGATAACTACCCTTAAATGCGTCAATGTAGTTAATTACCCTTCGCGGCATCGATGCAGATAACTTCCCTTCACTGCGTCAACGTAGAAAAATACCTTTCACTGCGTCAACATAGATTAGTAACCCTCACTGCATCGATGTAGATAACTACCCTCCATTGCATCAATTATACATAACTGACCTTTACTGCATCGATGTAGATAACTGCAATTCAATTCATCGATGTAGATAACAACCCATCACTGCATCGATGTAGATAACTACACTTCACTGCGTCAATGTAGATAACTACTGTTCATGGCATCGACGTAGATAACTGCCCTTCACCACATCGATGTAGATAACTAACCTTCCCGGCATCGAAGTAGATAAGTAGTCTTCACTGCATCCATGTAGATAACTACCCGTCACTACATGGACGTAGATAACTGCCCTTCAATGCATCGATGTTGATAACTACCCATCACTGCATCAATGTAGATAACAACCCTTCACTGCATCCATGTAGATAAACACCCTTCACTGCAACAATGTAGATAACGACCCATCACTGCGTCGATGTTGATAACTACCCTTCACTGCATCAATGTAAGTATCTACCCTTCACTGCGACGATGTAGATAACTGCCCTTCACTGCAAGGATGTAGCTAACTACCCTTCGCTGCATCGATATAGATAAGTACCTTTAATTGCGTCAAAGTAGATAACTACTCTTCACTGCATCCATGTAGATAACTACCCTTCACTGCAAGGATGTAGCTAACTACCCTTCGCTGCATCGATATAGATGTCCCTTTAATTGCGTCAAAGTAGATAACTACCCTTCACTGCATTGATGTAGATAACTACACATCACTGCGTCAATGTAGCTAACTACCCTTCACTGCATCAATATAGATAACTACCCTTCACTACATGGATGTAGATAACTACACTTCACTCCGTCAATGTAGATAACTGCCCTTCACTGCGTCAATGTAGATAACTTACCTTCACTGTATCGATGTAGATAACTGCCAGTCACTGCATAAATGTAGATACCTACGATTCACTACATCAATGTTAATAATTACCCCTCACTGCACCGATGGAGATAACTACCCCTCAGTGCATCGATGTAGATAACAACCCTTCACTGCATCAATATACATAACTACCCTTCACTGCATTGATGAACTAACTGCCATTCACGGCATCAATGTAGATAAGTACCCTTCACTGCATCGAGAGAGATAACTACCCTTCACCTCAAGGATGTAGCTAACTGCCCTTCGCTGCATTGATGTAGATAATTACCCGTCACTGCGTCAATGTAGCTAAGTACCCTTCACTGCATCAATATAAATAGCTACCCTTCAATGCATCAATGTAGCTAATTAACCTTCGAGGTATCGATGTAGATAACTGCCCTTCACTACATCCATGAGCTAACTGACCTACACTGCGTGAATGTAGATAACTACCCTTCACTGCATTGATGTAGATAACTACCCGTCACTGCGTCAATGTAGCTAACTACCCTTCACTGCATCAATATAGATAACTACCCTTCAATGCGTCAATGTAGTAAATTACCCTTCGCGGCATCGATGCAGATAACTTCCCTTCACTGCGTCAACGTAGAAAAATACCTTTCACTGCGTCAACATAGATTAGTAACCCTCACTGCATCGATGTAGATAACTACCCTCCATTGCATCAATTATACATAACTGACCTTTACTGCATCGATGTAGATAACTGCAATTCAATTCATCGATGTAGATAACAACCCATCACTGCATCGATGTAGATAACTACACTTCACTGCATCAATGTAGATAACTACTGTTCATGGCATCGACGTAGATAACTGCCCTTCACCACATCGATGTAGATAACTAACCTTCCCGGCATCGAAGTAGATAAGTAGTCTTCACTGCATCCATGTAGATAACTACCCGTCACTACATGGACGTAGATAACTGCCCTTCAATGCATCGATGTTGATAACTACCCATCACTGCATCAATGTAGATAACAACCCTTCACTGCATCCATGTAGATAAACACCCTTCACTGCAACAATGTAGATAACGACCCATCACTGCGTCGATGTAGATAACTACCCTTCACTGCATCAATGTAAATATCTACCCTTCACTGCGACGATGTAGATAACTGCCCTTCACTGTGTCGATGTAGATAACTATCGTTCACTGCGTCAATGTAGATAACTACTGTTCACTGAGACAATGTAGATAACTACCCTTCACTGCGTCAATGTAGATAACTAACCTTCACGACATCGATGTAGATAACTACCTTTCATTGGATCAATTATACATAACTACCCTTTACTGCATCGATGTAGATAACTGCAATTCACTGCATCGATGTAGATAACTACACTTCACAGCGTCGATGTAGATAACTACTGTTCACTGCATCGACGTAGATAACTACCCTTCACCACATCAATGTAGATAACTAACCTTCATGGCATCGAAGTAGATAACTACTCTTCACTGCATCGATGTAGATAACCTCACTTCACTGCATCGATGAAGAAAACTACCCTTCACTACATCCATGAGCTAACTGCCATTCACGGCATCAACGTAGTTAATTACCCTTCGCTGCAACGATGTAGATAACTGCCCTTCACTGCCTCAATGTAGATAACTACCATTCACTGCGTCAATGTAGATAACTACCCTTCAATGCATCAATGTAGCTAATTACCCATCGCGGTATCGATGTAGATAACTGCCCTTCACTGCGTCAATGTAGATAACTACCATTCACTGCGTCGAAGTAGATAACAGCCCTTCACTGCGTCAATTTAGATATCTACCCTTCACTGCAACAATGTAGATAATTACCCTTCACTGCGTCAACGTAGATAACTACCACGCACTACGTCAATGTAGGTAACTACCCCTCAATGCATCGATGTAGATAACTACACTTCAGTGCATCGATGTAGATAACTACACTTCACTGCGTCGATGTAGATAACTACTGTTCACTGCGTCGACGTAGATAACTACCCTTCACCACATCAATGTAGATAACTAACCTTCAAGGCATCGAAGTAGATAACTACTCTTCACTGCATCGATGTTGATAACCTCACTTCACTGCATCGATGAAGAAAACTACCCTTCACTACATCCATGAGCTAACTGCCATTCACGGCATCAATGTAGTTAATTACCCTTCACGGCATCGATGTAGATAACCTCACTTCACTGCATCGATGAAGAAAACTACCCTTCACTACATCCATGAGCTAACTGACCTTCACTGCGTGAATGTAGATAACTACCCTTCACTGCATTGATGTAGATAACTACCCGTCACTGCGTCAATGTAGCTAACTACCCTTCACTGCATCAATATAGATAACTACCCTTCAATGCGTCAATGTAGAAAAATACCTTTCACTGCGTCAACATAGATTAGTAACCCTCACTGCATCGATGTAGATAACTACCCTCCATTGCATCAATTATACATAACTGACCTTTACTGCATCGATGTAGATAACTGCAATTCAATTCATCGATGTAGATAACAACCCATCACTGCATCGATGTAGATAACTACACTTCACTGCGTCAATGTAGATAACTACTGTTCATGGCATCGACGTAGATAACTGCCCTTCACCACATCGATGTAGATAACTAACCTTCCCGGCATCGAAGTAGATAAGTAGTCTTCACTGCATCCATGTAGATAACTACCCGTCACTACATGGACGTAGATAACTGCCCTTCAATGCATCGATGTTGATAACTACCCATCACTGCATCAATGTAGATAACAACCTTTCACTGCATCTATGTAGATAAACACCCTTCACTGCAACAATGTAGATAATGACCCATCACTGCGTCGATGTAGATAACTACCCTTCACTGCATCAATGAAAATATCTACCCTTCACTGCGACGATGTAGATAACTGCCCTTCACTGCGTCGATGTAGATAACTATCGTTCACTGCGTCAATGTAGATAACTACTGTTCACTGAGACAATGTAGATAACTACCCTTCACTGCGTCAATGTAGATAACTAACCTTCACGACATCGATGTAGATAACTACCTTTCATTGGATCAATTATACATAACTACCCTTTACTGCATCGATGTAGATAACTGCAATTCACTGCATCGATGTAGATAACTATGCTTCATCACGTAGATGTAGGTAACTAACCTTCACGGCATCAAAGTAGATAACTACTCTTCACTGCATCCATGTAGATAACTACCCTTCACTGCAAGGATGTAGCTAACTACCCTTCGCTGCATCGATATAGATGTCCCTTTAATTGCGTCAAAGTAGATAACTACCCTTCACTGCATTGATGTAGATAACTACACATCACTGCGTCAATGTAGCTAACTACCCTTCACTGCATCAATATAGATAACTACCCTTCACTACATGGATGTAGATAACTACACTTCACTCCGTCAATGTAGATAACTGCCCTTCACTGCGTCAATGTAGATAACTTACCTTCACTGTATCGATGTAGATAACTGCCAGTCACTGCATAAATGTAGATACCTACCATTCACTACATCAATGTTAATAATTACCCCTCACTGCACCGATGGAGATAACTACCCCTCAGTGCATCGATGTAGATAACAACCCTTCACTGCATCAATATACATAACTACCCTTCACTAAATCGATGAACTAACTGCCATTCACGGCATCAATGTAGATAAGTACCCTTCACTGCATCGAGAGAGATAACTACCCTTCACCTCAAGGATGTAGCTAACTGCCCTTCGCTGCATTGATGTAGATAATTACCTGTCACTGCGTCAATGTAGCTAACTACCCTTCACTGCATCAATATAAATAGCTACCCGTCAATGCATCAATGTAGCTAATTAACCTTCGAGGTATCGATGTAGATAACTGCCCTTCACTGCGTCAATGTAGATAACTACCATTCACTGCGTCAATGTAGATAACTACCCTTCAATGCATCAATGTAGCTAATTACCCATCGCGGTATCGATGTAGATAACTGCCCTTCACTGCGTCAATGTAGATAACTACCATTCACTGCATCGAAGTAGATAACAGCCCTTCACTGCGTCAATTTAGATATCTACCCTTCACTGCAACAATGTAGATAATTACCCTTCACTGCGTCAACGTAGATAACTACCACGCACTACGTCAATGTAGGTAACTACCCCTCAATGCATCGATGTAGATAACTACACTTCAGTGCATCGATGTAGATAACTACACTTCACTGAGTCGATGTAGATAACTACTGTTCACTGCGTCGACGTAGATAACTACCCTTCACCACATCAATGTAGATAACTAACCTTCATGGCATCGAAGTAGATAACTACTCTTCACTGCATCGATGTTGATAACCTCACTTCACTGCATCGATGAAGAAAACTACCCTTCACTACATCCATGAGCTAACTGCCATTCACGGCATCAATGTAGTTAATTACCCTTCACGGCATCGATGTAGATAACCTCACTTCACTGCATCGATGAAGAAAACTACCCTTCACTACATCCATGAGCTAACTGCCATTCACGGCATCAATGTAGTTAATTACCCTTCGCGGCATCGATGTAGATAACTGCCGTTCACTGCGTCAATGTAGATAACTACCCTTCATTGCATCAATATAGATAACTACCCTTCAATGCGTCAATGTAGTTAATTACCCTTCGCGGCATCGATGCAGATAACTGCCCTTCACTGCGTCAACGTAGAAAAATACCGTTCACAGCGTCAACATAGATTAGTAACTCTCACTGCATCGATGTAGATAACTACCCTTCATTGCATCAATTATACATAACTGACCTTTACTGCATCGATGTAAATAACTGCAATTCAATTCATTGATGTAGATAACAACCCATCACTGCATCGATGTAGATAACTACACTTCACTGCATCAATGTAGATAACTACTGTTCATGGCATCGACGTAGATAACTGCCCTTCACCACATCGATGTAGATAACTAACCTTCCCGGCATCGAAGTAGATAAGTAGTCTTCACTGCATCCATGTAGATAACTACCCGTCACTACATGGACGTAGATAACTGCCCTTCAATGCATCGATGTTGATAACTACCCATCACTGCATCAAAGTAGATAACAACCCTTCACTGCAACAATGTAGATAACGACCCATCACTGCGTCGATGTAGATAACTACCCTTCACTGCATCAATGTAAATATCTACCCTTCACTGCGACGATGTAGATAACTGCCCTTCACTGCGTCGATGTAGATAACTATCGTTCACTGCGTCAATGTAGATAACTACTGTTCACTGAGACAATGTAGATAACTACCCTTCACTGCGTCAATGTAGATAACTAACCTTCACGACATCGATGTAGATAACTACCTTTCATTGGATCAATTATACACAACTACCCTTTACTGCATCGATGTAGATAACTGCAATTCACTGCATCGATGTAGATAACTACACTTCACAGCGTCGATGTAGATAACTACTGTTCACTGCATCGACGTAGATAACTACCCTTCACCACATCAATGTAGATAACTAACCTTCATGGCATCGAAGTAGATAACTACTCTTCACTGCATCGATGTAGATAACCTCACTTCACTGCATCGATGAAGAAAACTACCCTTCACTACATCCATGAGCTAACTGCCATTCACGGCATCAATGTAGATAAGTACCCTTCGCTGCAACGATGTAGATAACTGCCCTTCACTGCATCAATGTAGATAACTACCATTCACTGCGTCAACGTAGATAACTACCGTTAACTGCGACAATGTAGATAACTACACTTCACTGCGTCGATGTAGATAACTACTGTTCACTGCATCGACGTAGATAACTATGCTTCATCACGTAGATGTAGGTAACTAACCTTCACGGCATCAAAGTAGATAACTACTCTTCACTGCATCCATGTAGATAACTACCCTTCACTGCAAGGATGTAGCTAACTACCCTTCGCTGCATCGATATAGATGTCCCTTTAATTGCGTCAAAGTAGATAACTACCCTTCACTGCATTGATGTAGATAACTACACATCACTGCGTCAATGTAGCTAACTACCCTTCACTGCATCAATATAGATAACTACCCTTCACTACATGGATGTAGATAACTACACTTCACTCCGTCAATGTAGATAACTGCCCTTCACTGCGTCAATGTAGATAACTTACCTTCACTGTATCGATGTAGATAACTGCCAGTCACTGCATAAATGTAGATACCTACGATTCACTACATCAATGTTAATAATTACCCTTCACTGCATCAATATACATAACTACCCTTCACTGCATCGATGAACTAACTGCCATTCACGGCATCAATGTAGATAAGTACCCTTCACTGCATCGAGAGAGATAACTACCCTTCACCTCAAGGATGTAGCTAACTGCCCTTCGCTGCATTGATGTAGATAATTACCTGTCACTGCGTCAATGTAGCTAAGTACCCTTCACTGCATCAATATAAATAGCTACCCTTCAATGCATCAATGTAGCTAATTAACCTTCGAGGTATCGATGTAGATAACTGCCCTTCACTGCGTCAATGTAGATAACTACCATTCACTGCGTCAATGTAGATAACTACCCTTCAATGCATCAATGTAGCTAATTACCCATCGCGGTATCGATGTAGATAACTGCCCTTCACTGCGTCAATGTAGATAACTACCATTCACTGCGTCGAAGTAGATAACAGCCCTTCACTGCGTCAATTTAGATATCTACCCTTCACTGCAACAATGTAGATAATTACCCTTCACTGCGTCAACGTAGATAACTACCACGCACTACGTCAATGTAGGTAACTACCCCTCAATGCATCGATGTAGATAACTACACTTCAGTGCATCGATGTAGATAACTACACTTCACTGCGTCGATGTAGATAACTACTGTTCACTGCGTCGACGTAGATAACTACCCTTCACCACATCAATGTAGATAACTAACCTTCATGGCATCGAAGTAGATAACTACTCTTCACTGCATCGATGTTGATAACCTCACTTCACTGCATCAATGAAGAAAACTACCCTTCACTACATCCATGAGCTAACTGCCATTCACGGCATCAATGTAGTTAATTACCCTTCACGGCATCGATGTAGATAACCTCACTTCACTGCATCGATGAAGAAAACTACCCTTCACTACATCCATGAGCTAACTGACCTTCACTGCGTGAATGTAGATAACTACCCTTCACTGCATTGATGTAGATAACTACCCGTCACTGCGTCAATGTAGCTAACTACCCTTCACTGCATCAATATAGATAACTACCCTTCAATGCGTCAATGTAGTTAATTACCCTTCGCGGCATCGATGCAGATAACTTCCCTTCACTGCGTCAACGTAGAAAAATACCTTTCACTGCGTCAACATAGATTAGTAACCCTCACTGCATCGATGTAGATAACTACCCTCCATTGCATCAATTATACATAACTGACCTTTACTGCATCGATGTAGATAACTGCAATTCAATTCATCGATGTAGATAACAACCCATCACTGCATCGATGTAGATAACTACACTTCACTGCGTCAATGTAGATAACTACTGTTCATGGCATCGACGTAGATAACTGCCCTTCACCACATCGATGTAGATAACTAACCTTCCCGGCATCGAAGTAGATAAGTAGTCTTCACTGCATCCATGTAGATAACGACCCGTCACTACATGGACGTAGATAACTGCCCTTCAATGCATCGATGTTGATAACTACCCATCACTGCATCAATGTAGATAACAACCCTTCACTGCATCTATGTAGATAAACACCCTTCACTGCAACAATGTAGATAATGACCCATCACTGCATCGATGTAGATAACTACCCTTCACTGCATCAATGTAAATATCTACCCTTCACTGCGACGATGTAGATAACTGCCCTTCACTGCGTCGATGTAGATAACTATCGTTCACTGCGTCAATGTAGATAACTACTGTTCACTGAGACAATGTAGATAACTACCCTTCACTGCGTCAATGTAGATAACTAACCTTCACGACATCGATGTAGATAACTACCTTTCATTGGATCAATTATACATAACTACCCTTTACTGCATCGATGTAGATAACTGCAATTCACTGCATCGATGTAGATAACTACACTTCACAGCGTCGATGTAGATAACTACTGTTCACTGCATCGACGTAGATAACTACCCTTCACCACATCAATGTAGATAACTAACCTTCATGGCATCGAAGTAGATAACTACTCTTCACTGCATCGATGTAGATAACCTCACTTCACTGCATCGATGAAGAAAACTACCCTTCACTACATCCATGAGCTAACTGCCATTCACGGCATCAACGTAGTTAATTACCCTTCGCTGCAACGATGTAGATAACTGCCCTTCACTGCCTCAATGTAGATAAGTACCATTCACTGCGTCAATGTAGATAACTACCCTTCAATGCATCAATGTAGCTAATTACCCATCGCGGTATCGATGTAGATAACTGCCCTTCACTGCGTCAATGTAGATAACTACCATTCACTGCGTCGAAGTAGATAACAGCCCTTCACTGCGTCAATTTAGATATCTACCCTTCACTGCAACAATGTAGATAATTACCCTTCACTGCGTCAACGTAGATAACTACCACGCACTACGTCAATGTAGGTAACTACCCCTCAATGCATCGATGTAGATAACTACACTTCAGTGCATTGATGTAGATAACTACACTTCACTGCGTCGATGTAGATAACTACTGTTCACTGCGTCGACGTAGATAACTACCCTTCACCACATCAATGTAGATAACAAACCTTCATGGCATCGAAGTAGATAACTACTCTTCACTGCATCGATGTTGATAACCTCACTTCACTGCATCGATGAAGAAAACTACCCTTCACTACATCCATGAGCTAACTGCCATTCACGGCATCAATGTAGTTAATTACCCTTCACGGCATCGATGTAGATAACCTCACTTCACTGCATCGATGAAGAAAACTACCCTTCACTACATCCATGAGCTAACTGACCTTCACTGTGTGAATGTAGATAACTACCCTTCACTGCATTGATGTAGATAACTACCCGTCACTGCGTCAATGTAGCTAACTACCCTTCACTGCATCAATATAGATAACTACCCTTAAATGCGTCAATGTAGTTAATTACCCTTCGCGGCATCGATGCAGATAACTTCCCTTCACTGCGTCAACGTAGAAAAATACCTTTCACTGCGTCAACATAGATTAGTAACCCTCACTGCATCGATGTAGATAACTACCCTCCATTGCATCAATTATACATAACTGACCTTTACTGCATCGATGTAGATAACTGCAATTCAATTCATCGATGTAGATAACAACCCATCACTGCATCGATGTAGATAACTACACTTCACTGCGTCAATGTAGATAACTACTGTTCATGGCATCGACGTAGATAACTGCCCTTCACCACATCGATGTAGATAACTAACCTTCCCGGCATCGAAGTAGATAAGTAGTCTTCACTGCATCCATGTAGATAACTACCCGTCACTACATGGACGTAGATAACTGCCCTTCAATGCATCGATGTTGATAACTACCCATCACTGCATCAATGTAGATAACAACCCTTCACTGCATCCATGTAGATAAACACCCTTCACTGCAACAATGTAGATAACGACCCATCACTGCGTCGATGTTGATAACTACCCTTCACTGCATCAATGTAAGTATCTACCCTTCACTGCGACGATGTAGATAACTGCCCTTCACTGCAAGGATGTAGCTAACTACCCTTCGCTGCATCGATATAGATAAGTACCTTTAATTGCGTCAAAGTAGATAACTACTCTTCACTGCATCCATGTAGATAACTACCCTTCACTGCAAGGATGTAGCTAACTACCCTTCGCTGCATCGATATAGATGTCCCTTTAATTGCGTCAAAGTAGATAACTACCCTTCACTGCATTGATGTAGATAACTACACATCACTGCGTCAATGTAGCTAACTACCCTTCACTGCATCAATATAGATAACTACCCTTCACTACATGGATGTAGATAACTACACTTCACTCCGTCAATGTAGATAACTGCCCTTCACTGCGTCAATGTAGATAACTTACCTTCACTGTATCGATGTAGATAACTGCCAGTCACTGCATAAATGTAGATACCTACGATTCACTACATCAATGTTAATAATTACCCCTCACTGCACCGATGGAGATAACTACCCCTCAGTGCATCGATGTAGATAACAACCCTTCACTGCATCAATATACATAACTACCCTTCACTGCATTGATGAACTAACTGCCATTCACGGCATCAATGTAGATAAGTACCCTTCACTGCATCGAGAGAGATAACTACCCTTCACCTCAAGGATGTAGCTAACTGCCCTTCGCTGCATTGATGTAGATAATTACCCGTCACTGCGTCAATGTAGCTAAGTACCCTTCACTGCATCAATATAAATAGCTACCCTTCAATGCATCAATGTAGCTAATTAACCTTCGAGGTAACGATGTAGATAACTGCCCTTCACTACATCCATGAGCTAACTGACCTACACTGCGTGAATGTAGATAACTACCCTTCACTGCATTGATGTAGATAACTACCCGTCACTGCGTCAATGTAGCTAACTACCCTTCACTGCATCAATATAGATAACTACCCTTCAATGCGTCAATGTAGTAAATTACCCTTCGCGGCATCGATGCAGATAACTTCCCTTCACTGCGTCAACGTAGAAAAATACCTTTCACTGCGTCAACATAGATTAGTAACCCTCACTGCATCGATGTAGATAACTACCCTCCATTGCATCAATTATACATAACTGACCTTTACTGCATCGATGTAGATAACTGCAATTCAATTCATCGATGTAGATAACAACCCATCACTGCATCGATGTAGATAACTACACTTCACTGCGTCAATGTAGATAACTACTGTTCATGGCATCGACGTAGATAACTGCCCTTCACCACATCGATGTAGATAACTAACCTTCCCGGCATCGAAGTAGATAAGTAGTCTTCACTGCATCCATGTAGATAACTACCCGTCACTACATGGACGTAGATAACTGCCCTTCAATGCATCGATGTTGATAACTACCCATCACTGCATCAATGTAGATAACAACCCTTCACTGCATCCATGTAGATAAACACCCTTCACTGCAACAATGTAGATAACGACCCATCACTGCGTCGATGTAGATAACTACCCTTCACTGCATCAATGTAAATATCTACCCTTCACTGCGACGATGTAGATAACTGCCCTTCACTGCGTCGATGTAGATAACTATCGTTCACTGCGTCAATGTAGATAACTACTGTTCACTGAGACAATGTAGATAACTACCCTTCACTGCGTCAATGTAGATAACTAACCTTCACGACATCGATGTAGATAACTACCTTTCATTGGATCAATTATACATAACTACCCTTTACTGCATCGATGTAGATAACTGCAATTCACTGCATCGATGTAGATAACTACACTTCACAGCGTCGATGTAGATAACTACTGTTCACTGCATCGACGTAGATAACTACCCTTCACCACATCAATGTAGATAACTAACCTTCATGGCATCGAAGTAGATAACTACTCTTCACTGCATCGATGTAGATAACCTCACTTCACTGCATCGATGAAGAAAACTACCCTTCACTACATCCATGAGCTAACTGCCATTCACGGCATCAACGTAGTTAATTACCCTTCGCTGCAACGATGTAGATAACTGCCCTTCACTGCCTCAATGTAGATAACTACCATTCACTGCGTCAATGTAGATAACTACCCTTCAATGCATCAATGTAGCTAATTACCCATCGCGGTATCGATGTAGATAACTGCCCTTCACTGCGTCAATGTAGATAACTACCATTCACTGCGTCGAAGTAGATAACAGCCCTTCACTGCGTCAATTTAGATATCTACCCTTCACTGCAACAATGTAGATAATTACCCTTCACTGCGTCAACGTAGATAACTACCACGCACTACGTCAATGTAGGTAACTACCCCTCAATGCATCGATGTAGATAACTACACTTCAGTGCATCGATGTAGATAACTACACTTCACTGCGTCGATGTAGATAACTACTGTTCACTGCGTCGACGTAGATAACTGCCCTTCACCACATCGATGTAGATAACTAACCTTCCCGGCATCGAAGTAGATAAGTAGTCTTCACTGCATCCATTTAGATAACTACCCGTCACTACATGGACGTAGATAACTGCCCTTCAATGCATCGATGTTGATAACTACCCATCACTGCATCAATGTAGATAACAACCCTTCACTGCATCCATGTAGATAAACACCCTTCACTGCAACAATGTAGATAACGACCCATCACTGCGTCGATGTAGATAACTACCCTTCACTGCATCAATCTAAGTATCTACCCTTCACTGCGACGATGTAGATAACTGCCCTTCACTGCAAGGATGTAGCTAACTACCCTTCGCTGCATCGATATAGATAAGTACCTTTAATTGCGTCAAAGTAGATAACTACTCTTCACTGCATCCATGTAGATAACTACCCTTCACTGCAAGGATGTAGCTAACTACCCTTCGCTGCATCGATATAGATGTCCCTTTAATTGCGTCAAAGTAGATAACTACCCTTCACTGCATTGATGTAGATAACTACACATCACTGCGTCAATGTAGCTAACTACCCTTCACTGCATCAATATAGATAACTACCCTTCACTACATGGATGTAGATAACTACACTTCACTCCGTCAATGTAGATAACTGCCCTTCACTGCGTCAATGTAGATAACTTACCTTCACTGTATCGATGTAGATAACTGCCAGTCACTGCATAAATGTAGATACCTACGATTCACTACATCAATGTTAATAATTACCGCTCACTGCACCGATGGAGATAACTACCCCTCAGTGCATCGATGTAGATAACAACCCTTCACTGCATCAATATACATAACTACCCTTCACTGCATCGATGAACTAACTGCCATTCAAGGCATCAATGTAGATAAGTACCCTTCACTGCATCGAGAGAGATAACTACCCTTCACCTCAAGGATGTAGCTAACTGCCCTTCGCTGCATTGATGTAGATAATTACCTGTCACTGCGTCAATGTAGCTAAGTACCCTTCACTGCATCAATGTAGATAACTACCCTTCAATGTATCAATGTAGCTAATTACCCATCGCGGTATCGATGTAGATAACTGCCCTTCACTGCGTCAATGTAGATAACTACCATTCACTGCGTCGAAGTAGATAACAGCCCTTCACTGCGTCAATTTAGATATCTACCCTTCACTGCAACAATGTAGATAATTACCCTTCACTGCGTCAACGTAGATAACTACCACGCACTACGTCAATGTAGGTAACTACCCCTCAATGCATCGATGTAGATAACTACACTTCACTGCGTCGATGTAGATAACTACTGTTCACTGCGTCGACGTAGATAACTACCCTTCACCACATCAATGTAGATAACTAACCTTCATGGCATCGAAGTAAATAACTACTCTTCACTGCATCGATGTTGATAACCTCACTTCACTGCATCGATGAAGAAAACTACCCTTCACTACATCCATGAGCTAACTGCCATTCACGGCATCAATGTAGTTAATTACCCTTCACGGCATCGATGTAGATAACCTCACTTCACTGCATCGATGAAGAAAACTACCCTTCACTACATCCATGAGCTAACTGACCTTCACTGCGTGAATGTAGATAACTACCCTTCACTGCATTGATGTAGATAACTACCCGTCACTGCGTCAATGTAGCTAACTACCCTTCACTGCATCAATATAGATAACTACCCTTCAATGCGTCAATGTAGTTAATTACCCTTAGCGGCATCGATGCAGATAACTTCCCTTCACTGCGTCAACGTAGAAAAATACCTTTCACTGCGTCAACATAGATTAGTAACCCTCACTGCATCGATGTAGATAACTACCCTCCATTGCATCAATTATACATAACTGACCTTTACTGCATCGATGTAGATAACTGCAATTCAATTCATCGATGTAGATAACAACCCATCACTGCATCGATGTAGATAACTACACTTCACTGCGTCAATGTAGATAACTACTGTTCATGGCATCGACGTAGATAACTGCCCTTCACCACATCGATGTAGATAACTAACCTTCCCGGCATCGAAGTAGATAAGTAGTCTTCACTGCATCCATGTAGATAACTACCCGTCACTACATGGACGTAGATAACTGCCCTTCAATGCATCGATGTTGATAACTACCCATCACTGCATCAATGTAGATAACAACCCTTCACTGCATCCATGTAGATAAACACCCTTCACTGCAACAATGTAGATAACGACCCATCACTGCGTCGATGTAGATAACTACCCTTCACTGCATCAATGTAAGTATCTACCCTTCACTGCGACGATGTAGATAACTGCCCTTCACTGCAAGGATGTAGCTAACTACCCTTCGCTGCATCGATATAGATAAGTACCTTTAATTGCGTCAAAGTAGATAACTACTCTTCACTGCATCCATGTAGATAACTACCCTTCACTGCAAGGATGTAGCTAACTACCCTTCGCTGCATCGATATAGATAAGTACCTTTAATTGTGTCAAAGTAGATAACTACCCTTCACTGCATTGATGTAGATAACTACACATCACTGCGTCAATGTAGCTAACTACCCTTCACTGCATCAATATAGATAACTAACCTTCACTACATGGATGTAGATAACTACACTTCACTCCGTCAATGTAGATAACTGCCCTTCACTGCGTCAATGTAGATAACTTACCTTCACTGTATCGATGTAGATAACTGCCAGTCACTGCATAAATGTAGATACCTACCATTCACTACATCAATGTTAATAATTACCCCTCACTGCATCGATGGAGATAACTACCCCTCAGTGCATCGATGTAGATAAAAACCCTTCACTGCACCAATATACATAACTACCCTTCACTGCATCGATGAACTAACTGCCATTCACGGCATCAATGTAGATAAGTACCCTTCACTGCATCGAGAGAGATAACTACCCTTCACCTCAAGGATGTAGCTAACTGCCCTTCGCTGCATTGATGTAGATAATTACCTGTCACTGCGTCAATGTAGCTAAGTACCCTTCACTGCATCAATATAAATAGCTACCCTTCAATGCATCAATGTAGCTAATTAACCTTCGAGGTATCGATGTAGATAACTGCCCTTCACTGCGTCAATGTAGATAACTACCATTCACTGCGTCAATGTAGATAACTACCCTTCAATGCATCAATGTAGCTAATTACCCATCGCGGTATCGATGTAGATAACTGCCCTTCACTGCGTCAATGTAGATAACTACCATTCACTGCGTCGAAGTAGATAACAGCCCTTCACTGCGTCAATTTAGATATCTACCCTTCACTGCAACAATGTAGATAATTACCCTTCACTGCGTCAACGTAGATAACTACCACGCACTACGTCAATGTAGGTAACTACCCCTCAATGCATCGATGTAGATAACTACACTTCAGTGCATCGATGTAGATAACTACACTTCACTGCGTCGATGTAGATAACTACTGTTCACTGCGTCGACGTAGATAACTACCCTTCACCACATCAATGTAGATAACTAACCTTCATGGCATCGAAGTAGATAACTACTCTTCACTGCATCGATGTTGATAACCTCACTTCACTGCATCGATGAAGAAAACTACCCTTCACTACATCCATGAGCTAACTGCCATTCACGGCATCAATGTAGTTAATTACCCTTCACGGCATCGATGTAGATAACTACCCTTCACTGCATTGATGTAGATAACTACCCGTCACTGCGTCAATGTAGCTAACTACCCTTCACTGCATCAATATAGATAACTACCCTTCAATGCGTCAATGTAGTTAATTACCCTTCGCGGCATCGATGCAGATAACTTCCCTTCACTGCGTCAACGTAGAAAAATACCTTTCACTGCGTCAACATAGATTAGTAACCCTCACTGCATCGATGTAGATAACTACCCTCCATTGCATCAATTATACATAACTGACCTTTACTGCATCGATGTAGATAACTGCAATTCAATTCATCAATGTAGATAACAACCCATCACTGCATCGATGTAGATAACTACACTTCACTGCGTCAATGTAGATAACTACTGTTCATGGCATCGACGTAGATAACTGCCCTTCACCACATCGATGTAGATAACTAACCTTCCCGGCATCGAAGTAGATAAGTAGTCTTCACTGCATCCATGTAGATAACTACCCGTCACTACATGGACGTAGATAACTGCCCTTCAATGCATCGATGTTGATAACTACCCATCACTGCATCAATGTAGATAACAACCCTTCACTGCATCCATGTAGATAAACACCCTTCACTGCAACAATGTAGATAACGACCCATCACTGCGTCGATGTAGATAACTACCCTTCACTGCATCAATGTAAGTATCTACCCTTCACTGCGACGATGTAGATAACTGCCCTTCACTGCAAGGATGTAGCTAACTACCCTTCGCTGCATCGATATAGATAAGTACCTTTAATTGCGTCAAAGTAGATAACTACTCTTCACTGCATCCATGTAGATAACTACCCTTCACTGCAAGGATGTAGCTAACTACCCTTCGCTGCATCGATATAGATGTCCCTTTAATTGCGTCAAAGTAGATAACTACCCTTCACTGCATTGATGTAGATAACTACACATCACTGCGTCAATGTAGCTAACTACCCTTCACTGCATCAATATAGATAACTTACCTTCACTGTATCGATGTAGATAACTGCCAGTCACTGCATAAATGTAGATACCTACCATTCACTACATCAATGTTAATAATTACCCCTCACTGCATCGATGGAGATAAATACCCCTCAGTGCATCGATGTAGATAACAACCCTTCACTGCATCAATATACATAACTACCCTTCACTGCATCGATGAACTAATTGCCATTCACGGCATCAATGTAGATAAGTACCCTTCACTGTATCGAGAGAGATAACTACCCTTCACCTCAAGGATGTAGCTAACTACCCTTCGCTGCATCAATATACATAACTACCCTTCACTACATCCATGAGCTAACTGCCATTCACGGCATCAATGTAGTTAATTACCCTTCGCGGCATCGATGTAGATAACTGCCCTTCACTGCGTCAATGTAGATAAATACCGTTCACTGCGTCAATGTAGATAACTACCATTCACTGCAACAATGTAGATAACTACCCTTCACTGCGTCAACATAGATTAGTAACCCTCACTGCATCGATGTAGATAACCACACTTCATTGCATCAATATAGATAACTACCCTTCAATGCGTCAATGTAGTTAATTACCTTTCGCGGCATCGATTCAGATAACTGCCCTTCACTGCGTCAACGTAGATAAATACAGTTCACTGCGTCAATGTAGATAACTACCATTCACTGCGACAATGTAGATAACTACCCATCACTGTGTCAACATAGATTAGTAACCCTCACTGCATCGATGTAGATAACTACCCTTCATTGCATCAATTATACATAACTGACCTTTACTGCATCGATGTAGATAACTGCAATTCAATTCATCGATGTAGATAACAACCCTTCACTGCATCGATGTAGATAACTACACTTCACTGCGTCAATGTAGATAACTACTGTTCATGGCATCGACGTAGATAACTACCCTTCACCACATCGATGTAGATAACTAACCTTCCCGGCATCGAAGTAGATAAGTAGTCTTCACTGCATCCATGTAGATAACTACCCGTCACTACATGGACGTAGATAACTGCCCTTCAATGCATCGATGTTGATAACTACCCATCACTGCATCAATGTAGATAACAACCCTTCACTGCATCCATGTAGATAAACACCCTTCACTGCAACAATGTAGATAACGACCCATCACTGCGTCGATGTAGATAACTACCCTTCACTGCATCAATGTAAATATCTACCCTTCACTGCGACGATGTAGATAACTGCCCTTCACTGCGTCGATGTAGATAACTATCGTTCACTGCATCAATGTAGATAACTAACCTTCCCGGCATCGAAGTAGATAAGTAGTCTTCACTGCATCCATGTAGATAACTACCCGTCACTACATGGACGTAGATAACTGCCCTTCAATGCATCGATGTTGATAACTACCCATCACTGCATCAATGTAGATAACAACCCTTCTCTGCATCCATGTAGATAAACACCCTTCACTGCAACAATGTAGATAACGACCCATCACTGCGTCGATGTAGATAACTATAGTTCACTGCATCAATGTAGATAACTACTGTTCACTGAGACAATGTAGATAACTACCCTTCACTGCGTCAATGTAGATAACTAACCTTCACGACATCGATGTAGATAACTACCTTTCATTGGATCAATTATACATAATTACCCTTTACTGCATCGATGTAGATAACTGCAATTCACTGCATTGATGTAGATAACTACACTTCACAGCGTCGATGTAGATAACTACTGTTCACTGCATCGACGTAGATAACTACCCTTCACCACATCAATGTAGATAACTAACCTTCATGGCATCGAAGTAGATAACTACTCTTCACTGCATCGATGTAGATAACCTCACTTCACTGCATCAATATAGATAACTACTCTTCAATGCATCAATGTAGTTAATTACGCTTCGCGGCATCGATGTAGATAACTGCCCTTCACTGCGTCAATGTAGATAAATACCGTTCACTGCGTCAATGTAGATAACTACCATTCACTGCAACAATGTAGATAACTACCCTTCACTGCGTCAACATAGATTAGTAACCCTCACTGCATCGATGTAGATAACCACCCTTCATTGCATCAATTATACATAACTGGCCTTTACTGCATCGATGTAGACAACTGCAATTCAATTCATCGATGTAGATAACAACCCTTCTCTGCATCGATGTAGATAAGGACACTTCACTGCGTCAATGTAGATAACTACTGTTCATGGCATAGACATAGATAACTACGCTTTACCACATCGATGTAGATAACTAACCTTCGTGGCATTGATGTAGATAACTGCCATTCAATGCATCAATGTAGATAACTACCCCGCACTACGGCAATGTAGATAACAACCCTTCACTGCATCAATATACATAACTACCCTTCACAGCATCGATAGAGATAACTACCCTTCACTGCAAGGATGTAGCTAACTACCCTTCACTGCAAGGATGTAGCTAACTACCCTTCGCTGCATCGATATAGATAAGCACCTTTAATTGTGTGAATGTAGATAATTACCCTTCACTGCATTCATGTAGATAACTACCCATCACTGCATCAATGTAGCTAACTACCTTTCAGTGCATCAATATAGATAACTACCTTTCAATGCGTCAATGTAGCTAATTACCCTTCGCGGCATCAATGTAGATAACTGCCCTTCACTGCATCAATGTAGATAACTACCGTTCACTGTGACAATGTAGATAACTACTGTTCATGGCATCGACGTAAATTACTACCCTTCACCACATCGATGTATATAACTAACCTTCACGGCATCGAAGTAGATAAGTACTGTTCACTGCATCCATGTTGATAACTACCCGTCACTACATGGATGTAGATAACAGCCCTTCATTGCATCGATGTAGATAACAACCCTTCACTGCATCAATATACATAACTACCCTTCACTGCATCGATGAACTAATTGCCATTCACGGCATCAATGTAGATAAGTACCCTTCACTGCATCGAGAGAGATAACTACCCTTCACCTCAAGGATGTAGCTAACTACCCTTCGCTGCATCAATATACATAACTACCCTTCACTACATCCATCAGCTAACTGCCATTCTCGGCATCAATGTAGTTAATTACCCTTCGTGGCATCGATGTAGATAACTGCCCTTCACTGCGTCAATGTAGATAAATACCGTTTACTGCGTCAATGTAGATAACTACCATTCACTGCAACAATGTAGATAACTACCCTTCACTGCGTCAACATAGATTAGTAACCCTCACTGCATCAATGTAGATAACCACCCGTCATTGCATCAATTATACATAACTGCCCTTTACTGCATCGATGTAGACAACTGCAATTCAATTCATCGATGTAGATAACAACCCTTCACTGCATCGATGTAGATAAGGACACTTCACTGCGTCAATATAGATAACTACTGTTCATGGCATCGACATAGATAACTACGCTTCACCACATCGATGTAGATAACTAACCTTCATGGCATTGATGTAGATAACTACCCTTCGCTGCATTGATGTTGATAACTACCTGTCACTGCGTCAATGTAGCTAACTACCCTTCACTGCATCAATATAAATAGCTACCCTTCAATGCATCAATGTAGCTAATTAACCTTCGAGGTATCGATGTAGATAACTGCCCTTCACTGCGTCAATGTAGATAACTACCATTCACTGCGTCAATGTAGATAACTACCCTTCAATGCATCAATGTAGCTAATTACCCTTCGCGGTATCGATGTAGATAACTGCCCTTCACTGAGTCAATGTAGATAACTACCATTCACTGCGTCGAAGTAGATAACAGCCCTTCACTGCGTCAATTTAGATATCTACCCTTCACTGCAACAATGTAGATAATTACCCTTCACTGCGTCAACGTAGATAACTACCCTTCACCACATCAATGTAGATAACTAACCTTCATGGCATCGAAGTAGATAAATACTCTTCACTGCATCGATGTAGATAACCACACTTCACTGCATCAATGAAGAAAACTACCCTTCACAACATCCATGAGCTAACTGTCATTCACGGCATCCATGTAGATAAGTACCCTTCACTGCATCAATATACATAACTACTCTTCACTGCACGGATGTAGCTAACTACCCTTCGCTGCATCAATATAGTTAAGTACCTTTAATTGCGTCAATGTAGGCAACTACCCTTCACTGCATTGATGTAGATAACTACCCGTCACTGCGTCAATTTAGCTAACTACCCTTCACTGCATCAATATAGATAACTACCCTTCAATGCGTCAATGTAGATAATTACCTTTCGCGGCATCGATGCAGATAACTGCCCTTCACTGCGTCAACGTAGATAAATACCGCTCACTGCGTCAATGTAGATAACTACCATTCACTGCGACAATGTAGATAACTACCCATCACTGTGTCAACATAGATTAGTAACCCTCACTGCATCGATGTAGATAACAACCCTTCAATGCGTCAATGTAGCTAACTACCCTTCACTGCATCAATGTAGATAACAACCCTTCAATGCGTCAATGTAGCTAATTACCCTTCGCGGCATCGATGTAGATAACTGCCCTTCACTGCGTCGATGTAGATAACTACTGTTCACTGCACCGACGTAGATAACTATGCTTCACCACGTAGATGTAGATAACTAACCTTCACGGCATCGTAGATAAGTACCCTTCACTGCATTGAGAGAGATAACTACCCTTCACTGCAAGGATGTAGCTAACTACCCTTCGCTGCATCGATATAGAAAAGTACTTTTAATTGCTTCAATGTAGATAACTACCCTTCACTGCATTGATGTAGATAACTACCCGTCACTGCGTCAATGTAGCTAATTACCCTTCGCAGTATCGATGTAGATAACTGCACTTCACTGCGTCAATGTAGATAACTACCCGTCACTGCATCAATGTAGCTAACTACCCTTCACTGCATCAATATACATAACTACCCTTCACTGCATCGATAGAGATAACTAACCTTCACTGCAAGGATGTAGCTAACTACCCTTCACTGCATCGATATAGAGAAGTACCTTTAATTGCGTCAATGTAGATAACTACCCTTCAATGCATTGATGAAGATAACTACCCGTCACTGCGACAATGTAGCTAACTACCCTTCACTGCATCAATGTAGATAACAACCCTTCAATGCGTCAATGTAGCTAATTACCCTTCGCGGCATCGATGTAGATAACTGCCCTTCACTGCGTCGATGTAGATAACTACTGTTCACTGCATCGACGTAGATAACTATGCTTCACGGCATCGAAGTAGATAAGTACCCTTCACTGCATTGAGAGAGATAACTACCCTTCACTGCAAGGATGTAGCAAACTACCCTTCGCTGCATCGATATAGAAAAGTACTTTTAATTGCTTCAATGTAGATAACTACCCTTCACTGCATTGATGTAGATAACTACCCGTCACTGCGTCAATGTAGCTAATTACCCTTCGCAGTATCGATGTAGATAACTGCCCTTCACTGCGTCAATGTAGATAACTACCCGTCACTGCATCAATGTAGCTAACTACCCTTCACTGCATCAATATAGATAACTACCCTTCAATGCGTCAATGTAGTTAATTACCTTTCGCGGCATCGATGCAGATAACTGCCCTTCACTGCGTCAACGTAGATAAATACAGTTCACTGCGTCAATGTAGATAACTACCATTCACTGCGACAATGTAGATAACTACCCATCACTGTGTCAACATAGATTAGTAACCCTCACTGCATCGATGTAGATAACTACCCTTCATTGCATCAATTATACATAACTGACCTTTACTGCATCGATGTAGATAACTGCAATTCAATTCATCGATGTAGATAACAACCCTTCACTTCATCGATGTAGATAACTACACTTCACTGCGTCAATGTAGATAACTACTGTTCATGGCATCGACGTAGATAACTACCCTTCACCACATCGATGTAGATAACTAACCTTCCTGGCATCGAAGTAGATAAGTAGTCTTCACTGCATCCATGTAGATAACTACCCGTCACTACATGGACGTAGATAACTGCCCTTCAATGCATCGATGTTGATAACTACCCATCACTGCATCAATGTAGATAACAACCCTTCACTGCATCCATGTAGATAAACACCCTTCACTGCAACAATGTAGATAACGACCCATCACTGCGTCGATGTAGATAACTACCCTTCACTGCATCAATGTAAATATCTACCCTTCACTGCGACGATGTAGATAACTGCCCTTCACTGTGTCGATGTAGATAACTATCGTTCACTGCATCAATGTAGATAACTACTGTTCACTGAGACAATGTAGATAACTACCCTTCACTGCGTCAACGTAGATAACTAACCTTCACGACATCGATGTAGATAACTACCTTTCATTGGATCAATTATACATAACTACCCTTTACTGCATCGATGTAGATAACTGCAATTCACTGCATCGATGTAGATAACTACACTTCACAGCGTCGATGTAGATAACTACTGTTCACTGCATCGACGTAGATAACTACACTTCACCACATCAATGTAGATAACTAACCTTCATGGCATCGAAGTAGATAACTACTCTTCACTGCATCGATGTAGATAACCTCACTTCACTGCATCGATGAAGAAAACTACCCTTCACTACATCCATGAGCTAACTGCCATTCACGGAATCAATGTAGTTAATTACCCTTCGCGGCATCGATGTAGATAACTGCCCTTCACTGCGTCAATGTAGATAAATACTGTTCACTGCGTCAATGTAGATAACTACCATTCACTGCATCGATGTAGATAACCACCCTTCATTGCATCAATTATACATAACTGCCCTTTACTGCATCGATGTAGACAACTGCAATTCAATTCATCGATGTAGATAACAACCCTTCACTGCATCGATGTAGATAACAACCCTTCACTGCGTCAATGTAGATAACTACTGTTCATGGCATCGACATAGATAACTACGCTTCACCACATCGATGTAGATAACTAACCTTCATGGCATTGATGTAGATAACTGCCATTCAATGCATCAATGTAGATAACTACCCCGCACTACGGCAATGTAGATAACAACCCTTCACTGCATCAATATACATAACTACCCTTCACTGCATCGATAGAGATAACTACCCTTCACTGCAAGGATGTAGCTAACTACCCTTTGCTGCAAGGATGTAGCTAACTACCCTTCACTGCATCGATATAGATAAGTACCTTTAATTGCTTCAATGTAGATAACTACCCTTCAATGCATTGATGTAGCTAATTACCCTTCGCGGCATCGATGTAGATAACTGCCCTTCACTGCGTCAATGTAGATAACTACCATTCACTGCGTCAATGTAGATAACTACCGTTAACTGCGACAATGTAGATAACTACACTTCACTGCGTCGATGTAGATAACTACTGTTCACTGCATCGACGTAGATAACTATGCTTCATCACGTAGATGTAGGTAACTAACCTTCACGGCATCGAAGTAGATAACTACTCTTCACTGCATCCATGTGGATAACTACCCTTCACTGCAAGGATGTAACTAACTACCCTTCGCTGCATCGATATAGATAAGTACCTTTAATTGCGTCAAAGTAGATAACTACCCTTCACTGCATTGATGTAGATAACTACACATCACTGCGTCAATGTAGCTAACTACCCTTCACTGCATCAATATAGATAACTACCCTTCACTACATGGATGTAGATAACTACACTTCACTCCGTCAATGTAGATAACTGCCCTTCACTGCGTCAATGTAGATAACTTACCTTCACTGTATCGATGCAGATAACTGCCAGTCACTGCATAAATGTAGATACCTACGATTCACTACATCAATGTTAATAATTACCCCTCACTGCATCGATGGAGATAACTACCCCTCAGTGCATCGATATAGATAACAACCCTTCACTGCAACAATATACATAACTACCCTTCACTGCATCGATGAACTAATTGACATTCACGGCATCAATGTAGATAAGTACCCTTCACTGCATCGAGAGAGATAACTACCCTTCACCTCAAGGATGTAGCTATCTACCCTTCGGTGCATTGATGTAGATAACTACCTGTCACTGCGTCAATGTAGCTAACTACCCTTCACTGCATCAATATAAATAACTACCCTTCAATGCATCAATGTAGCTAATTACCCTTCGCGGTATCGATGTAGATAACTGCCCTTCACTGCGTCAATGTAGATAACTACCATTCACTGCGTCGAAGTAGATAACAGCCCTTCACTGCGTCAATTTAGCTAACTACCCTTCACTGCATTGATATAGATAAGTACCTTTAATTGCTTCAATGTAGATAACTACCCTTCAATGCATTGATGTAGCTAACTACCCTTCACTGCATCAATGTAGATAACAACCCTTCAATGCATCAATGTAGCTAATTACCCTTCGCGGCATCGATGTAGATAACTGCCCTTCACCGCGTCAATGTAGATAACTATCATTCACTGCGTCAATGTAGATAACTACCCTTCAATGCGTCAATGTAGCTAATTACCCTTCGCGGTATCGATGTAGATAACTACCCTTCACTGCGTCAACGTAGATAACTACCACGCACTACGTCAATGTAGGTAACTACCCCTCAATGCATCGATGTAGATAACTACACTTCAGTGCATCGATGTAGATAACTACACTTCACTGCATCGATGTAGATAACCACACTTCACTGCATCGATGAAGAAAACTACCCTTCACAACAGCCATGAGCTAACTGTCATTCACGGCATCAATGTAGATAAGTACCCTTCACTGCATCGATAGAGATAACTACCCTTCACTGCAAGGATGTAGCTAACTACCCTTCGCTGCATCGATATAGATAAGTACCTTTAATTACGTCAATGTAGATAACTACCCTTCACTGCATCGATGTAGATAACTACCCTTCATTGCATCAATTATACATACCTGCCCTTTACTGCATCAATGTAGATAACTGCAATTCAATTCATCGATGCAGATAACAACCCTTCACTGCATCGATGTAGATAACTATACTTCACTGCGTCAATGTAGATAACTACTGTTCATGGCATCGACGTAAATTACAACCCTTCACCACATCGATGTAGATAACTAACCTTCACGGCATCGAAGTAGATAAGTACTCTTCACTGCATCCAAGTTGATAACTACCCGTCACTACATGGATGTAGATAACTGCCCTTCAATGCATCGATGTTGACAACTACCCATCACTTCATCAACGTAGGTAACAACCCTTCACTGTATCCATGTAGATAAACACCCATCACTGCATCAATGTAGATAACGACCCATCACTGCGTCGATGTAGATAACTACTCTTCACTTCATTGATGTAGATAACCACACTTCACTGCATCGATGAAGAAATCTACCCTTCACTGCATCGATGAAGATAACTACCCCTCAGTGCAACGATGTAGATAACAACCCTTCACTGCATCAATATACATAACTACCCTTCACTGCATCGATGAGCTAACTGCCATTCACGGCATCAATGTAGATAAGTACCCTTCACGGCATCGATACAGATAACTACCCTTCACTGCATCGATAGAGATAACTACCCTTCACTGCAAGGATGTAGCTAATTACCCTTCGCTGCATCGATATAGATAAGCACCTTTAATTGTGTGAATGTAGATAATTACCCTTCACTGCATTCATGTAGATAACTACCCATCACTGCATCAATGTAGCTAACTACCTTTCAGTGCATCAATATAGATAACTACCTTTCAATGCATCAATGTAGCTAATTACCCTTCGCGGCATCGGTGTAGATAACTGCCCTTCACTGCTTCAATGTAGGTAACTACCGTTCACTGCGACAATGTAGATAACTACCCTTCACTGCGACAATGTAGATAACTACCCTTCACTGCATCAACGTAAATTAGTAACCCTCATTGCATCGATGTAGATAACTACCTGTCATTGCATCAATTATACATAACTACCCTTTACTGCATCGATGTTGATAACTGCAATTCAATGCATCGATGTAGATAACTACACTTCACTGTGTCAATGTAGATAACTACTCTTCACTGCATCGACGTAGATAACTAATCTTCACTGCATCTATGTAGATAACTACCCTTCGCTACGTGGATGTAGATAACTACATTTCACTCCGTCAATGTAGATAACTGCCCTTCACTGCGTCAGTGCAGATAACTTACCTTCACTGTGACAATGTAGAAAACTACCCCTCACTGCATCGATGTACATAATTACCCTTCACTGCATCGATGTAGATAACCACCCTTCACTGCGTCAATGTAGATAACTACCCCACACTACATCAATGTTAATAACTACCCCTCACTGCATCAATGTAGATCACTACCCCTCATGGCATCGATGTAGATAACTGCCATTCACTGCATCAATGTAGATAACTACCCCGCACTACGGGAATGTAGATAACAACCCTTCACTGCATCAATATACATAACTACCCTTCACTGCATTGATGTAGATAACTACCCATCACTGCGTCAATGTAGCTAACTACCCTTCATTGCATCAATTATACATAACTGACCTTTACTGCATCGATGTAGATAACTGCAATTCAATTCATCGATGTAGATAACAACCCTTCACTGCATCGATGTAGATAACTACCCTTCACTGCGTCAACGTAGATTAGTAACCCTCACTGCATTGATGTAGATAACTACCCTTCATTGCATCAATTCTACATAACTGCCCTTTACTGCATCGATGTAGATAACTGCAATTCAATTCATCGATGTAGATAACAACCCTTCACGGCATCGACGTAGATAACTACCCTTCCCCACATCGATGCAGATAAATAACCTTCACGGCATCGAAGTAGATAACTACTCTTCACTGCATTCATGTAGATAACTGCCCTTCACTACATGGATGTAGCTAAATGCCCTTCAATGCATCGATGTTGATAACTACCCGTCACCGCACCACTGTAGATAACAACCCTTCACTGCATCCATGTAGATAAATACCCTTCACTGCAACAATTTAGATAACAACCCATCACTGCGTCGATGTAGATAACTACTCCTCACTTCATCGATGTAGATAACCACACTTTCACTGCATCAATAAAGAAATCTACCCTTCACTGCATCGATGTAGATAAATACCCTTCAGTGCATCGATGTAGATAACAACCCTTGACTGCATCAATTTACATAACTACGCTTCACCGCATCGATAGGGATAACTACCCTTCACTGAACGGTTGTAGCTAACTACCCTTCGCTGCATCGATATAGATAAGTACGTTTAATTGCGTCAATGTAGATAACTACCCTTCACTGCATTGAGGTAGGTAACTACCCATCACTGCGTCAATGTAGCTAACCACCCTTCACTGCATCAATATAGATAACTACTCTTCAATGCATCAATGTAGTTAATTACCCTTCGCGGCATCGATTTAGATAACTGCACTTCACTGCGTCAATGTAGATAAATACCGTTCATTGCGTCAATGTAGATAACTACCATTAACTGCAACAATGTAGATAACTACCCTTCACTGCGTCAACATAGATTAGTAACCCTCACTGCATCGATGTAGATAACCACCCTTCATTGCATCAATTATACATAACTGCCCTTTACTGCATCGATGTAGACAACTGCAATTCAATTCATCGATGTAGATAACAACCCTTCACTGCATCGATGTAGATAACGATACTTCACTGCGTCAATGTAGATAACTACTGTTCATGGCATCGACATAGATAACTACGCTTCACCACATCGATGTAGATAACTAACGTTCACGGCATCGAAGTAGATAAGTAGTCTTCACTGCATCCATGTAGATAACTACCCTTCACTACATGGATGCAGATAACTGCCCTTCAATGCATCGATGTTGATAACTACCCATCACTGCATCAATGTAGATAACAACTCTTCACTGCATCGATGTAGATAAATACCCTTCACTGCAACAATGTAGATTACGACCCATCACTGCGTCGATGTAGAGAACTACTCTTCACTTCATCGATGTAGATAACCACAATTCACTGCATCGACGAAGAAATCTACCCTTCACTGCATCAATGTAGATAACTACCCCTCAGTGCATCGATGTAGATAACAACCCTTCACTGCATCGATGTAGATAACGATACTTCACTGCGTCAATGTAGATAACTACTGTTCATGGCATCGACGTAGATAACTACCCTTCACCACATTGATGTAGATAACTGGCATCGAAGTAGATAAGTAGTCTTCACTGCATCCATGTAGATAACTATCCGTCACTACATGGATGTAGATAACTGCCCTTCAATGCATCGATGTTGATAACTACCCATCACTGCATCAATGTAGATAACAACCCTTCACTGCATCCATGTAGATAAACACCCTTCACTGCAACAATGTAGATAACGACCCATCACTGCGTCGATGTAGATAACTGCCCTTCACTGCGTCAATGTAGATAACTACCGTTCACTGTGACAATGTAGATAACTACTGTTCATGGCATCGACGTAAATTACTACCCTTCACCACATCGATGTATATAACTAACCTTCACGGCATCGAAGTAGATAAGTACTGTTCACTGCATCCATGTTGATAACTACCCGTCACTACATGGATGTAGATAACTGCCCTTCAATGCATCGATGTAGATAACAACCCTTCACTGCATCGATGTAGATAAGGACACTTCACTGCGTCAATATAGATAACTACTGTTCATGGCATCGACATAGATAACTACGCTTCACCACATCGATGTAGATAACTAACCTTCATGGCATTGATGTAGATAACTACCCTTCGCTGCATTGATGTTGATAACTACCTGTCACTGCGTCAATGTAGCTAACTACCCTTCACTGCATCAATATAAATAGCTACCCTTCAATGCATCAATGTAGCTAATTAACCTTCGAGGTATCGATGTAGATAACTGCCCTTCACTGCGTCAATGTAGATAACTACCATTCACTGCGTCAATGTAGATAACTACCCTTCAATGCATCAATGTAGCTAATTACCCTTCGCGGTATCGATGTAGATAACTGCCCTTCACTGCGTCAATGTAGATAACTACCATTCACTGCGTCGAAGTAGATAACAGCCCTTCACTGCGTCAATTTAGATATCTACCCTTCACTGCAACAATGTAGATAATTACCCTTCACTGCGTCAACGTAGATAACTACCACGCACTACGTCAATGTAGGTAACTACCCCTCAATGCATTGATGTAGATAACTACACTTCAGTGCATCGATGTAGATAACTACACTTCACTACGTCGATGTAGATAACTACTGTTCACTGCGTCGACGTAGATAACTACCCTTCACCACATCAATGTAGATAACTAACTTTCATGGCATCGAAGTAGATAAATACTCTTCACTGCATCGATGTAGATAACCACACTTCACTGCATCAATGAAGAAAACTACCCTTCACAACATCCATGAGCTAACTGTCATTCACGGCATCCATGTAGATAAGTACCCTTCACTGCATCAATATACATAACTACTCTTCACTGCACGGATGTAGCTAACTACCCTTCGCTGCATCAATATAGTTAAGTACCTTTAATTGCGTCAATGTAGGCAACTACCCTTCACTGCATTGATGTAGATAACTACCCGTCACTGCGTCAATGTAGCTAACTACCCTTCACTGCATCAATATAGATAACTACCCTTCAATGTGTCAATGTAGATAATTACCTTTCGCGGCATCGATGCAGATAACTGCCCTACACTGCGTCAACGTAGATAAATACCGCTCACTGCGTCAATGTAGATAACTACCATTCACTGCGACAATGTAGATAACTACCCATCACTGTGCCAACATAGATTAGTAACCCTCACTGCATCGATGTAGATAACAACCCTTCAATGCGTCAATGTAGCTAACTACCCTTCACTGCATCAATGTAGATAACAACCCTTCAATGCGTCAATGTAGCTAATTACCCTTCGCGGCATCGATGTAGATAACTGCCCTTCACTGCATCGATGTAGACAACTACTGATCACTGCACCGACGTAGATAACTATGCTTCACCACGTAGATGTAGATAACTAACCTTCACGGCATCGAAGTAGATAAGTACCCTTCACTGCATTGAGAGAGATAACTACCCTTCACTGCAAGGATGTAGCTAACTACCCTTCGCTGCATCGATATAGAAAAGTACTTTTAATTGCTTCAATGTAGATAACTACCCTTCACTGCATTGATGTAGATAACTACCCGTCACTGCGTCAATGTAGCTAATTACCCTTCGCAGTATCGATGTAGATAACTGCCCTTCACTGCGTCAATGTAGATAACTACCCGTCACTGCATCAATGTAGCTAACTACCCTTCACTGCATCAATATAGATAACTACCCTTCAATGCGTCAATGTAGTTAATTACCTTTCGCGGCATCGATGCAGATAACTGCCCTTCACTGCGTCAACGTAGATAAATACAGTTCACTGCGTCAATGTAGATAACTACCATTCACTGCGACAATGTAGATAACTACCCATCACTGTGTCAACATAGATTAGTAACCCTCACTGCATCGATGTAGATAACTACCCTTCATTGCATCAATTATACATAACTGACCTTTACTGCATCGATGTAGATAACTGCAATTCAATTCATCGATGTAGATAACAACCCTTCACTTCATCGATGTAGATAACTACACTTCACTGCGTCAATGTAGATAACTACTGTTCATGGCATCGACGTAGATAACTACCCTTCACCACATCGATGTAGATAACTAACCTTCCTGGCATCGAAGTAGATAAGTAGTCTTCACTGCATCCATGTAGATAACTACCCGTCACTACATGGACGTAGATAACTGCCCTTCAATGCATCGATGTTGATAACTACCCATCACTGCATCAATGTAGATAACAACCCTTCACTGCATCCATGTAGATAAACACCCTTCACTGCAACAATGTAGATAACGACCCATCACTGCGTCGATGTAGATAACTACCCTTCACTGCATCAATGTAAATATCTACCCTTCACTGCGACGATGTAGATAACTGCCCTTCACTGTGTCGATGTAGATAACTATCGTTCACTGCATCAATGTAGATAACTACTGTTCACTGAGACAATGTAGATAACTACCCTTCACTGCGTCAACGTAGATAACTAACCTTCACGACATCGATGTAGATAACTACCTTTCATTGGATCAATTATACATAACTACCCTTTACTGCATCGATGTAGATAACTGCAATTCACTGCATCGATGTAGATAACTACACTTCACAGCGTCGATGTAGATAACTACTGTTCACTGCATCGACGTAGATAACTACACTTCACCACATCAATGTAGATAACTAACCTTCATGGCATCGAAGTAGATAACTACTCTTCACTGCATCGATGTAGATAACCTCACTTCACTGCATCGATGAAGAAAACTACCCTTCACTACATCCATGAGCTAACTGCCATTCACGGAATCAATGTAGTTAATTACCCTTCGCGGCATCGATGTAGATAACTGCCCTTCACTGCGTCAATGTAGATAAATACTGTTCACTGCGTCAATGTAGATAACTACCATTCACTGCATCGATGTAGATAACCACCCTTCATTGCATCAATTATACATAACTGCCCTTTACTGCATCGATGTAGACAACTGCAATTCAATTCATCGATGTAGATAACAACCCTTCACTGCATCGATGTAGATAAGGACACTTCACTGCGTCAATGTAGATAACTACTGTTCATGGCATCGACATAGATAACTACGCTTCACCACATCGATGTAGATAACTAACCTTCATGGCATTGATGTAGATAACTGCCATTCAATGCATCAATGTAGATAACTACCCCGCACTACGGCAATGTAGATAACAACCCTTCACTGCATCAATATACATAACTACCCTTCACTGCATCGATAGAGATAACTACCCTTCACTGCAAGGATGTAGCTAACTACCCTTTGCTGCAAGGATGTAGCTAACTACCCTTCACTGCATCGATATAGATAAGTACCTTTAATTGCTTCAATGTAGATAACTACCCTTCAATGCATTGATGTAGCTAATTACCCTTCGCGGCATCGATGTAGATAACTGCCCTTCACTGCGTCAATGTAGATAACTACCATTCACTGCGTCAATGTAGATAACTACCGTTAACTGCGACAATGTAGATAACTACACTTCACTGCGTCGATGTAGATAACTACTGTTCACTGCATCGACGTAGATAACTATGCTTCATCACGTAGATGTAGGTAACTAACCTTCACGGCATCGAAGTAGATAACTACTCTTCACTGCATCCATGTGGATAACTACCCTTCACTGCAAGGATGTAACTAACTACCCTTCGCTGCATCGATATAGATAAGTACCTTTAATTGCGTCAAAGTAGATAACTACCCTTCACTGCATTGATGTAGATAACTACACATCACTGCGTCAATGTAGCTAACTACCCTTCACTGCATCAATATAGATAACTACCCTTCACTACATGGATGTAGATAACTACACTTCACTCCGTCAATGTAGATAACTGCCCTTCACTGCGTCAATGTAGATAACTTACCTTCACTGTATCGATGCAGATAACTGCCAGTCACTGCATAAATGTAGATACCTACGATTCACTACATCAATGTTAATAATTACCCCTCACTGCATCGATGGAGATAACTACCCCTCAGTGCATCGATATAGATAACAACCCTTCACTGCAACAATATACATAACTACCCTTCACTGCATCGATGAACTAATTGACATTCACGGCATCAATGTAGATAAGTACCCTTCACTGCATCGAGAGAGATAACTACCCTTCACCTCAAGGATGTAGCTATCTACCCTTCGGTGCATTGATGTAGATAACTACCTGTCACTGCGTCAATGTAGCTAACTACCCTTCACTGCATCAATATAAATAACTACCCTTCAATGCATCAATGTAGCTAATTACCCTTCGCGGTATCGATGTAGATAACTGCCCTTCACTGCGTCAATGTAGATAACTACCATTCACTGCGTCGAAGTAGATAACAGCCCTTCACTGCGTCAATTTAGCTAACTACCCTTCACTGCATTGATATAGATAAGTACCTTTAATTGCTTCAATGTAGATAACTACCCTTCAATGCATTGATGTAGCTAACTACCCTTCACTGCATCAATGTAGATAACAACCCTTCAATGCATCAATGTAGCTAATTACCCTTCGCGGCATCGATGTAGATAACTGCCCTTCACCGCGTCAATGTAGATAACTATCATTCACTGCGTCAATGTAGATAACTACCCTTCAATGCGTCAATGTAGATAATTACCCTTCGCGGTATCGATGTAGATAACTACCCTTCACTGCGTCAACGTAGATAACTACCACGCACTACGTCAATGTAGGTAACTACCCCTCAATGCATCGATGTAGATAACTACACTTCAGTGCATCGATGTAGATAACTACACTTCACTGCATCGATGTAGATAACCACACTTCACTGCATCGATGAAGAAAACTACCCTTCACAACAGCCATGAGCTAACTGTCATTCACGGCATCAATGTAGATAAGTACCCTTCACTGCATCGATAGAGATAACTACCCTTCACTGCAAGGATGTAGCTAACTACCCTTCGCTGCATCGATATAGATAAGTACCTTTAATTACGTCAATGTAGATAACTACCCTTCACTGCATCGATGTAGATAACTACCCTTCATTGCATCAATTATACATACCTGCCCTTTACTGCATCAATGTAGATAACTGCAATTCAATTCATCGATGCAGATAACAACCCTTCACTGCATCGATGTAGATAACTATACTTCACTGCGTCAATGTAGATAACTACTGTTCATGGCATCGACGTAAATTACAACCCTTCACCACATCGATGTAGATAACTAACCTTCACGGCATCGAAGTAGATAAGTACTCTTCACTGCATCCAAGTTGATAACTACCCGTCACTACATGGATGTAGATAACTGCCCTTCAATGCATCGATGTTGACAACTACCCATCACTTCATCAACGTAGGTAACAACCCTTCACTGTATCCATGTAGATAAACACCCATCACTGCATCAATGTAGATAACGACCCATCACTGCGTCGATGTAGATAACTACTCTTCACTTCATTGATGTAGATAACCACACTTCACTGCATCGATGAAGAAATCTACCCTTCACTGCATCGATGAAGATAACTACCCCTCAGTGCAACGATGTAGATAACAACCCTTCACTGCATCAATATACATAACTACCCTTCACTGCATCGATGAGCTAACTGCCATTCACGGCATCAATGTAGATAAGTACCCTTCACGGCATCGATACAGATAACTACCCTTCACTGCATCGATAGAGATAACTACCCTTCACTGCAAGGATGTAGCTAATTACCCTTCGCTGCATCGATATAGATAAGCACCTTTAATTGTGTGAATGTAGATAATTACCCTTCACTGCATTCATGTAGATAACTACCCATCACTGCATCAATGTAGCTAACTACCTTTCAGTGCATCAATATAGATAACTACCTTTCAATGCATCAATGTAGCTAATTACCCTTCGCGGCATCGGTGTAGATAACTGCCCTTCACTGCTTCAATGTAGGTAACTACCGTTCACTGCGACAATGTAGATAACTACCCTTCACTGCGACAATGTAGATAACTACCCTTCACTGCATCAACGTAAATTAGTAACCCTCATTGCATCGATGTAGATAACTACCTGTCATTGCATCAATTATACATAACTACCCTTTACTGCATCGATGTTGATAACTGCAATTCAATGCATCGATGTAGATAACTACACTTCACTGTGTCAATGTAGATAACTACTCTTCACTGCATCGACGTAGATAACTAATCTTCACTGCATCTATGTAGATAACTACCCTTCGCTACGTGGATGTAGATAACTACATTTCACTCCGTCAATGTAGATAACTGCCCTTCACTGCGTCAGTGCAGATAACTTACCTTCACTGTGACAATGTAGAAAACTACCCCTCACTGCATCGATGTACATAATTACCCTTCACTGCATCGATGTAGATAACCACCCTTCACTGCGTCAATGTAGATAACTACCCCACACTACATCAATGTTAATAACTACCCCTCACTGCATCAATGTAGATCACTACCCCTCATGGCATCGATGTAGATAACTGCCATTCACTGCATCAATGTAGATAACTACCCCGCACTACGGGAATGTAGATAACAACCCTTCACTGCATCAATATACATAACTACCCTTCACTGCATTGATGTAGATAACTACCCATCACTGCGTCAATGTAGCTAACTACCCTTCATTGCATCAATTATACATAACTGACCTTTACTGCATCGATGTAGATAACTGCAATTCAATTCATCGATGTAGATAACAACCCTTCACTGCATCGATGTAGATAACTACCCTTCACTGCGTCAACGTAGATTAGTAACCCTCACTGCATTGATGTAGATAACTACCCTTCATTGCATCAATTCTACATAACTGCCCTTTACTGCATCGATGTAGATAACTGCAATTCAATTCATCGATGTAGATAACAACCCTTCACGGCATCGACGTAGATAACTACCCTTCCCCACATCGATGCAGATAAATAACCTTCACGGCATCGAAGTAGATAACTACTCTTCACTGCATTCATGTAGATAACTGCCCTTCACTACATGGATGTAGCTAAATGCCCTTCAATGCATCGATGTTGATAACTACCCGTCACCGCACCACTGTAGATAACAACCCTTCACTGCATCCATGTAGATAAATACCCTTCACTGCAACAATTTAGATAACAACCCATCACTGCGTCGATGTAGATAACTACTCCTCACTTCATCGATGTAGATAACCACACTTTCACTGCATCAATAAAGAAATCTACCCTTCACTGCATCGATGTAGATAAATACCCTTCAGTGCATCGATGTAGATAACAACCCTTGACTGCATCAATTTACATAACTACGCTTCACCGCATCGATAGGGATAACTACCCTTCACTGAACGGTTGTAGCTAACTACCCTTCGCTGCATCGATATAGATAAGTACGTTTAATTGCGTCAATGTAGATAACTACCCTTCACTGCATTGAGGTAGGTAACTACCCATCACTGCGTCAATGTAGCTAACCACCCTTCACTGCATCAATATAGATAACTACTCTTCAATGCATCAATGTAGTTAATTACCCTTCGCGGCATCGATTTAGATAACTGCCCTTCACTGCGTCAATGTAGATAAATACCGTTCATTGCGTCAATGTAGATAACTACCATTAACTGCAACAATGTAGATAACTACCCTTCACTGCGTCAACATAGATTAGTAACCCTCACTGCATCGATGTAGATAACCACCATTCATTGCATCAATTATACATAACTGCCCTTTACTGCATCGATGTAGACAACTGCAATTCAATTCATCGATGTAGATAACAACCCTTCACTGCATCGATGTAGATAACGATACTTCACTGCGTCAATGTAGATAACTACTGTTCATGGCATCGACATAGATAACTACGCTTCACCACATCGATGTAGATAACTAACGTTCACGGCATCGAAGTAGATAAGTAGTCTTCACTGCATCCATGTAGATAACTACCCTTCACTACATGGATGCAGATAACTGCCCTTCAATGCATCGATGTTGATAACTACCCGTCACTGCATCAATGTAGATAACAACTCTTCACTGCATCCATGTAGATAAATACCCTTCACTGCAACAATGTAGATTACGACCCATCACTGCGTCGATGTAGAGAACTACTCTTCACTTCATCGATGTAGATAACCACAATTCACTGCATCGACGAAGAAATCTACCCTTCACTGCATCAATGTAGATAACTACCCCTCAGTGCATCGATGTAGATAACAACCCTTCACTGCATCGATGTAGATAACGATACTTCACTGCATCAATGTAGATAACTACTGTTCATGGCATCGACGTAGATAACTACCCTTCACCACATTGATGTAGATAACTGGCATCGAAGTAGATAAGTAGTCTTCACTGCATCCATGTAGATAACTATCCGTCACTACATGGATGTAGATAACTGCCCTTCAATGCATCGATGTTGATAACTACCCATCACTGCATCAATGTAGATAACAACCCTTCACTGCATCCATGTAGATAAACACCCTTCACTGCAACAATGTAGATAACGACCCATCACTGCGTCGATGTAGATAACTGCCCTTCACTGCGTCAATATAGATAACTACCCTTCAATGCGTCAATGTAGTTAATTACCTTTCGCGGCATCGATGCAGATAACTGCCCTTCACTGCGTCAACGTAGATAAATACAGTTCACTGCGTCAATGTAGATAACTACCATTCACTGCGACAATGTAGATAACTACCCATCACTGTGTCAACATAGATTAGTAACCCTCACTGCATCGATGTAGATAACTACCCTTCATTGCATCAATTATACATAACTGACCTTTACTGCATCGATGTAGATAACTGCAATTCAATTCATCGATGTAGATAACAACCCTTCACTTCATCGATGTAGATAACTACACTTCACTGCGTCAATGTAGATAACTACTGTTCATGGCATCGACGTAGATAACTACCCTTCACCACATCGATGTAGATAACTAACCTTCCTGGCATCGAAGTAGATAAGTAGTCTTCACTGCATCCATGTAGATAACTACCCGTCACTACATGGACGTAGATAACTGCCCTTCAATGCATCGATGTTGATAACTACCCATCACTGCATCAATGTAGATAACAACCCTTCACTGCATCCATGTAGATAAACACCCTTCACTGCAACAATGTAGATAACGACCCATCACTGCGTCGATGTAGATAACTACCCTTCACTGCATCAATGTAAATATCTACCCTTCACTGCGACGATGTAGATAACTGCCCTTCACTGTGTCGATGTAGATAACTATCGTTCACTGCATCAATGTAGATAACTACTGTTCACTGAGACAATGTAGATAACTACCCTTCACTGCGTCAACGTAGATAACTAACCTTCACGACATCGATGTAGATAACTACCTTTCATTGGATCAATTATACATAACTACCCTTTACTGCATCGATGTAGATAACTGCAATTCACTGCATCGATGTAGATAACTACACTTCACAGCGTCGATGTAGATAACTACTGTTCACTGCATCGACGTAGATAACTACACTTCACCACATCAATGTAGATAACTAACCTTCATGGCATCGAAGTAGATAACTACTCTTCACTGCATCGATGTAGATAACCTCACTTCACTGCATCGATGAAGAAAACTACCCTTCACTACATCCATGAGCTAACTGCCATTCACGGAATCAATGTAGTTAATTACCCTTCGCGGCATCGATGTAGATAACTGCCCTTCATTGCATCAATTATACATAACTGCCCTTTACTGCATCGATGTAGACAACTGCAATTCAATTCATCGATGTAGATAACAACCCTTCACTGCATCGATGTAGATAAGGACACTTCACTGCGTCAATGTAGATAACTACTGTTCATGGCATCGACATAGATAACTACGCTTCACCACATCGATGTAGATAACTAACCTTCATGGCATTGATGTAGATAACTGCCATTCAATGCATCAATGTAGATAACTACCCCGCACTACGGCAATGTAGATAACAACCCTTCACTGCATCAATATACATAACTACCCTTCACTGCATCGATAGAGATAACTACCCTTCACTGCAAGGATGTAGCTAACTACCCTTTGCTGCAAGGATGTAGCTAACTACCCTTCACTGCATCGATATAGATAAGTACCTTTAATTGCTTCAATGTAGATAACTACCCTTCAATGCATTGATGTAGCTAATTACCCTTCGCGGCATCGATGTAGATAACTGCCCTTCACTGCGTCAATGTAGATAACTACCATTCACTGCGTCAATGTAGATAACTACCGTTAACTGCGACAATGTAGATAACTACACTTCACTGCGTCGATGTAGATAACTACTGTTCACTGCATCGACGTAGATAACTATGCTTCATCACGTAGATGTAGGTAACTAACCTTCACGGCATCGAAGTAGATAACTACTCTTCACTGCATCCATGTGGATAACTACCCTTCACTGCAAGGATGTAACTAACTACCCTTCGCTGCATCGATATAGATAAGTACCTTTAATTGCGTCAAAGTAGATAACTACCCTTCACTGCATTGATGTAGATAACTACACATCACTGCGTCAATGTAGCTAACTACCCTTCACTGCATCAATATAGATAACTACCCTTCACTACATGGATGTAGATAACTACACTTCACTCCGTCAATGTAGATAACTGCCCTTCACTGCGTCAATGTAGATAACTTACCTTCACTGTATCGATGCAGATAACTGCCAGTCACTGCATAAATGTAGATACCTACGATTCACTACATCAATGTTAATAATTACCCCTCACTGCATCGATGGAGATAACTACCCCTCAGTGCATCGATATAGATAACAACCCTTCACTGCAACAATATACATAACTACCCTTCACTGCATCGATGAACTAATTGACATTCACGGCATCAATGTAGATAAGTACCCTTCACTGCATCGAGAGAGATAACTACCCTTCACCTCAAGGATGTAGCTATCTACCCTTCGGTGCATTGATGTAGATAACTACCTGTCACTGCGTCAATGTAGCTAACTACCCTTCACTGCATCAATATAAATAACTACCCTTCAATGCATCAATGTAGCTAATTACCCTTCGCGGTATCGATGTAGATAACTGCCCTTCACTGCGTCAATGTAGATAACTACCATTCACTGCGTCGAAGTAGATAACAGCCCTTCACTGCGTCAATTTAGCTAACTACCCTTCACTGCATTGATATAGATAAGTACCTTTAATTGCTTCAATGTAGATAACTACCCTTCAATGCATTGATGTAGCTAACTACCCTTCACTGCATCAATGTAGATAACAACCCTTCAATGCATCAATGTAGCTAATTACCCTTCGCGGCATCGATGTAGATAACTGCCCTTCACCGCGTCAATGTAGATAACTATCATTCACTGCGTCAATGTAGATAACTACCCTTCAATGCGTCAATGTAGCTAATTACCCTTCGCGGTATCGATGTAGATAACTACCCTTCACTGCGTCAACGTAGATAACTACCACGCACTACGTCAATGTAGGTAACTACCCCTCAATGCATCGATGTAGATAACTACACTTCAGTGCATCGATGTAGATAACTACACTTCACTGCATCGATGTAGATAACCACACTTCACTGCATCGATGAAGAAAACTACCCTTCACAACAGCCATGAGCTAACTGTCATTCACGGCATCAATGTAGATAAGTACCCTTCACTGCATCGATAGAGATAACTACCCTTCACTGCAAGGATGTAGCTAACTACCCTTCGCTGCATCGATATAGATAAGTACCTTTAATTACGTCAATGTAGATAACTACCCTTCACTGCATCGATGTAGATAACTACCCTTCATTGCATCAATTATACATACCTGCCCTTTACTGCATCAATGTAGATAACTGCAATTCAATTCATCGATGCAGATAACAACCCTTCACTGCATCGATGTAGATAACTATACTTCACTGCGTCAATGTAGATAACTACTGTTCATGGCATCGACGTAAATTACAACCCTTCACCACATCGATGTAGATAACTAACCTTCACGGCATCGAAGTAGATAAGTACTCTTCACTGCATCCAAGTTGATAACTACCCGTCACTACATGGATGTAGATAACTGCCCTTCAATGCATCGATGTTGACAACTACCCATCACTTCATCAACGTAGGTAACAACCCTTCACTGTATCCATGTAGATAAACACCCATCACTGCATCAATGTAGATAACGACCCATCACTGCGTCGATGTAGATAACTACTCTTCACTTCATTGATGTAGATAACCACACTTCACTGCATCGATGAAGAAATCTACCCTTCACTGCATCGATGAAGATAACTACCCCTCAGTGCAACGATGTAGATAACAACCCTTCACTGCATCAATATACATAACTACCCTTCACTGCATCGATGAGCTAACTGCCATTCACGGCATCAATGTAGATAAGTACCCTTCACGGCATCGATACAGATAACTACCCTTCACTGCATCGATAGAGATAACTACCCTTCACTGCAAGGATGTAGCTAATTACCCTTCGCTGCATCGATATAGATAAGCACCTTTAATTGTGTGAATGTAGATAATTACCCTTCACTGCATTCATGTAGATAACTACCCATCACTGCATCAATGTAGCTAACTACCTTTCAGTGCATCAATATAGATAACTACCTTTCAATGCATCAATGTAGCTAATTACCCTTCGCGGCATCGGTGTAGATAACTGCCCTTCACTGCTTCAATGTAGGTAACTACCGTTCACTGCGACAATGTAGATAACTACCCTTCACTGCGACAATGTAGATAACTACCCTTCACTGCATCAACGTAAATTAGTAACCCTCATTGCATCGATGTAGATAACTACCTGTCATTGCATCAATTATACATAACTACCCTTTACTGCATCGATGTTGATAACTGCAATTCAATGCATCGATGTAGATAACTACACTTCACTGTGTCAATGTAGATAACTACTCTTCACTGCATCGACGTAGATAACTAATCTTCACTGCATCTATGTAGATAACTACCCTTCGCTACGTGGATGTAGATAACTACATTTCACTCCGTCAATGTAGATAACTGCCCTTCACTGCGTCAGTGCAGATAACTTACCTTCACTGTGACAATGTAGAAAACTACCCCTCACTGCATCGATGTACATAATTACCCTTCACTGCATCGATGTAGATAACCACCCTTCACTGCGTCAATGTAGATAACTACCCCACACTACATCAATGTTAATAACTACCCCTCACTGCATCAATGTAGATCACTACCCCTCATGGCATCGATGTAGATAACTGCCATTCACTGCATCAATGTAGATAACTACCCCGCACTACGGGAATGTAGATAACAACCCTTCACTGCATCAATATACATAACTACCCTTCACTGCATTGATGTAGATAACTACCCATCACTGCGTCAATGTAGCTAACTACCCTTCATTGCATCAATTATACATAACTGACCTTTACTGCATCGATGTAGATAACTGCAATTCAATTCATCGATGTAGATAACAACCCTTCACTGCATCGATGTAGATAACTACCCTTCACTGCGTCAACGTAGATTAGTAACCCTCACTGCATTGATGTAGATAACTACCCTTCATTGCATCAATTCTACATAACTGCCCTTTACTGCATCGATGTAGATAACTGCAATTCAATTCATCGATGTAGATAACAACCCTTCACGGCATCGACGTAGATAACTACCCTTCCCCACATCGATGCAGATAAATAACCTTCACGGCATCGAAGTAGATAACTACTCTTCACTGCATTCATGTAGATAACTGCCCTTCACTACATGGATGTAGCTAAATGCCCTTCAATGCATCGATGTTGATAACTACCCGTCACCGCACCACTGTAGATAACAACCCTTCACTGCATCCATGTAGATAAATACCCTTCACTGCAACAATTTAGATAACAACCCATCACTGCGTCGATGTAGATAACTACTCCTCACTTCATCGATGTAGATAACCACACTTTCACTGCATCAATAAAGAAATCTACCCTTCACTGCATCGATGTAGATAAATACCCTTCAGTGCATCGATGTAGATAACAACCCTTGACTGCATCAATTTACATAACTACGCTTCACCGCATCGATAGGGATAACTACCCTTCACTGAACGGTTGTAGCTAACTACCCTTCGCTGCATCGATATAGATAAGTACGTTTAATTGCGTCAATGTAGATAACTACCCTTCACTGCATTGAGGTAGGTAACTACCCATCACTGCGTCAATGTAGCTAACCACCCTTCACTGCATCAATATAGATAACTACTCTTCAATGCATCAATGTAGTTAATTACCCTTCGCGGCATCGATTTAGATAACTGCACTTCACTGCGTCAATGTAGATAAATACCGTTCATTGCGTCAATGTAGATAACTACCATTAACTGCAACAATGTAGATAACTACCCTTCACTGCGTCAACATAGATTAGTAACCCTCACTGCATCGATGTAGATAACCACCCTTCATTGCATCAATTATACATAACTGCCCTTTACTGCATCGATGTAGACAACTGCAATTCAATTCATCGATGTAGATAACAACCCTTCACTGCATCGATGTAGATAACGATACTTCACTGCGTCAATGTAGATAACTACTGTTCATGGCATCGACATAGATAACTACGCTTCACCACATCGATGTAGATAACTAACGTTCACGGCATCGAAGTAGATAAGTAGTCTTCACTGCATCCATGTAGATAACTACCCTTCACTACATGGATGCAGATAACTGCCCTTCAATGCATCGATGTTGATAACTACCCGTCACTGCATCAATGTAGATAACAACTCTTCACTGCATCGATGTAGATAAATACCCTTCACTGCAACAATGTAGATTACGACCCATCACTGCGTCGATGTAGAGAACTACTCTTCACTTCATCGATGTAGATAACCACAATTCACTGCATCGACGAAGAAATCTACCCTTCACTGCATCAATGTAGATAACTACCCCTCAGTGCATCGATGTAGATAACAACCCTTCACTGCATCGATGTAGATAACGATACTTCACTGCGTCAATGTAGATAACTACTGTTCATGGCATCGACGTAGATAACTACCCTTCACCACATTGATGTAGATAACTGGCATCGAAGTAGATAAGTAGTCTTCACTGCATCCATGTAGATAACTATCCGTCACTACATGGATGTAGATAACTGCCCTTCAATGCATCGATGTTGATAACTACCCATCACTGCATCAATGTAGATAACAACCCTTCACTGCATCCATGTAGATAAACACCCTTCACTGCAACAATGTAGATAACGACCCATCACTGCGTCGATGTAGATAACTGCCCTTCACTGCGTCAATGTAGATAACTACCGTTCACTGTGACAATGTAGATAACTACTGTTCATGGCATCGACGTAAATTACTACCCTTCACCACATCGATGTATATAACTAACCTTCACGGCATCGAAGTAGATAAGTACTGTTCACTGCATCCATGTTGATAACTACCCGTCACTACATGGATGTAGATAACTGCCCTTCAATGCATCGATGTAGATAACAACCCTTCACTGCATCGATGTAGATAAGGACACTTCACTGCGTCAATATAGATAACTACTGTTCATGGCATCGACATAGATAACTACGCTTCACCACATCGATGTAGATAACTAACCTTCATGGCATTGATGTAGATAACTACCCTTCGCTGCATTGATGTTGATAACTACCTGTCACTGCGTCAATGTAGCTAACTACCCTTCACTGCATCAATATAAATAGCTACCCTTCAATGCATCAATGTAGCTAATTAACCTTCGAGGTATCGATGTAGATAACTGCCCTTCACTGCGTCAATGTAGATAACTACCATTCACTGCGTCAATGTAGATAACTACCCTTCAATGCATCAATGTAGCTAATTACCCTTCGCGGTATCGATGTAGATAACTGCCCTTCACTGCGTCAATGTAGATAACTACCATTCACTGCGTCGAAGTAGATAACAGCCCTTCACTGCGTCAATTTAGATATCTACCCTTCACTGCAACAATGTAGATAATTACCCTTCACTGCGTCAACGTAGATAACTACCACGCACTACGTCAATGTAGGTAACTACCCCTCAATGCATTGATGTAGATAACTACACTTCAGTGCATCGATGTAGATAACTACACTTCACTACGTCGATGTAGATAACTACTGTTCACTGCGTCGACGTAGATAACTACCCTTCACCACATCAATGTAGATAACTAACTTTCATGGCATCGAAGTAGATAAATACTCTTCACTGCATCGATGTAGATAACCACACTTCACTGCATCAATGAAGAAAACTACCCTTCACAACATCCATGAGCTAACTGTCATTCACGGCATCCATGTAGATAAGTACCCTTCACTGCATCAATATACATAACTACTCTTCACTGCACGGATGTAGCTAACTACCCTTCGCTGCATCAATATAGTTAAGTACCTTTAATTGCGTCAATGTAGGCAACTACCCTTCACTGCATTGATGTAGATAACTACCCGTCACTGCGTCAATGTAGCTAACTACCCTTCACTGCATCAATATAGATAACTACCCTTCAATGTGTCAATGTAGATAATTACCTTTCGCGGCATCGATGCAGATAACTGCCCTACACTGCGTCAACGTAGATAAATACCGCTCACTGCGTCAATGTAGATAACTACCATTCACTGCGACAATGTAGAGAACTACCCATCACTGTGTCAACATAGATTAGTAACCCTCACTGCATCGATGTAGATAACAACCCTTCAATGCGTCAATGTAGCTAACTACCCTTCACTGCATCAATGTAGATAACAACCCTTCAATGCGTCAATGTAGCTAATTACCCTTCGCGGCATCGATGTAGATAACTGCCCTTCACTGCATCGATGTAGACAACTACTGATCACTGCACCGACGTAGATAACTATGCTTCACCACGTAGATGTAGATAACTAACCTTCACGGCATCGAAGTAGATAAGTACCCTTCACTGCATTGAGAGAGATAACTACCCTTCACTGCAAGGATGTAGCTAACTACCCTTCGCTGCATCGATATAGAAAAGTACTTTTAATTGCTTCAATGTAGATAACTACCCTTCACTGCATTGATGTAGATAACTACCCGTCACTGCGTCAATGTAGCTAATTACCCTTCGCAGTATCGATGTAGATAACTGCCCTTCACTGCGTCAATGTAGATAACTACCCGTCACTGCATCAATGTAGCTAACTACCCTTCACTGCATCAATATAGATAACTACCCTTCAATGCGTCAATGTAGTTAATTACCTTTCGCGGCATCGATGTAGATAACTACCATTCACTGCGACAATGTAGATAACTACCCATCACTGAGTCAACATAGATTAGTAACCCTCACTGCATCGATGTAGATAACTACCCTTCATTGCATCAATTATACATAACTGACCTTTACTGCATCGATGTAGATAACTGCAATTCAATTCATCGATGTAGATAACAACCCTTCACTGCATCGATGTAGATAACTACACTTCACTGCGTCAATGTAGATAACTACTGTTCATGGCATCAACGTAGATAACTACCCTTCACCACATCGATGTAGATAACTACCTGTCACTGCATCAATGTAGATAACTGCCCTTCATGGCATCGATGTAGATGACTACTCTTCACAGTATCGATGTAGATAACTATGCTTCACTGTATCGATGTAGATAACTACCCCGCACTAGGGCATTGTAGATAACTATCCCTCAGTGCATCGATGTAGATGACAACCCTTCACTGCATCAATATACGTAACTACCCTTCACTGCCTCGATAGAGATAACTACCCTTCACTGCAAGGATGTAGCTAACTACGCTTCGCTGCATCGATATAGATAAGTACCTTTAATTGCGTCATTGTAGATAACTACCCTTCACTGCATTGATGTAGATAACTACCCATCACTGCGACAATGTAGCTAAGTACCCTTCATTGCATCAATATAGATAACTACCCTTCACTGCATCGATGTAGCTAATTACCCTTTGCGGCATCAATGTAGATAACTGCCCTTCACTGCATCAATGTAGATAACTACCATTCACTGCGTCAATGTAGCTAATTACCCTTCGCGGCATCAATGTAGATAACTGCCCTTCACTGCGTCAATGTAGATAACTACCGTTGACTGTGACAATGTAGATAACTACCCTTCACTGCGTCAACGTAGATTAGTAACCCTCACGGCATCGATGCAGATAACTACCCTTCATTGCATCAATTATACATAACTGCCCTTTACTGCATCGATGTAGATAACTGCAATTCAATGCATCAATGTAGATAACAACCCTTCACGGCATCGATGTAGATATCTATACTTCACTGCGTCAATGTTGATAACTACCGTTCACTGCGACAATGTAGATAACTACCTTTCATTGCGTCCACGTAGATAACTAAACCTCACGGCATCGATGTAGATAACTACCCTGCATTGCATCAATTGTACATAACTGCCCTTTACTGCATCGATGTAGATAACTACCCTTCACTGCATCGATGTAAATAACTACTCTTCACTGCATCCATGTAGATAACTACCCTTCACTACGTGGATGTAGATAACTACATTTCACTCCGTCAATGTAGATAACTGCCCTTCACTGCGTCAGTGTAGATAACTAACCTTCACTGAGACAATGTAGAAAACTACCCCTCACTGCATAGATGTAGATAATTCCCCTTCACTGCATCGATGTAGATAATGACCCTTCACTGCGTCAATGTAGATAACTACCCCGCACTACATCAATGTTAATAACTACCCCTCAGTGCATCGATGTAGATAAGTAACCTTCACGGCATTGATGTAGATAACCGCCATTCAATGCATCAATGTAGATAACTACACCGCACTACGGCAATGTAGATAACAACCCTTCACTGCATCAATATACATAACTACCCTTCACTGCATCGATAGAGATAACTAACCTTCACTGCAAGGATGTAGCTAACTACCCTTCGCTGCAAGGATGCAGCTAACTACCCTTCACTGCATCGATATAGAGAAGTACCTTTAATTGCGTCAATGTAGATAACTACCCTTCAATGCATTGATGTAGATAACTACCCGTCACTGCGACAATGTAGCTAACTACCCTTCACTGCATCAATGTAGATAACAACCCTTCAATGCGTCAATGTAGCTAATTACCCTTCGCGGCATCGATGTAGATAACTGCCCTTCACTGCGTCGATGTAGATAACTACTGTTCACTGCATCGACGTAGATAACTATGCTTCACGGCATCGAAGTAGATAAGTACCCTTCACTGCATTGAGAGAGATAACTAACCTTCACTGCAAGGATGTAGCTAACTACCCTTCGCTGCAAGGATGCAGCTAACTACCCTACACTGCATCGATATAGAGAAGTACCTTTAATTGCGTCAATGTAGATAACTACCCTTCAATGCATTGATGTAGATAACTACCCGTCACTGCGACAATGTAGCTAACTACCCTTCACTGCATCAATGTAGATAACAACCCTTCAATGCGTCAATGTAGCTAATTACCCTTCGCGGCATCGATGTAGATAACTGCCCTTCACTGCGTCGATGTAGATAACTACTGTTCACTGCATCGACGTAGATAACTATGCTTCATGGCATCGAAGTAGATAAGTACCCTTCACTGTATTGAGAGAGATAACTAGCCTTCACTGCAAGGATGTAGCAAACAACCCTTCGCTGCATCGATATAGAAAAGTACTTTTAATTGCTTCAATGTAGATAACTACCCTTCACTGCATTGATGTAGATAACTACCCGTCACTGCGTCAATGTACCTAATTACCCTTCGCAGTATCGATGTAGATAACTGCCCTTCACTGTGTCAATGTAGATAACTACCCGTCACTGCGTCAATGTAGCTAACTACCCTTCAATGCGTCAATGTAGTTAATTACCTTTCGAGGCATCGATGCAGATAACTGCCCTTCACTGCGTCAACGTAGATAAATACAGTTCACTGCGTCAATGTAGATAACTACCATTCAGTGCATCGATGTAGATAACAACCCTTCACTGCAACAATATACATAACTACCCTTCACTGCATCGATGAACTAATTGACATTCACGGCATCAATGTAGATAAGTACCCTTCACTGCATCGAGAGAGATAACTACCCTTCACCTCAAGGATGTAGCTAACTACCCTTCGCTGCATTGATGTAGATAACTACCTGTCACTGCGTCAATGTAGCTAACTACCCTTCACTGCATCAATATAAATAGCTACCCTTCAATGCATCAATGTAGCTAATTACCCTTCGCGGTATCAATGTAGATAACTGCCCTTCACTGCGTCAATGTAGATAACTACCATTCACTGCGTCGAAGTAGATAACAGCCCTTCACTGCGTCAATTTAGCTAACTACCCTTCACTGCATCGATATAGATAAGTACCTTTAATTGCTTCAATGTAGATAACTACCCTTCAATGCATTGATGTAGCTAACTACCCTTCACTGCATCAATGTAGATAACAACCCTTCAATGCATCAATGTAGCTAATTACCCTTCGCGGCATCGATGTAGATAACTGCCCTTCACTGCGTCAATGTAGATAACTACCATTCACTGCGTCAATGTAGATAACTACCGTTCACTGCGACAATGTAGATAACTACACTTCACTGCATCAATGTAGATAACTACTGTTCACTGCATTGAAGTAGATAACTATGCTTCATCACGTAGATGTAGATAACTAACCATCACGGCATCGAAGTAGATAACTACTCTTCACTGCATCCATGTAGATAACTACCCTTCACTGCAAGGATGTAGCTAACTACCCTTCGCTGCATCAATATAGATAAGTACCTTTAATTGCGTCAAAGTAGATAACTACCCTTCACTGCATTGATGTAGATAACTACACATCACTGTGTCAATGTTTCTAACTACCCTTCACAGCATCAATATAGATAACTACCCTTCACTACATGGATGTAGATAACTACCCTTCAATGCATTGATGTAGCTAACTACCCTTCACTGCATCAATGTAGATAACAACCCTTCAATGCATCAATGTAGCTAATTACCCTTCGCGGCATCGATGTAGATAACTGCCCTTCACTGCGTCAATGTAGATAACTACCATTCACTGCGTCAATGTAGATAACTACCGTTCACTGCGACAATGTAGATAACTACTGTTCACTGCATTGAAGTAGATAACTATGCTTCATCACGTTGATGTAGATAACTAACCATCACGGCATCGAAGTAGATAACTACTCTTCACTGCATCCATGTAGATAACTACCCTTCACTGCAAGGATGTAGCTAACTACCCTTCGCTGCATCAATATAGATAAGTACCTTTAATTGCGTCAAAGTAGATAACTACCCTTCACTGCATTGATGTAGATAACTACACATCACTGTGTCAATGTTTTTAACTACCCTTCACAGCATCAATATAGATAACTACCCTTCACTACATGGATGTAGATAACTACACTTCACTCCGTCAATGTAGATAACTGCCCTTCACTGCGTCAATGTAGATAACTTACCTTCACTGTATCGATGTAGATAACTGCCAGTCACTGCATAAATGTAGATACCTACCATTCACTACATCAATGTTAATAATTACCCCTCACTGCATCGATGGAGATAACTACCCCTCAGTGCATCGATGTAGATAACAACCCTTCACTGCATCAATATACATAACTACCCTTCACTGCATCGATGAACTAACTGCCATTCACGGCATCAATGTAGATAACTACCCTTCACTGCATTAAGAGAGATAACTACCCTTGACTGCAAGGATGTAGCTAACTACCCTTCACTGCATCGATATAGAAAAGTACTTTTAATTGCGTCAATGTAGATAACTACCCGTCACTGCGTCAATGTAGCTAACTACCCTTCACTGCATCATTATAAATAGCTACCCTTCAATGCGTCAATGTAGCTAATTAACCTTCGAGGTATCGATGTAGATAACTGCCCTTCACCGCGTCAATGTAGATAACTACCATTCACTGCGTCAATGTAGATAACTACCCTTCAAAGCGTCAATGTAGCTAATTACCCTTTGCGGTATCGATGTAGATAACTACCCTTCACTGCGTCAACGTAGATAACTACCACGCACTACGTCAATGTAGGTAACTACCCCTCAATGCATCGACGTAGATAACTACACTTCAGTGCATCGATGTAGATAACTACACTTCACTGCATCGATGTAGATAACCACACTTCACTGCATCGATGAAGAAAACTACGCTTCACAACATCCATGAGCTAATTGTCATTCACGGCATCAATGTAGATAAGTAACCTTCACTGCATCGATAGAGATAACTACCCTTCACTGCAAGGATGTAGCTAACTACCCTTCGCTGCATCGATATAGATAAGTACCTTTAATTACGTCAATGTAGATAACTACCCTTCACTGCATTGATGTAGATAACTACCCTTCATTGCATCAATTATACATACCTGCCCTTTACTGCATCAATGTAGATAACTGCAATTCAATTCATCGATGCAGATAACAACCCTTCACTGCATCGATGTAGATAACTATACTTCACTGCGTCAATGTAGATAACTACTGTTCATGGCATCGACGTAAATTACAACCCTTCACCACATCGATGTAGATAACTAACCTTCACGGCATCGAAGTAGATAAGTACTCTTCACTGCATCCATGTTGATAACTACCCGTCACTACATGGATGTAGATAACTGCCCTTCAATGCATCGATGTTGACAACTACCCATCACTTCATCAACGTAGGTAACAACCCTTCACTGTATCCATGTAGATAAACACCCATCACTGCATCAATGTAGATAACGACCCATCACTGCGTCAATGTAGATAACTACTCTTCACTTCATTGATGTAGATAACCACACTTCACTGCATCGATGAAGAAATCTACCCTTCACTGCATCGATGAAGATAACTACCCCTCAGTGCAATGATGTAGATAACAACCCTTCACGGCATCGATAGAGATAACTACCCTTCACTGCATCGATAGAGATAACTGCCCTTCACTGCAAGGATGTAGCTAACTACCCTTCGCTGCATCGATATAGATAAGCACCTTTAATTGTGTGAATGTAGATAATTACCCTTCACTGCATTCATGTAGATAACTACCCATCACTGCATCAATGTAGCTAACTACCTTTCAGTGCATCAATATAGATAACTACCTTTCAATGCGTCAATGTAGCTAATTACCCTTCGCGGTATCAATGTAGATAACTGCCCTTCACTGCGTCAATGTAGATAACTACCATTCACTGCGTCGAAGTAGATAACAGCCCTTCACTGCGTCAATTTAGCTAACTACCCTTCACTGCATCGATATAGATAAGTACCTTTAATTGCTTCAATGTAGATAACTACCCTTCAATGCATTGATGTAGCTAACTACCCTTCACTGCATCAATGTAGATAACAACCCTTCAATGCATCAATGTAGCTAATTACCCTTCGCGGCATCGATGTAGATAACTGCCCTTCACTGCGTCAATGTAGATAACTACCATTCACTGCGTCAATGTAGATAACTACCGTTCACTGCGACAATGTAGATAACTACACTTCACTGCATCAATGTAGATAACTACTGTTCACTGCATTGAAGTAGATAACTATGCTTCATCACGTAGATGTAGATAACTAACCATCACGGCATCGAAGTAGATAACTACTCTTCACTGCATCCATGTAGATAACTACCCTTCACTGCAAGGATGTAGCTAACTACCCTTCGCTGCATCAATATAGATAAGTACCTTTAATTGCGTCAAAGTAGATAACTACCCTTCACTGCATTGATGTAGATAACTACACATCACTGTGTCAATGTTTCTAACTACCCTTCACAGCATCAATATAGATAACTACCCTTCACTACATGGATGTAGATAACTACCCTTCAATGCATTGATGTAGCTAACTACCCTTCACTGCATCAATGTAGATAACAACCCTTCAATGCATCAATGTAGCTAATTACCCTTCGCGGCATCGATGTAGATAACTGCCCTTCACTGCGTCAATGTAGATAACTACCATTCACTGCGTCAATGTAGATAACTACCGTTCACTGCGACAATGTAGATAACTACTGTTCACTGCATTGAAGTAGATAACTATGCTTCATCACGTTGATGTAGATAACTAACCATCACGGCATCGAAGTAGATAACTACTCTTCACTGCATCCATGTAGATAACTACCCTTCACTGCAAGGATGTAGCTAACTACCCTTCGCTGCATCAATATAGATAAGTACCTTTAATTGCGTCAAAGTAGATAACTACCCTTCACTGCATTGATGTAGATAACTACACATCACTGTGTCAATGTTTTTAACTACCCTTCACAGCATCAATATAGATAACTACCCTTCACTACATGGATGTAGATAACTACACTTCACTCCGTCAATGTAGATAACTGCCCTTCACTGCGTCAATGTAGATAACTTACCTTCACTGTATCGATGTAGATAACTGCCAGTCACTGCATAAATGTAGATACCTACCATTCACTACATCAATGTTAATAATTACCCCTCACTGCATCGATGGAGATAACTACCCCTCAGTGCATCGATGTAGATAACAACCCTTCACTGCATCAATATACATAACTACCCTTCACTGCATCGATGAACTAACTGCCATTCACGGCATCAATGTAGATAACTACCCTTCACTGCATTAAGAGAGATAACTACCCTTGACTGCAAGGATGTAGCTAACTACCCTTCACTGCATCGATATAGAAAAGTACTTTTAATTGCGTCAATGTAGATAACTACCCGTCACTGCGTCAATGTAGCTAACTACCCTTCACTGCATCATTATAAATAGCTACCCTTCAATGCGTCAATGTAGCTAATTAACCTTCGAGGTATCGATGTAGATAACTGCCCTTCACCGCGTCAATGTAGATAACTACCATTCACTGCGTCAATGTAGATAACTACCCTTCAAAGCGTCAATGTAGCTAATTACCCTTTGCGGTATCGATGTAGATAACTACCCTTCACTGCGTCAACGTAGATAACTACCACGCACTACGTCAATGTAGGTAACTACCCCTCAATGCATCGACGTAGATAACTACACTTCAGTGCATCGATGTAGATAACTACACTTCACTGCATCGATGTAGATAACCACACTTCACTGCATCGATGAAGAAAACTACGCTTCACAACATCCATGAGCTAATTGTCATTCACGGCATCAATGTAGATAAGTAACCTTCACTGCATCGATAGAGATAACTACCCTTCACTGCAAGGATGTAGCTAACTACCCTTCGCTGCATCGATATAGATAAGTACCTTTAATTACGTCAATGTAGATAACTACCCTTCACTGCATTAAGAGAGATAACTACCCTTGACTGCAAGGATGTAGCTAACTACCCTTCACTGCATCGATATAGAAAAGTACTTTTAATTGCGTCAATGTAGATAACTACCCGTCACTGCGTCAATGTAGCTAACTACCCTTCACTGCATCATTATAAATAGCTACCCTTCAATGCGTCAATGTAGCTAATTAACCTTCGAGGTATCGATGTAGATAACTGCCCTTCACCGCGTCAATGTAGATAACTACCATTCACTGCGTCAATGTAGATAACTACCCTTCAAAGCGTCAATGTAGCTAATTACCCTTTGCGGTATCGATGTAGATAACTACCCTTCACTGCGTCAACGTAGATAACTACCACGCACTACGTCAATGTAGGTAACTACCCCTCAATGCATCGACGTAGATAACTACACTTCAGTGCATCGATGTAGATAACTACACTTCACTGCATCGATGTAGATAACCACACTTCACTGCATCGATGAAGAAAACTACGCTTCACAACATCCATGAGCTAATTGTCATTCACGGCATCAATGTAGATAAGTAACCTTCACTGCATCGATAGAGATAACTACCCTTCACTGCAAGGATGTAGCTAACTACCCTTCGCTGCATCGATATAGATAAGTACCTTTAATTACGTCAATGTAGATAACTACCCTTCACTGCATTGATGTAGATAACTACCCTTCATTGCATCAATTATACATACCTGCCCTTTACTGCATCAATGTAGATAACTGCAATTCAATTCATCGATGCAGATAACAACCCTTCACTGCATCGATGTAGATAACTATACTTCACTGCGTCAATGTAGATAACTACTGTTCATGGCATCGACGTAAATTACAACCCTTCACCACATCGATGTAGATAACTAACCTTCACGGCATCGAAGTAGATAAGTACTCTTCACTGCATCCATGTTGATAACTACCCGTCACTACATGGATGTAGATAACTGCCCTTCAATGCATCGATGTTGACAACTACCCATCACTTCATCAACGTAGGTAACAACCCTTCACTGTATCCATGTAGATAAACACCCATCACTGCATCAATGTAGATAACGACCCATCACTGCGTCAATGTAGATAACTACTCTTCACTTCATTGATGTAGATAACCACACTTCACTGCATCGATGAAGAAATCTACCCTTCACTGCATCGATGAAGATAACTACCCCTCAGTGCAATGATGTAGATAACAACCCTTCACGGCATCGATAGAGATAACTACCCTTCACTGCATCGATAGAGATAACTGCCCTTCACTGCAAGGATGTAGCTAACTACCCTTCGCTGCATCGATATAGATAAGCACCTTTAATTGTGTGAATGTAGATAATTACCCTTCACTGCATTCATGTAGATAACTACCCATCACTGCATCAATGTAGCTAACTACCTTTCAGTGCATCAATATAGATAACTACCTTTCAATGCGTCAATGTAGCTAATTACCCTTCGCGGCATCGGTGTAGATAACTGCCCTTCACTGCTTCAAAGTAGGTAACTACCGTTCACTGCGACAATGTAGATAACTACCCTTCACTGCGACAATGTAGATAACTACCCTTCACTGCGTCAACGTAAATTAGTAACCCTCATTGCATCGATGTAGATAACTACCTGTCATTGCATCAATTATACATAACTACCCTTTACTGCATCAATGTTGATAACTGCAATTCAATGCATCGATGTAGATAACTACACTTCACTGTGTCAATGTAGATAACTACTCTTCACTGCATCGACGTAGATAAATAATCTTCACTGCATCTATGTAGATAACTACCCTTCGCTACGTGGATGTAGATAACTACATTTCACTCCGTCAATGTAGATAACTGCCCTTCACTGCGTCAGTGCAGATAACTTACCTTCACTGTGACAATGTAGAAAACTACCCCTCACTGCATCGATGTACATAATTACCCTTCACTGCATCGATGTAGATAACCACCCTTCGCTGCATCAATATAGATAAGTACCTTTAATTGCGTCAAAGTAGATAACTACCCTTCACTGCATCGATGTAGATAACTACCCTTCATTGCATCAATTATACATAACTGCCCTTTACTGCATCAATGTAGATAACTGCAATTCAATTCATCGATGCAGATAACAACCCTTCACTGCATCGATGTAGATAACTATACTTCACTGCGTCAATGTAGATAACTACTGTTCATGGCATCGACGTAAATTACTACCCTTCACCACATCGATGTAGATAACTAACCTTCACGGCATCGAAGTAGATAAGTACTCTTCACTGCATCCATGTTGATAACTACCCGTCACTACATGGATGTAGATAACTGCCCTTCAATGCATCGATGTTGACAACTACCCATCACTTCATCAACGTAGGTAACAACCCTTCACTGTATCCATGTAGATAAACACCCATCACTGCATCAATGTAGATAACGACCCATCACTGCGTCAATGTAGATAACTACTCTTCACTTCATTGATGTAGATAACCACACTTCACTGCATCGATGAAGAAATCTACCCTTCACTGCATCGATGAAGATAACTACACCTCAGTGCAACGATGTAGATAACAACCCTTCACTGCATCAATATACATAACTACCTTTCACTGCATCGATGAGCTAACTGCCATTCACGGCATCAATGTAGATAAGTACCCTTCACGGCATCGATAGAGATAACTGCCCTTCACTGCAAGGATGTAGCTAACTACCCTTCGCTGCATCGATATAGATAAGCACCTTTAATTGTGTGAATGTAGATAATTACCCTTCACTGCATTCATGTAGATAACTACCCATCACTGCATCAATGTAGCTAACTACCTTTCAGTGCATCAATATAGATAACTACCTTTCAATGCGTCAATGTAGCTAATTACCCTTCGCGGCATCGGTGTAGATAACTGCCCTTCACTGCTTCAATGTAGGTAACTACCGTTCACTGCGACAATGTAGATAACTACCCTTCACTGCGACAATGTAGATAACTACCCTTCACTGCGTCAACATAAATTAGTAACCCTCATTGCATCGATGTAGATAACTACCTGTCATTGCATCAATTATACATAACTACCCTTTACTGCATCGATGTTGATAACTGCAATTCAATGCATCGATGTAGATAACTACACTTCACTGTGTCAATGTAGATAACTACTCTTCACTGCATCGATGTAGATAACTAATCTTCACTGCATCTATGTAGATAACTACCCTTCGCTACGTGGATGTAGATAACTACATTTCACTCCGTCAATGTAGATAACTGCCCTTCACTGCGTCAGTGCAGATAACTTACCTTCACTGTGACAATGTAGAAATCTACCCCTCACTGCATCGATGTACATAATTACCCTTCACAGCATCGATGTAGATAACCACCCTTCGCTGCATCAATATAGATAAGTACCTTTAATTGCGTCAAAGTAGATAACTACCCTTCACTGCATTGATGTAGATAACTACACATCACTGTGTCAATGTTTCTAACTACCCTTCACAGCATCAATATAGATAACTACCCTTCACTACATGGATGTAGATAACTACACTTCACTCCGTCAATGTAGATAACTGCCCTTCACTGCGTCAATGTAGATAACTTACCTTCACTGTATCGATGTAGATAACTGCCAGTCACTGCATAAATGTAGATACCTACCATTCACTACATCAATGTTAATAATTACCCCTCACTGCATCGATGGAGATAACTACCCCTCAGTGCATCGATGTAGATAACAACCCTTCACTGCATCAATATACATAACTACCCTTCACTGCATCGATGAACTAACTGCCATTCACGGCATCAATGTAGATAAGTACCCTTCACTGCATTAAGAGAGATAACTACCCTTGACTGCAAGGATGTAGCTAACTACCCTTCACTGCATCGATATAGAAAAGCACTTTTAATTGCGTCAATGTAGATAACTACCCTTCACTGCATTGATGTAGATAACTACCCGTCACTGCGTCAATGTAGCTAACTACACTTCACTGCATCAATATAAATAGCTACCCTTCAATGCGTCAATGTAGCTAATTAACCTTCGCGGCATCGATGTAGATAACTGCCCTTCACTGCGTCGATGTAGATAACTACTGTTCACTGCATCGACGTAGATAACTATGCTTCACGGCATCGAAGTAGATAAGTACCCTTCACTGCATTGAGAGAGATAACTAGCCTTCACTGCAAGGATGTAGCAAACAACCCTTCGCTGCATCGATATAGAAAAGTACTTTTAATTGCTTCAATGTAGATAACTACCCTTCACTGCATTGATGTAGATAACTACCCGTCACTGCGTCAATGTAGCTAATTACCCTTCGCAGTATCGATGTAGATAACTGCCCTTCACTGCGTCAATGTAGATAACTACCCGTCACTGCGTCAATGTTGCTAACTACCCTTCACTGCATCAATATAGATAACTACCCTTCAAAGCGTCAATGTAGCTAATTACCCTTTGCGGTATCGATGTAGATAACTACCCTTCACTGCGTCAACGTAGATAACTACCACGCACTACGTCAATGTAGGTAACTACCCCTCAATGCATCGACGTAGATAACTACACTTCAGTGCATCGATGTAGATAACTACACTTCACTGCATCGATGTAGATAACCACACTTCACTGCATCGATGAAGAAAACTACCCTTCACAACATCCATGAGCTAACTGTCATTCACGGCATCAATGTAGATAAGTAACCTTCACTGCATCGATAGAGATAACTACCCTTCACTGCAAGGATGTAGCTAACTACCCTTCGCTGCATCGATATAGATAAGTACCTTTAATTACGTCAATGTAGATAACTACCCTTCACTGCATTGATGTAGATAACTACCCTTCATTGCATCAATTATACATACCTGCCCTTTACTGCATCAATGTAGATAACTGCAATTCAATTCATCGATGCAGATAACAACCCTTCACTGCATCGATGTAGATAACTATACTTCACTGCGTCAATGTAGATAACTACTGTTCATGGCATCGACGTAAATTACAACCCTTCACCACATCGATGTAGATAACTAACCTTCACGGCATCGAAGTAGATAAGTACTCTTCACTGCATCCATGTTGATAACTACCCGTCACTACATGGATGTAGATAACTGCCCTTCAATGCATCGATGTTGACAACTACCCATCACTTCATCAACGTAGGTAACAACCCTTCACTGTATCCATGTAGATAAACACCCATCACTGCATCAATGTAGATAACGACCCATCACTGCGTCAATGTAGATAACTACTCTTCACTTCATTGATGTAGATAACCACACTTCACTGCATCGATGAAGAAATCTACCCTTCACTGCATCGATGAAGATAACTACCCCTCAGTGCAACGATGTAGATAACAACCCTTCACTGCATCAATATACATAACTACCCTTCACTGCATCGATGAGCTAACTGCCATTCACGGCATCAATGTAGATAAGTACCCTTCACGGCATCGATAGAGATAACTACCCTTCACTGCATCGATAGAGATAACTGCCCTTCACTGCAAGGATGTAGCTAACTACCCTTCGCTGCATCGATATAGATAAGCACCTTTAATTGTGTGAATGTAGATAATTACCCTTCACTGCATTCATGTAGATAACTACCCATCACTGCATCAATGTAGCTAACTACCTTTCAGTGCATCAATATAGATAACTACCTTTCAATGCGTCAATGTAGCTAATTACCCTTCGCGGCATCGGTGTAGATAACTGCCCTTCACTGCTTCAAAGTAGGTAACTACCGTTTACTGCGACAATGTAGATAACTACCCTTCACTGCGACAATGTAGATAACTACCCTTCACTGCGTCAACGTAAATTAGTAACCCTCATTGCATCGATGTAGATAACTACCTGTCATTGCATCAATTATACATAACTACCCTTTACTGCATCAATGTTGATAACTGCAATTCAATGCATCGATGTAGATAACTACACTTCACTGTGTCAATGTAGATAACTACTCTTCACTGCATCGACGTAGATAACTAATCTTCACTGCATCTATGTAGATAACTACCCTTCGCTACGTGGATGTAGATAACTACATTTCACTCCGTCAATGTAGATAACTGCCCTTCACTGCGTCAGTGCAGATAACTTACCTTCACTGTGACAATGTAGAAAACTACCCCTCACTGCATCGATGTACATAATTACCCTTCACTGCATCGATGTAGATAACCACCCTTCGCTGCATCAATATAGATAAGTACCTTTAATTGCGTCAAAGTAGATAACTACCCTTCACTGCATCGATGTAGATAACTACCCTTCATTGCATCAATTATACATAACTGCCCTTTACTGCATCAATGTAGATAACTGCAATTCAATTCATCGATGCAGATAACAACCCTTCACTGCATCGATGTAGATAACTATACTTCACTGCGTCAATGTAGATAACTACTGTTCATGGCATCGACGTAAATTACTACCCTTCACCACATCGATGTAGATAACTAACCTTCACGGCATCGAAGTAGATAAGTACTCTTCACTGCATCCATGTTGATAACTACCCGTCACTACATGGATGTAGATAACTGCCCTTCAATGCATCGATGTTGACAACTACCCATCACTTCATCAACGTAGGTAACAACCCTTCACTGTATCCATGTAGATAAACACCCATCACTGCATCAATGTAGATAACGACCCATCACTGCGTCAATGTAGATAACTACTCTTCACTTCATTGATGTAGATAACCACACTTCACTGCATCGATGAAGAAATCTACCCTTCACTGCATCGATGAAGATAACTACACCTCAGTGCAACGATGTAGATAACAACCCTTCACTGCATCAATATACATAACTACCTTTCACTGCATCGATGAGCTAACTGCCATTCACGGCATCAATGTAGATAAGTACCCTTCACGGCATCGATAGAGATAACTGCCCTTCACTGCAAGGATGTAGCTAACTACCCTTCGCTGCATCGATATAGATAAGCACCTTTAATTGTGTGAATGTAGATAATTACCCTTCACTGCATTCATGTAGATAACTACCCATCACTGCATCAATGTAGCTAACTACCTTTCAGTGCATCAATATAGATAACTACCTTTCAATGCGTCAATGTAGCTAATTACCCTTCGCGGCATCGGTGTAGATAACTGCCCTTCACTGCTTCAATGTAGGTAACTACCGTTCACTGCGACAATGTAGATAACTACCCTTCACTGCGACAATGTAGATAACTACCCTTCACTGCGTCAACATAAATTAGTAACCCTCATTGCATCGATGTAGATAACTACCTGTCATTGCATCAATTATACATAACTACCCTTTACTGCATCGATGTTGATAACTGCAATTCAATGCATCGATGTAGATAACTACACTTCACTGTGTCAATGTAGATAACTACTCTTCACTGCATCGACGTAGATAACTAATCTTCACTGCATCTATGTAGATAACTACCCTTCGCTACGTGGATGTAGATAACTACATTTCACTCCGTCAATGTAGATAACTGCCCTTCACTGCGTCAGTGCAGATAACTTACCTTCACTGTGACAATGTAGAAATCTACCCCTCACTGCATCGATGTACATAATTACCCTTCACAGCATCGATGTAGATAACCACCCTTCGCTGCATCAATATAGATAAGTACCTTTAATTGCGTCAAAGTAGATAACTACCCTTCACTGCATTGATGTAGATAACTACACATCACTGTGTCAATGTTTCTAACTACCCTTCACAGCATCAATATAGATAACTACCCTTCACTACATGGATGTAGATAACTACACTTCACTCCGTCAATGTAGATAACTGCCCTTCACTGCGTCAATGTAGATAACTTACCTTCACTGTATCGATGTAGATAACTGCCAGTCACTGCATAAATGTAGATACCTACCATTCACTACATCAATGTTAATAATTACCCCTCACTGCATCGATGGAGATAACTACCCCTCAGTGCATCGATGTAGATAACAACCCTTCACTGCATCAATATACATAACTACCCTTCACTGCATCGATGAACTAACTGCCATTCACGGCATCAATGTAGATAAGTACCCTTCACTGCATTAAGAGAGATAACTACCCTTGACTGCAAGGATGTAGCTAACTACCCTTCACTGCATCGATATAGAAAAGTACTTTTAATTGCATCAATGTAGATAACTACCCTTCACTGCATTGATGTAGATAACTACCCGTCACTGCGTCAATGTAGCTAACTACACTTCACTGCATCAATATAAATAGCTACCCTTCAATGCGTCAATGTAGCTAATTAACCTTCGAGGTATCGATGTAGATAACTGCCCTTCACTGCGTCAATGTAGATAACTACCATTCACTGCGTCAATGTAGATAACTACCCTTCAATGCGTCAATGTAGCTAATTACCCTTCGCTGCATCGATGTAGATAACTGCCCTTCACTGCGTCGATGTAGATAACTACTGTTCACTGCATCGACGTAGATAACTATGCTTCACGGCATCGAAGTAGATAAGTACCCTTCACTGCATTGAGAGAGATAACTAGACTTCACTGCAAGGATGTAGCAAACAACCCTTCGCTGCATCGATATAGAAAAGTACTTTTAATTGCTTCAATGTAGATAACTACCCTTCACTGCATTGATGTAGATAACTACCCGTCACTGCGTCAATGTAGCTAATTACCCTTCGCAGTATCGATGTAGATAACTGCCCTTCACTGCGTCAATGTAGAGAACTACCCGTCACTGCGTCAATGTAGCTAACTACCCTTCACTGCATCAATATAGATAACTACCCTTCAATGCGTCAATGTAGTTAATTACCTTTCGCGGCATCGATGCAGATAACTGCCCTTCACTGCGTCAACGTAGATAAATACAGTTCACTGCGTCAATGTAGATAACTACCATTCAGTGCATCGATGTAGATAACAACCCTTCACTGCAACAATATACATAACTACCCTTCACTGCATCGATGAACTAATTGACATTCACGGCATCAATGTAGATAAGTACCCTTCACTGCATCGAGAGAGATAACTACCCTTCACCTCAAGGATGTAGCTAACTACCCTTCGCTGCATTGATGTAGATAACTACCTGTCACTGCGTCAATGTAGCTAACTACCCTTCACTGCATCAATATAAATAGCTACCCTTCAATGCATCAATGTAGCTAATTACCATTCGCGGTATCAATGTAGATAACTGCCCTTCACTGCGTCAATGTAGATAACTACCATTCACTGCGTCGAAGTAGATAACAGCCCTTCACTGCGTCAATTTAGCTAACAACCCTTCACTGCATCGATATAGATAAGTACCTTTAATTGCTTCAATGTAGATAACTACCCTTCAATGCATTGATGTAGCTAACTACCCTTCACTGCATCAATGTAGATAACAACCCTTCAATGCATCAATGTAGCTAATTACCCTTCGCGGCATCGATGTAGATAACTGCCCTTCACTGCGTCAATGTAGATAACTACCGTTCACTGCGACAATGTAGATAACTACACTTCACTGCGTCAATGTAGATAACTACTGTTCACTGCATTGAAGTAGATAACTATGCTTCATCACGTAGATGTAGATAACTAACCATCACGGCATCGAAGTAGATAACTACTCTTCACTGCATCCATGTAGATAACTACCCTTCACTGCAAGGATGTAGCTAACTACCCTTCGCTGCATCAATATAGATAAGTACCTTTAATTGCGTCAAAGTAGATAACTACCCTTCACTGCATTGATGTAGATAACTACACATCACTGTGTCAATGTTTCTAACTACCCTTCACAGCATCAATATAGATAACTACCCTTCACTACATGGATGTAGATAACTACCCTTCAATGCATTGATGTAGCTAACTACCCTTCACTGCATCAATGTAGATAACAACCCTTCAATGCATCAATGTAGCTAATTACCCTTCGCGGCATCGATGTAGATAACTGCCCTTCACTGCATCAATGTAGATAACTACCATTCACTGCGTCAATGTAGATAACTACCGTTCACTGCGACAATGTAGATAACTACACTTCACTGCGTCAATGTAGATAACTACTGTTTACTGCATTGAAGTAGATAACTATGCTTCATCACGTAGATGTAGATAACTAACCATCACGGCATCGAAGTAGATAACTACTCTTCACTGCATCCATGTAGATAACTACCCTTCACTGCAAGGATGTAGCTAACTACCCTTCGCTGCATCAATATAGATAAGTACCTTTAATTGCGTCAAAGTAGATAACTACCCTTCACTGCATTGATGTAGATAACTACACATCACTGTGTCAATGTTTCTCACTACCCTTCACAGCATCAATATAGATAACTACCCTTCACTACATGGATGTAGATAACTACACTTCACTCCGTCAATGTAGATAACTGCCCTTCACTGCGTCAATGTAGATAACTTACCTTCACTGTATCGATGTAGATAACTGCCAGTCACTGCATAAATGTAGATACCTACCATTCACTACATCAATGTTAATAATTACCCCTCACTGCATCGATGGAGATAACTACCCCTCAGTGCATCGATGTAGATAACAACCCTTCACTGCATCAATATACATAACTACCCTTCACTGCATCGATGAACTAACTGCCATTCACGGCATCAATGTAGATAAGTACCCTTCACTGCATTAAGAGAGATAACTACCCTTGACTGCAAGGATGTAGCTAACTACCCTTCACTGCATCGATATAGAAAAGTACTTTTAATTGCATCAATGTAGATAACTACCCTTCACTGCATTGATGTAGATAACTACCCGTCACTGCGTCAATGTAGCTAACTACACTTCACTGCATCAATATAAATAGCTACCCTTCAATGCGTCAATGTAGCTAATTAACCTTCGAGGTATCGATGTAGATAACTGCCCTTCACTGCGTCAATGTAGATAACTACCATTCACTGCGTCAATGTAGATAACTACCCTTCAATGCGTCAATGTAGCTAATTACCCTTCGCTGCATCGATGTAGATAACAACCCTTCACTGCATCAATATACATAACTACCTTTCACTGCATCGATGAGCTAACTGCCATTCACGGCATCAATGTAGATAAGTACCCTTCACGGCATCGATAGAGATAACTGCCCTTCACTGCAAGGATGTAGCTAACTACCCTTCGCTGCATCGATATAGATAAGCACCTTTAATTGTGTGAATGTAGATAATTACCCTTCACTGCATTCATGTAGATAACTACCCATCACTGCATCAATGTAGCTAACTACCTTTCAGTGCATCAATATAGATAACTACCTTTCAATGCGTCAATGTAGCTAATTACCCTTCGCGGCATCGGTGTAGATAACTGCCCTTCACTGCTTCAATGTAGGTAACTACCGTTCACTGCGACAATGTAGATAACTACCCTTCACTGCGACAATGTAGATAACTACCCTTCACTGCGTCAACATAAATTAGTAACCCTCATTGCATCGATGTAGATAACTACCTGTCATTGCATCAATTATACATAACTACCCTTTACTGCATCGATGTTGATAACTGCAATTCAATGCATCGATGTAGATAACTACACTTCACTGTGTCAATGTAGATAACTACTCTTCACTGCATCGACGTAGATAACTAATCTTCACTGCATCTATGTAGATAACTACCCTTCGCTACGTGGATGTAGATAACTACATTTCACTCCGTCAATGTAGATAACTGCCCTTCACTGCGTCAGTGCAGATAACTTACCTTCACTGTGACAATGTAGAAATCTACCCCTCACTGCATCGATGTACATAATTACCCTTCACAGCATCGATGTAGATAACCACCCTTCGCTGCATCAATATAGATAAGTACCTTTAATTGCGTCAAAGTAGATAACTACCCTTCACTGCATTGATGTAGATAACTACACATCACTGTGTCAATGTTTCTAACTACCCTTCACAGCATCAATATAGATAACTACCCTTCACTACATGGATGTAGATAACTACACTTCACTCCGTCAATGTAGATAACTGCCCTTCACTGCGTCAATGTAGATAACTTACCTTCACTGTATCGATGTAGATAACTGCCAGTCACTGCATAAATGTAGATACCTACCATTCACTACATCAATGTTAATAATTACCCCTCACTGCATCGATGGAGATAACTACCCCTCAGTGCATCGATGTAGATAACAACCCTTCACTGCATCAATATACATAACTACCCTTCACTGCATCGATGAACTAACTGCCATTCACGGCATCAATGTAGATAAGTACCCTTCACTGCATTAAGAGAGATAACTACCCTTGACTGCAAGGATGTAGCTAACTACCCTTCACTGCATCGATATAGAAAAGTACTTTTAATTGCATCAATGTAGATAACTACCCTTCACTGCATTGATGTAGATAACTACCCGTCACTGCGTCAATGTAGCTAACTACACTTCACTGCATCAATATAAATAGCTACCCTTCAATGCGTCAATGTAGCTAATTAACCTTCGAGGTATCGATGTAGATAACTGCCCTTCACTGCGTCAATGTAGATAACTACCATTCACTGCGTCAATGTAGATAACTACCCTTCAATGCGTCAATGTAGCTAATTACCCTTCGCTGCATCGATGTAGATAACTGCCCTTCACTGCGTCGATGTAGATAACTACTGTTCACTGCATCGACGTAGATAACTATGCTTCACGGCATCGAAGTAGATAAGTACCCTTCACTGCATTGAGAGAGATAACTAGACTTCACTGCAAGGATGTAGCAAACAACCCTTCGCTGCATCGATATAGAAAAGTACTTTTAATTGCTTCAATGTAGATAACTACCCTTCACTGCATTGATGTAGATAACTACCCGTCACTGCGTCAATGTAGCTAATTACCCTTCGCAGTATCGATGTAGATAACTGCCCTTCACTGCGTCAATGTAGAGAACTACCCGTCACTGCGTCAATGTAGCTAACTACCCTTCACTGCATCAATATAGATAACTACCCTTCAATGCGTCAATGTAGTTAATTACCTTTCGCGGCATCGATGCAGATAACTGCCCTTCACTGCGTCAACGTAGATAAATACAGTTCACTGCGTCAATGTAGATAACTACCATTCAGTGCATCGATGTAGATAACAACCCTTCACTGCAACAATATACATAACTACCCTTCACTGCATCGATGAACTAATTGACATTCACGGCATCAATGTAGATAAGTACCCTTCACTGCATCGAGAGAGATAACTACCCTTCACCTCAAGGATGTAGCTAACTACCCTTCGCTGCATTGATGTAGATAACTACCTGTCACTGCGTCAATGTAGCTAACTACCCTTCACTGCATCAATATAAATAGCTACCCTTCAATGCATCAATGTAGCTAATTACCATTCGCGGTATCAATGTAGATAACTGCCCTTCACTGCGTCAATGTAGATAACTACCATTCACTGCGTCGAAGTAGATAACAGCCCTTCACTGCGTCAATTTAGCTAACAACCCTTCACTGCATCGATATAGATAAGTACCTTTAATTGCTTCAATGTAGATAACTACCCTTCAATGCATTGATGTAGCTAACTACCCTTCACTGCATCAATGTAGATAACAACCCTTCAATGCATCAATGTAGCTAATTACCCTTCGCGGCATCGATGTAGATAACTGCCCTTCACTGCGTCAATGTAGATAACTACCGTTCACTGCGACAATGTAGATAACTACACTTCACTGCGTCAATGTAGATAACTACTGTTCACTGCATTGAAGTAGATAACTATGCTTCATCACGTAGATGTAGATAACTAACCATCACGGCATCGAAGTAGATAACTACTCTTCACTGCATCCATGTAGATAACTACCCTTCACTGCAAGGATGTAGCTAACTACCCTTCGCTGCATCAATATAGATAAGTACCTTTAATTGCGTCAAAGTAGATAACTACCCTTCACTGCATTGATGTAGATAACTACACATCACTGTGTCAATGTTTCTAACTACCCTTCACAGCATCAATATAGATAACTACCCTTCACTACATGGATGTAGATAACTACCCTTCAATGCATTGATGTAGCTAACTACCCTTCACTGCATCAATGTAGATAACAACCCTTCAATGCATCAATGTAGCTAATTACCCTTCGCGGCATCGATGTAGATAACTGCCCTTCACTGCATCAATGTAGATAACTACCATTCACTGCGTCAATGTAGATAACTACCGTTCACTGCGACAATGTAGATAACTACACTTCACTGCGTCAATGTAGATAACTACTGTTTACTGCATTGAAGTAGATAACTATGCTTCATCACGTAGATGTAGATAACTAACCATCACGGCATCGAAGTAGATAACTACTCTTCACTGCATCCATGTAGATAACTACCCTTCACTGCAAGGATGTAGCTAACTACCCTTCGCTGCATCAATATAGATAAGTACCTTTAATTGCGTCAAAGTAGATAACTACCCTTCACTGCATTGATGTAGATAACTACACATCACTGTGTCAATGTTTCTCACTACCCTTCACAGCATCAATATAGATAACTACCCTTCACTACATGGATGTAGATAACTACACTTCACTCCGTCAATGTAGATAACTGCCCTTCACTGCGTCAATGTAGATAACTTACCTTCACTGTATCGATGTAGATAACTGCCAGTCACTGCATAAATGTAGATACCTACCATACACTACATCAATGTTAATAATTACCCCTCACTGCATCGATGGAGATAACTACCCCTCAGTGCATCGATGTAGATAACAACCCTTCACTGCATCAATATACATAACTACCCTTCACTGCATCGATGAACTAACTGCCATTCACGGCATCAATGTAGATAAGTACCCTTCACTGCATTAAGAGAGATAACTACCCTTGACTGCAAGGATGTAGCTAACTACCCTTCACTGCATCGATATAGAAAAGTACTTTTAATTTCGTCAATGTAGATAACTAACCTTCACTGCATTGATGTAGATAACTACCCGTCACTGCGTCAATGTAGCTAACTACACTTCACTGCATCAATATAAATAGCTACCCTTCAATGCGTCAATGTAGCTAATTAACCTTCGAGGTATCGATGTAGATAACTGCCCTTCACTGCGTCAATGTAGATAACTACCATTCACTGCGTCAATGTAGATAACTACCCTTCAATGCGTCAATGTAGCTAATTACCCTTCGCGGTATCGATGTAGATAACCACCCTTCACTGCGTCAACGTAGATAACTACCACACACTACGTCAATGTAGGTAACTACCCCTCAATGCATCGATGTAGATAACTACACTTCAGTACATCGATGTAGATAACTACATGACACTGCATCGATGTAGATAACCACACTTCACTGCATCGATGAAGAAAACTACCCTTCACAACATCCATGAGCTAACTGTCATTCACGGCATCAATGTAGATAACTACCCTTCACTGCAAGGATGTAGCTAACTACCCTTCGCTGCATCGATATAGATAAGTACCTTTAATTACGTCAATGTAGATAACTACCCTTCACTGCATCGATGTAGATAACTACCCTTCATTGCATCAATTATACATAACTGCCCTTTACTGCATCAATGTAGATAACTGCAATTCAATTCATCGATGCAGATAACAACCCTTCACTGCATCGATGTAGATAACTATACTTCACTGCGTCAATGTAGATAACTACTGTTCATGGCATCGACGTAAATTACTACCCTTCACCACATCGATGTAGATAACTAACCTTCACGGCATCGAAGTAGATAAGTACTCTTCACTGCATCCATGTTGATAACTACCCATCACTACATGGATGTAGATAACTGCCCTTCAATGCATCGATGTTGACAACTACCCATCACTTCATCAACGTAGGTAACAACCCTTCACTGTATCCATGTAGATAAACACGCATCACTGCATCAATGTAGATAACGACCCATCACTGCGTCGATGTAGATAACTACTCTTCACTTCATTGATGTAGATAACCACACTTCACTGCATCGATGAAGATAACTACCCCTCAGTGCAACGATGCAGATAACAACCCTTCACTGCATTAATATACATAACTACCCTTCACTGCATCGATGAGCTAACTGCCATTCACGGCATCAATGTAGATAAGTACCCTTCACGGCATCGATATTGAGATAACTACCCTTCACTGCATCGATAGAGATAACTACCCTTCACTGCAAGGATGTAGCTAACTACCCTTCGCTGCATCGATATAGATAAGCACCTTTAATTGTGTGAATGCAGATAATTACCCTTCACTGCATTCATGTAGATAACTACCCATCACTGCATCAATGTAGCTAACTACCTTTCAGTACATCAATATAGATAACTACCTTTCAATGCGTCAATGTAGCTAATTACCCTTCGCGGCATCGGTGTAGATAACTGCCCTTCACTGCTTCAATGTAGGTAACTACCGTTCACTGCGACAATGTAGATAACTACCCTTCACTGCGACAATGTAGATAACTACCCTTCACTGCGTCAACGTAAATTAGTAACCCTCATTGCATCGATGTAGATAACTACCTGTCATTGCATCAATTATACATAACTACCCTTTACTGCATCGATGTTGATAACTGCAATTCAATGCATCGATGTAGATAACTACACTTCACTGTGTCAATGTAGATAACTACTCTTCACTGCATCGACGTAGATAACTAATCTTCACTGCATCTATGTAGATAACTACCCTTCGCTACGTGGATGTAGATAACTACATTTCACTCCGTCAATGTAGATAACTGCCCTTCACTGCGTCAGTGCAGATAACTTACCTTCACTGTGACAATGTAGAAAACTACCCCTCACTGCATCGATGTACATAATTACCCTTCACTGCATCGATGTAGATAACCACCCTTCACTGCGTCAATGTAGATAACTACACCACACTACATCAATGTTAATAACTACCCCTCACTGCATCAATGTAGATCACTACCCCTCATGGCATCGATGTAGATAACTGCCATTCACTGCATCAATGTAGATAACTACCCCGCACTACGGGAATGTAGATAACAACCCTTCACTGCATCAATATACATAACTACCCTTCACTGCATTGATGTAGATAACTACCCATCACTGCGTCAATGTAGCTAACTACCCTTCATTGCATCAATTATACATAACTGACCTTTACTGCATCGATGTAGATAACTGCAATTCAATTCATCGATGTAGATAACAACCCTTCACTGCATCGATGTAGATAACTACCCTTCACTGCGTCAATGTAGATTAGTAACCCTCACTGCATTGATGTAGATAACTACCCTTCATTGCATCAATTCTACATAACTGCCCTTTACTGCATCGATGTAGATAACTGCAATTCAATTCATCGATGTAGATAACAACCCTTCACGGCATCGAAGTAGATAACTACCCTTCCCCACATCGATGCAGATAACTAACCTTCACGGCATCGAAGTAGATAACTACTCTTCACTGCATTCATGTAGATAACTGCCCTTCACTACATGGATGTAGCTAAATGCCCTTCAATGCATCGATGTTGATAACTACCCGTCACCGCACCACTGTAGATAACAACCCTTCACTGCATCCATGTAGATAAATACCCTTCACTGCAACAATTTAGATAACGACCCATCACTGCGTCGATGTAGATAACTACTCCTCACTTCATCGATGTAGATAACCACACTTTCACTGCATCAATAAAGAAATCTACCCTTCACTGCATCGATGTAGATAAATACCCTTCAGTGCATCGATGTAGATAACAACCCTTGACTGCATCAATTTACATAACTACGCTTCACCGCATCGATAGGGATAACTACCCTTCACTGAACGGTTGTAGCTAACTACCCTTCGCTGCATCGATATAGATAAGTACGTTTAATTGCGTCAATGTAGATAACTACCCTTCACTGCATTGAGGTAGGTAACTACCCATCACTGCGTCAATGTAGCTAACCACCCTTCACTGCATCAATATAGATAACTACTCTTCAATGCATCAATGTAGTTAATTACCCTTCGCGGCATCGATTTAGATAACTGCACTTCACTGCGTCAATGTAGATAAATACCGTTCATTGCGTCAATGTAGATAACTACCATTAACTGCAACAATGTAGATAACTACCCTTCACTGCGTCAACATAGATTAGTAACCCTCACTGCATCGATGTAGATAACCACCCTTCATTGCATCAATTATACATAACTGCCCTTTACTGCATCGATGTAGACAACTGCAATTCAATTCATCGATGTAGATAACAACCCTTCACTGCATCGATGTAGATAACGACACTTCACTGCGTCAATGTAGATAACTACTGTTCATGGCATCGACATAGATAACTACGCTTCACCACATCGATGTAGATAACTAACGTTCACGGCATCGAAGTAGATAAGTAGTCTTCACTGCATCCATGTAGATAACTACCCTTCACTACATGGATGCAGATAACTGCCCTTCAATGCATCGATGTTGATAACTACCCGTCACTGCATCAATGTAGATAACAACTCTTCACTGCATCGATAGAGATAACTACCCTTCACTGCAAGGATGTAGCTAACTACCCTTCGCTGCATCGATATAGATAAGCACCTTTAATTGTGTGAATGCAGATAATTACCCTTCACTGCATTCATGTAGATAACTACCCATCACTGCATCAATGTAGCTAACTACCTTTCAGTGCATCAATATAGATAACTACCTTTCAATGCGTCAATGTAGCTAATTACCCTTCGCGGCATCGGTGTAGATAACTGCCCTTCACTGCTTCAATGTAGGTAATTACCGTTCACTGCGACAATGTAGATAACTACCCTTCACTGCGACAATGTAGATAACTACCCTTCACTGCGTCAACGTAAATTAGTAACCCTCATTGCATCGATGTAGATAACTACCTGTCATTGCATCAATTATACATAACTACCCTTTACTGCATCGATGTTGATAACTGCAATTCAATGCATCGATGTAGATAACTACACTTCACTGTGTCAATTGAGATAACTACTCTTCACTGCATCGACGTAGATAACTAATCTTCACTGCATCTATGTAGATAACTACCCTTCGCTACGTGGATGTAGATAACTACATTTCACTCCGTCAATGTAGATAACTGCCCTTCACTGCGTCAGTGCAGATAACTTACCTTCACTGTGACAATGTAGAAAACTACCCCTCACTGCATCGATGTACATAATTACCCTTCACTGCATCGATGTAGATAACCACCCTTCACTGCGTCAATGTAGATAACTACACCACACTACATCAATGTTAATAACTACCCCTCACTGCATCAATGTAGATCACTACCCCTCATGGCATCGATGTAGATAACTGCCATTCACTGCATCAATGTAGATAACTACCCCGCACTACGGGAATGTAGATAACAACCCTTCACTGCATCAATATACATAACTACCCTTCACTGCATTGATGTAGATAACTACCCATCACTGCGTCAATGTAGCTAACTACCCTTCATTGCATCAATTATACATAACTGACCTTTACTGCATCGATGTAGATAACTGCAATTCAATTCATCGATGTAGATAACAACCCTTCACTGCATCGATGTAGATAACTACCCTTCACTGCGTCAATGTAGATTAGTAACCCTCACTGCATTGATGTAGATAACTACCCTTCATTGCATCAATTCTACATAACTGCCCTTTACTGCATCGATGTAGATAACTGCAATTCAATTCATCGATGTAGATAACAACCCTTCACGGCATCGAAGTAGATAACTACCCTTCCCCACATCGATGCAGATAACTAACCTTCACGGCATCGAAGTAGATAACTACTCTTCACTGCATTCATGTAGATAACTGCCCTTCACTACATGGATGTAGCTAAATGCCCTTCAATGCATCGATGTTGATAACTACCCGTCACCGCACCACTGTAGATAACAACCCTTCACTGCATCCATGTAGATAAATACCCTTCACTGCAACAATTTAGATAACGACCCATCACTGCGTCGATGTAGATAACTACTCCTCACTTCATCGATGTAGATAACCACACTTTCACTGCATCAATAAAGAAATCTACCCTTCACTGTATCGATGTAGATAAATACCCTTCAGTGCATCGATGTAGATAACAACCCTTGACTGCATCAATTTACATAACTACGCTTCACCGCATCGATAGGGATAACTACCCTTCACTGAACGGTTGTAGCTAACTACCCTTCGCTGCATCGATATAGATAAGTACGTTTAATTGCGTCAATGTAGATAACTACCCTTCACTGCATTGAGGTAGGTAACTACCCATCACTGCGTCAATGTAGCTAACCACCCTTCACTGCATCAATATAGATAACTACTCTTCAATGCATCAATGTAGTTAATTACCCTTCGCGGCATCGATTTAGATAACTGCACTTCACTGCGTCAATGTAGATAAATACCGTTCATTGCGTCAATGTAGATAACTACCATTAACTGCAACAATGTAGATAACTACCCTTCACTGCGTCAACATAGATTAGTAACCCTCACTGCACCGATGTAGATAACCACCCTTCATTGCATCAATTATACATAACTGCCCTTTACTGCATCGATGTAGACAACTGCAATTCAATTCATCGATGTAGATAACAACCCTTCACTGCATCGATGTAGATAACGACACTTCACTGCGTCAATGTAGATAACTACTGTTCATGGCATCGACATAGATAACTACGCTTCACCACATCGATGTAGATAACTAACGTTCACGGCATCGAAGTAGATAAGTAGTCTTCACTGCATCCATGTAGATAACTACCCTTCACTACATGGATGCAGATAACTGCCCTTCAATGCATCGATGTTGATAACTACCCGTCACTGCATCAATGTAGATAACAACTCTTCACTGCATCCATGTAGATAAATACCCTTCACTGCAACAATGTAGATTACGACCCATCACTGCGTCGATGTAGAGAACTACTCTTCACTTCATCGATGTAGATAACCACAATTCACTGCATCAACGAAGAAATCTACCCTTCACTGCATCAATGTAGATAACTACCCCTCAGTGCATCGATGTAGATAACAACCCTTCACTGCATTGATGTAGATAACTACCCGTCACTGCGTCAATGTAGCTAACTACCCTTCACTGCATCAATATAGATAACTACCCTTCAATGTGTCAATGTAGTTAATTACCTTTCGCGGCATCGATGCAGATAACTGCCCTTCACTGCGTCAACGTAGATAAATACAGTTCACTGCGTCAATGTAGATACCTACCATTCACTGCGACAATGTAGATAACTACCCATCACTGTGTCAACATAGATTAGTAACCCTCACTGCATCGATGTAGATAACTACCCTTCATTGCATCAATTATACATAACTGACCTTTACTGCTTCGATGTAGATAACTGCAATTCAATTCATCGATGTAGATAACAACCCTTCACTGCATCGATGTAGATAACTACCCTTCACTGCGTCAACGTAGATTAGTAACCCTCACTGCATTGATGTAGATAACTACCCTTCATTGCATCAATTCTACATAACTGCCCTTTACTGCATCGATGTAGATAACTGCAATTCAATTCATCGATGTAGATAACAACCCTTCACTGCATCGATGTAGATAACTATACTTCACTGCGTCAATGTAGATAACTACTGTTCATGGCATCGACGTAAATTACTACCCTTCACCACATCGATGTAGATAACTAACCTTCACGGCATCGAAGTAGATAAGTACTCTTCACTGCATCCATGTTGATAACTACCCATCACTACATGGATGTAGATAACTGCCCTTCAATGCATCGATGTTGATAACTACCCGTCACCGCACCACTGTAGATAACAACCCTTCACTGCATCCATGTAGATAAATACCCTTCACTGCAACAATTTAGATAACGACCCATCACTGCGTCGATGTAGATAACTACTCCTCACTTCATCGATGTAGATAACCACACTTTCACTGCATCAATAAAGAAATCTACCCTTCACTGTATCGATGTAGATAAATACCCTTCAGTGCATCGATGTAGATAACAACCCTTGACTGCATCAATTTACATAACTACGCTTCACCGCATCGATAGGGATAACTACCCTTCACTGAACGGTTGTAGCTAACTACCCTTCGCTGCATCGATATAGATAAGTACGTTTAATTGCGTCAATGTAGATAACTACCCTTCACTGCATTGAGGTAGGTAACTACCCATCACTGCGTCAATGTAGCTAACCACCCTTCACTGCATCAATATAGATAACTACTCTTCAATGCATCAATGTAGTTAATTACCCTTCGCGGCATCGATTTAGATAACTGCACTTCACTGCGTCAATGTAGATAAATACCGTTCATTGCGTCAATGTAGATAACTACCATTAACTGCAACAATGTAGATAACTACCCTTCACTGCGTCAACATAGATTAGTAACCCTCACTGCACCGATGTAGATAACCACCCTTCATTGCATCAATTATACATAACTGCCCTTTACTGCATCGATGTAGACAACTGCAATTCAATTCATCGATGTAGATAACAACCCTTCACTGCATCGATGTAGATAACGACACTTCACTGCGTCAATGTAGATAACTACTGTTCATGGCATCGACATAGATAACTACGCTTCACCACATCGATGTAGATAACTAACGTTCACGGCATCGAAGTAGATAAGTAGTCTTCACTGCATCCATGTAGATAACTACCCTTCACTACATGGATGCAGATAACTGCCCTTCAATGCATCGATGTTGATAACTACCCGTCACTGCATCAATGTAGATAACAACTCTTCACTGCATCCATGTAGATAAATACCCTTCACTGCAACAATGTAGATTACGACCCATCACTGCGTCGATGTAGAGAACTACTCTTCACTTCATCGATGTAGATAACCACAATTCACTGCATCAACGAAGAAATCTACCCTTCACTGCATCAATGTAGATAACTACCCCTCAGTGCATCGATGTAGATAACAACCCTTCACTGCATTGATGTAGATAACTACCCGTCACTGCGTCAATGTAGCTAACTACCCTTCACTGCATCAATATAGATAACTACCCTTCAATGTGTCAATGTAGTTAATTACCTTTCGCGGCATCGATGCAGATAACTGCCCTTCACTGCGTCAACGTAGATAAATACAGTTCACTGCGTCAATGTAGATACCTACCATTCACTGCGACAATGTAGATAACTACCCATCACTGTGTCAACATAGATTAGTAACCCTCACTGCATCGATGTAGATAACTACCCTTCATTGCATCAATTATACATAACTGACCTTTACTGCTTCGATGTAGATAACTGCAATTCAATTCATCGATGTAGATAACAACCCTTCACTGCATCGATGTAGATAACTACCCTTCACTGCGTCAACGTAGATTAGTAACCCTCACTGCATTGATGTAGATAACTACCCTTCATTGCATCAATTCTACATAACTGCCCTTTACTGCATCGATGTAGATAACTGCAATTCAATTCATCGATGTAGATAACAACCCTTCACTGCATCGATGTAGATAACTATACTTCACTGCGTCAATGTAGATAACTACTGTTCATGGCATCGACGTAAATTACTACCCTTCACCACATCGATGTAGATAACTAACCTTCACGGCATCGAAGTAGATAAGTACTCTTCACTGCATCCATGTTGATAACTACCCATCACTACATGGATGTAGATAACTGCCCTTCAATGCATCGATGTTGACAACTACCCATCACTTCATCAACGTAGGTAACAACCCTTCACTGTATCCATGTAGATAAACACCCATCACTGCATCAATGTAGATAACGACCCATCACTGCGTCGATGTAGATAACTACTCTTCACTTCATTGATGTAGATAACCACACTTCACTGCATCGATGAAGAAATCTACCCTTCACTGCATCGATGAAGATAACTACCCCTCAGTGCAACGATGTAGATAACAACCCTTCACTGCATCAATGTAGCTAACTACCTTTCAGTGCATCAATATAGATAACTACCTTTCAATGCGTCAATGTAGCTAATTACCCTTCGCGGCATCGGTGTAGATAACTGCCCTTCACTGCTTCAATGTAGGTAACTACCGTTCACTGCGACAATGTAGATAACTACCCTTCACTGCGACAATGTAGATAACTACCCTTCACTGCGTCAACGTAAATTAGTAACGCTCATTGCATCGATGTAGATAACTACCTGTCATTGCATCAATTATACATAACTACCCTTTACTGCATCGATGTTGATAACTGCAATTCAATGCATCGATGTAGATAACTACACTTCACTGTGTCAATGTAGATAACTACTCTTCACTGCATCGACGTAGATAACTAATCTTCACTGCATCTATGTAGATAACTACCCTTCGCTACGTGGATGTAGATAACTACATTTCACTGCGTCAATGTAGATAACTACTGTTCATGGCATCGACATAGATAACTACGCTTCACCACATCGATGTAGATAACTAACGTTCACGGCATCGAAGTAGATAAGTAGTCTTCACTGCATCCATGTAGATAACTACCCTTCACTACATGGATGCAGATAACTGCCCTTCAATGCATCGATGTTGATAACTACCCGTCACTGCATCAATGTAGATAACAACTCTTCACTGCATCCATGTAGATAAATACCCTTCACTGCAACAATGTAGATTACGACCCATCACTGCGTCGATGTAGAGAACTACTCTTCACTTCATCGATGTAGATAACCACAATTCACTGCATCAACGAAGAAATCTACCCTTCACTGCATCAATGTAGATAACTACCCCTCAGTGCATCGATGTAGATAACAACCCTTCACTGCATTGATGTAGATAACTACCCGTCACTGCGTCAATGTAGCTAACTACCCTTCACTGCATCAATATAGATAACTACCCTTCAATGTGTCAATGTAGTTAATTACCTTTCGCGGCATCGATGCAGATAACTGCCCTTCACTGCGTCAACGTAGATAAATACAGTTCACTGCGTCAATGTAGATACCTACCATTCACTGCGACAATGTAGATAACTACCCATCACTGTGTCAACATAGATTAGTAACCCTCACTGCATCGATGTAGATAACTACCCTTCATTGCATCAATTATACATAACTGACCTTTACTGCTTCGATGTAGATAACTGCAATTCAATTCATCGATGTAGATAACAACCCTTCACTGCATCGATGTAGATAACTACCCTTCACTGCGTCAACGTAGATTAGTAACCCTCACTGCATTGATGTAGATAACTACCCTTCATTGCATCAATTCTACATAACTGCCCTTTACTGCATCGATGTAGATAACTGCAATTCAATTCATCGATGTAGATAACAACCCTTCACTGCATCGATGTAGATAACTATACTTCACTGCGTCAATGTAGATAACTACTGTTCATGGCATCGACGTAAATTACTACCCTTCACCACATCGATGTAGATAACTAACCTTCACGGCATCGAAGTAGATAAGTACTCTTCACTGCATCCATGTTGATAACTACCCATCACTACATGGATGTAGATAACTGCCCTTCAATGCATCGATGTTGACAACTACCCATCACTTCATCAACGTAGGTAACAACCCTTCACTGTATCCATGTAGATAAACACCCATCACTGCATCAATGTAGATAACGACCCATCACTGCGTCGATGTAGATAACTACTCTTCACTTCATTGATGTAGATAACCACACTTCACTGCATCGATGAAGAAATCTACCCTTCACTGCATCGATGAAGATAACTACCCCTCAGTGCAACGATGTAGATAACAACCCTTCACTGCATCAATGTAGCTAACTACCTTTCAGTGCATCAATATAGATAACTACCTTTCAATGCGTCAATGTAGCTAATTACCCTTCGCGGCATCGGTGTAGATAACTGCCCTTCACTGCTTCAATGTAGGTAACTACCGTTCACTGCGACAATGTAGATAACTACCCTTCACTGCGACAATGTAGATAACTACCCTTCACTGCGTCAACGTAAATTAGTAACGCTCATTGCATCGATGTAGATAACTACCTGTCATTGCATCAATTATACATAACTACCCTTTACTGCATCGATGTTGATAACTGCAATTCAATGCATCGATGTAGATAACTACACTTCACTGTGTCAATGTAGATAACTACTCTTCACTGCATCGACGTAGATAACTAATCTTCACTGCATCTATGTAGATAACTACCCTTCGCTACGTGGATGTAGATAACTACATTTCACTCCGTCAATGTAGATAACTGCCCTTCACTGCGTCAGTGCAGATAACTTACCTTCACTGTGACAATGTAGAAAACTACCCCTCACTGCATCGATGTACATAATTACCCTTCACTGCATCGATGTAGATCACTACCCCTCATGGCATCGATGTAGATAACTGCCATTCACTGCATCAATGTAGATAACTACCCCGCACTACGGGAATGTAGATAACAACCCTTCACTGCATCAATATACATAACTACCCTTCACTGCATTGAGGTAGATAACTACCCATCACTGCGTCAATGTAGCTAACTACCCTTCATTGCATCAATTATACATAACTGACCTTTACTGCATCGATGTAGATAACTGCAATTCAATTCATCGATGTAGATAACAACCCTTCACTGCATCGATGTAGATAACTACCATTCACTGCGTCAACGTAGATTAGTAACCCTCACTGCATTGATGTAGATAACTACCCTTCATTGCATCAATTATACATAACTGCCCTTTACTGCAACGATGTAGATAACTGCAATTCAATTCATCGATGTAGATAACAACCCTTCACGGCATCGAAGTAGATAACTACCCTTCCCCACATCGATGCAGATAACTAACCTTCACGGCATCGAAGTAGATAACTACTCTTCACTGCATTCATGTAGATAACTGCCCTTCACTACATGGATGTAGCTAAATGCCCTTCAATGCATCGATGTTGATAACTACCCGTCACCGCACCACTGTAGATAACAACCCTTCACTGCATCCATGTAGATAAATACCCTTCACTGCAACAATTTAGATAACGACCCATCACTGCGTCGATGTAGATAACTACTCCTCACTTCATCGATGTAGATAACCACACTTTCACTGCATCAATAAAGAAATCTACCCTTCACTGCATCGATGTAGATAAATACCCTTCAGTGCATCGATGTAGATAACAACCCTTGACTGCATCAATTTACATAACTACGCTTCACCGCATCGATAGGGATAACTACCCTTCACTGAACGGTTGTGGCTAACTACCCTTCGCTGCATCGATATAGATAAGTACGTTTAATTGCGTCAATGTAGATAACAACCCTTCACTGCATTGAGGTAGGTAACTACCCATCACTGCGTCAATGTAGCTAACCACCCTTCACTGCATCAATATAGATAACTACTCTTCAATGCATCAATGTAGTTAATTACCCTTCGCGGCATCGATTTAGATAACTGCACTTCACTGCGTCAATGTAGCTAAATACCGTTCATTGCGTCAATGTAGATAACTACCATTAACTGCAACAATGTAGATAACTACCCTTCACTGCGTCAACATAGATTAGTAACCCTCACTGCATCGATGTAGATAACCAGCCTTCATTGCATCAATTATACATAACTGCCCTTTACTGCATCGATGTAGACAACTGCAATTCAATTCATCGATGTAGATAACAACCCTTCACTGCATCGATGTAGATAACGACACTTCACTGCGTCAATGTAGATAACTACTGTTCATGGCATCGACATAGATAACTACGCTTCACCACATCGATGTAGATAACTAACGTTCACGGCATCGAAGTAGATAAGTAGTCTTCACTGCATCCATGTAGATAACTACCCTTCACTACATGGATGCAGATAACTGCCCTTCAATGCATCGATGTTGATAACTACCCGTCAATGCATCAATGTAGATAACAACTCTTCACTGCATCGATAGAGATAACTACCCTTCACTGCAAGGATGTAGCTAACTACCCTTCGCTGCATCGATATAGATAAGCACCTTTAATTGTGTGAATGCAGATAATTACCCTTCACTGCATTCATGTAGATAACTACCCATCACTGCATCAATGTAGCTAACTACCTTTCAGTGCATCAATATAGATAACTACCTTTCAATGCGTCAATGTAGCTAATTACCCTTCGCGGCATCGGTGTAGATAACTGCCCTTCACTGCTTCAATGTAGGTAATTACCGTTCACTGCGACAATGTAGATAACTACCCTTCACTGCGACAATGTAGATAACTACCCTTCACTGCGTCAACGTAAATTAGTAACCCTCATTGCATCGATGTAGATAACTACCTGTCATTGCATCAATTATACATAACTACCCTTTACTGCATCGATGTTGATAACTGCAATTCAATGCATCGATGTAGATAACTACACTTCACTGTGTCAATTGAGATAACTACTCTTCACTGCATCGACGTAGATAACTAATCTTCACTGCATCTATGTAGATAACTACCCTTCGCTACGTGGATGTAGATAACTACATTTCACTCCGTCAATGTAGATAACTGCCCTTCACTGCGTCAGTGCAGATAACTTACCTTCACTGTGACAATGTAGAAAACTACCCCTCACTGCATCGATGTACATAATTACCCTTCACTGCATCGATGTAGATAACCACCCTTCACTGCGTCAATGTAGATAACTACACCACACTACATCAATGTTAATAACTACCCCTCACTGCATCAATGTAGATCACTACCCCTTATGGCATCGATGTAGATAACTGCCATTCACTGCATCAATGTAGATAACTACCCCGCACTACGGGAATGTAGATAACAACCCTTCACTGCATCAATATACATAACTACCCTTCACTGCATTGATGTAGATAACTACCCATCACTGCGTCAATGTAGCTAACTACCCTTCATTGCATCAATTATACATAACTGACCTTTACTGCATCGATGTAGATAACTGCAATTCAATTCATCGATGTAGATAACAACCCTTCACTGCATCGATGTAGATAACTACCCTTCACTGCGTCAATGTAGATTAGTAACCCTCACTGCATTGATGTAGATAACTACCCTTCATTGCATCAATTCTACATAACTGCCCTTTACTGCATCGATGTAGATAACTGCAATTCAATTCATCGATGTAGATAACAACCCTTCACTGCATCGATGTAGATAACTATACTTCACTGCGTCAATGTAGATAACTACTGTTCATGGCATCGACATAAATTACTACCCTTCACCACATCGATGTAGATAACTAACCTTCACGGCATCGAAGTAGATAAGTACTCTTCACTGCATCCATGTTGATAACTACCCATCACTACATGGATGTAGATAACTGCCCTTCAATGCATCGATGTTGACAACTACCCATCACTTCATCAACGTAGGTAACAACCCTTCACTGTATCCATGTAGATAAACACCCATCACTGCATCAATGTAGATAACGACCCATCACTGCGTCGATGTAGATAACTACTCTTCACTTCATTGATGTAGATAACCACACTTCACTGCATCGATGAAGAAATCTACCCTTCACTGCATCGATGAAGATAACTACCCCTCAGTGCAACGATGTAGATAACAACCCTTCACTGCATCAATGTAGCTAACTACCTTTCAGTGCATCAATATAGATAACTACCTTTCAATGCGTCAATGTAGCTAATTACCCTTCGCGGCATCGGTGTAGATAACTGCCCTTCACTGCTTCAATGTAGCTAACTACCGTTCACTGCGACAATGTAGATAACTACCCTTCACTGCGACAATGTAGATAACTACCCTTCACTGCGTCAACGTAAATTAGTAACGCTCATTGCATCGATGTAGATAACTACCTGTCATTGCATCAATTATACATAACTACCCTTTACTGCATCGATGTTGATAACTGCAATTCAATGCATCGATGTAGATAACTACACTTCACTGTGTCAATGTAGATAACTACTCTTCACTGCATCGACGTAGATAACTAATCTTCACTGCATCTATGTAGATAACTACCCTTCGCTACGTGGATGTAGATAACTACATTTCACTGCGTCAATGTAGATAACTACTGTTCATGGCATCGACATAGATAACTACGCTTCACCACATCGATGTAGATAACTAACGTTCACGGCATCGAAGTAGATAAGTAGTCTTCACTGCATCCATGTAGATAACTACCCTTCACTACATGGATGCAGATAACTGCCCTTCAATGCATCGATGTTGATAACTACCCGTCACTGCATCAATGTAGATAACAACTCTTCACTGCATCCATGTAGATAAATACCCTTCACTGCAACAATGTAGATTACGACCCATCACTGCGTCGATGTAGAGAACTACTCTTCACTTCATCGATGTAGATAACCACAATTCACTGCATCAACGAAGAAATCTACCCTTCACTGCATCAATGTAGATAACTACCCCTCAGTGCATCGATGTAGATAACAACCCTTCACTGCATTGATGTAGATAACTACCCGTCACTGCGTCAATGTAGCTAACTACCCTTCACTGCATCAATATAGATAACTACCCTTCAATGTGTCAATGTAGTTAATTACCTTTCGCGGCATCGATGCAGATAACTGCCCTTCACTGCGTCAACGTAGATAAATACAGTTCACTGCGTCAATGTAGATACCTACCATTCACTGCGACAATGTAGATAACTACCCATCACTGTGTCAACATAGATTAGTAACCCTCACTGCATCGATGTAGATAACTACCCTTCATTGCATCAATTATACATAACTGACCTTTACTGCTTCGATGTAGATAACTGCAATTCAATTCATCGATGTAGATAACAACCCTTCACTGCATCGATGTAGATAACTACCCTTCACTGCGTCAACGTAGATTAGTAACCCTCACTGCATTGATGTAGATAACTACCCTTCATTGCATCAATTCTACATAACTGCCCTTTACTGCATCGATGTAGATAACTGCAATTCAATTCATCGATGTAGATAACAACCCTTCACTGCATCGATGTAGATAACTATACTTCACTGCGTCAATGTAGATAACTACTGTTCATGGCATCGACGTAAATTACTACCCTTCACCACATCGATGTAGATAACTAACCTTCACGGCATCGAAGTAGATAAGTACTCTTCACTGCATCCATGTTGATAACTACCCATCACTACATGGATGTAGATAACTGCCCTTCAATGCATCGATGTTGACAACTACCCATCACTTCATCAACGTAGGTAACAACCCTTCACTGTATCCATGTAGATAAACACCCATCACTGCATCAATGTAGATAACGACCCATCACTGCGTCGATGTAGATAACTACTCTTCACTTCATTGATGTAGATAACCACACTTCACTGCATCGATGAAGAAATCTACCCTTCACTGCATCGATGAAGATAACTACCCCTCAGTGCAACGATGTAGATAACAACCCTTCACTGCATCAATGTAGCTAACTACCTTTCAGTGCATCAATATAGATAACTACCTTTCAATGCGTCAATGTAGCTAATTACCCTTCGCGGCATCGGTGTAGATAACTGCCCTTCACTGCTTCAATGTAGGTAACTACCGTTCACTGCGACAATGTAGATAACTACCCTTCACTGCGACAATGTAGATAACTACCCTTCACTGCGTCAACGTAAATTAGTAACGCTCATTGCATCGATGTAGATAACTACCTGTCATTGCATCAATTATACATAACTACCCTTTACTGCATCGATGTTGATAACTGCAATTCAATGCATCGATGTAGATAACTACACTTCACTGTGTCAATGTAGATAACTACTCTTCACTGCATCGACGTAGATAACTAATCTTCACTGCATCTATGTAGATAACTACCCTTCGCTACGTGGATGTAGATAACTACATTTCACTCCGTCAATGTAGATAACTGCCCTTCACTGCGTCAGTGCAGATAACTTACCTTCACTGTGACAATGTAGAAAACTACCCCTCACTGCATCGATGTACATAATTACCCTTCACTGCATCGATGTAGATCACTACCCCTCATGGCATCGATGTAGATAACTGCCATTCACTGCATCAATGTAGATAACTACCCCGCACTACGGGAATGTAGATAACAACCCTTCACTGCATCAATATACATAACTACCCTTCACTGCATTGAGGTAGATAACTACCCATCACTGCGTCAATGTAGCTAACTACCCTTCATTGCATCAATTATACATAACTGACCTTTACTGCATCGATGTAGATAACTGCAATTCAATTCATCGATGTAGATAACAACCCTTCACTGCATCGATGTAGATAACTACCATTCACTGCGTCAACGTAGATTAGTAACCCTCACTGCATTGATGTAGATAACTACCCTTCATTGCATCAATTATACATAACTGCCCTTTACTGCAACGATGTAGATAACTGCAATTCAATTCATCGATGTAGATAACAACCCTTCACTGCATCGATGTAGATAACTACCCTTCACTGCGTCAACGTAGATTAGTAACCCTCACTGCATTGATGTAGATAACTACCCTTCATTGCATCAATTCTACATAACTGCCCTTTACTGCATCGATGTAGATAACTGCAATTCAATTTATCGATGTAGATAACAACCCTTCACGGCATCGAAGTAGATAACTACCCTTCCCCACATCGATGCAGATAACTAACCTTCACGGCATCGAAGTAGATAACTACTCTTCACTGCATTCATGTAGATAACTGCCCTTCACTACATGGATGTAGCTAAATGCCCTTCAATGCATCGATGTTGATAACTACCCGTCACCGCACCACTGTAGATAACAACCCTTCACTGCATCCATGTAGATAAATACCCTTCACTGCAACAATTTAGATAACGACCCATCACTGCGTCGATGTAGATAACTACTCCTCACTTCATCGATGTAGATAACCACACTTTCACTGCATCAATAAAGAAATCTACCCTTCACTGCATCGATGTAGATAAATACCCTTCAGTGCATCGATGTAGATAACAACCCTTGACTGCATCAATTTAAATAACTACGCTTCACCGCATCGATAGGGATAACTACCCTTCACTGAACGGTTGTGGCTAACTACCCTTCGCTGCATCGATATAGATAAGTACGTTTAATTGCGTCAATGTAGATAACAACCCTTCACTGCATTGAGGTAGGTAACTACCCATCACTGCGTCAATGTAGCTAACCACCCTTCACTGCATCAATATAGATAACTACTCTTCAATGCATCAATGTAGTTAATTACCCTTCGCGGCATCGATTTAGATAACTGCACTTCACTGCGTCAATGTAGCTAAATACCGTTCATTGCGTCAATGTAGATAACTACCATTAACTGCAACAATGTAGATAACTACCCTTCACTGCGTCAACATAGATTAGTAACCCTCACTGCATCGATGTAGATAACCAGCCTTCATTGCATCAATTATACATAACTGCCCTTTACTGCATCGATGTAGACAACTGCAATTCAATTCATCGATGTAGATAACAACCCTTCACTGCATCGATGTAGATAACGACACTTCACTGCGTCAATGTAGATAACTACTGTTCATGGCATCGACATAGATAACTACGCTTCACCACATCGATGTAGATAACTAACGTTCACGGCATCGAAGTAGATAAGTAGTCTTCACTGCATCCATGTAGATAACTACCCTTCACTACATGGATGCAGATAACTGCCCTTCAATGCATCGATGTTGATAACTACCCGTCACTGCATCAATGTAGATAACAACTCTTCACTGCATCGATAGAGATAACTACCCTTCACTGCAAGGATGTAGCTAACTACCCTTCGCTGCATCGATATAGATAAGCACCTTTAATTGTGTGAATGCAGATAATTACCCTTCACTGCATTCATGTAGATAACTACCCATCACTGCATCAATGTAGCTAACTACCTTTCAGTGCATCAATATAGATAACTACCTTTCAATGCGTCAATGTAGCTAATTACCCTTCGCGGCATCGGTGTAGATAACTGCCCTTCACTGCTTCAATGTAGGTAATTACCGTTCACTGCGACAATGTAGATAACTACCCTTCACTGCGACAATGTAGATAACTACCCTTCACTGCGTCAACGTAAATTAGTAACCCTCATTGCATCGATGTAGATAACTACCTGTCATTGCATCAATTATACATAACTACCCTTTACTGCATCGATGTTGATAACTGCAATTCAATGCATCGATGTAGATAACTACACTTCACTGTGTCAATTGAGATAACTACTCTTCACTGCATCGACGTAGATAACTAATCTTCACTGCATCTATGTAGATAACTACCCTTCGCTACGTGGATGTAGATAACTACATTTCACTCCGTCAATGTAGATAACTGCCCTTCACTGCGTCAGTGCAGATAACTTACCTTCACTGTGACAATGTAGAAAACTACCCCTCACTGCATCGATGTACATAATTACCCTTCACTGCATCGATGTAGATAACCACCCTTCACTGCGTCAATGTAGATAACTACACCACACTACATCAATGTTAATAACTACCCCTCACTGCATCAATGTAGATCACTACCCCTCATGGCATCGATGTAGATAACTGCCATTCACTGCATCAATGTAGATAACTACCCCGCACTACGGGAATGTAGATAACAACCCTTCACTGCATCAATATACATAACTACCCTTCACTGCATTGATGTAGATAACTACCCATCACTGCGTCAATGTAGCTAACTACCCTTCATTGCATCAATTATACATAACTGACCTTTACTGCATCGATGTAGATAACTGCAATTCAATTCATCGATGTAGATAACAACCCTTCACGGCATCGAAGTAGATAACTACCCTTCCCCACATCGATGCAGATAACTAACCTTCACGGCATCGAAGTAGATAACTACTCTTCACTGCATTCATGTAGATAACTGCCCTTCACTACATGGATGTAGCTAAATGCCCTTCAATGCATCGATGTTGATAACTACCCGTCACCGCACCACTGTAGATAACAACCCTTCACTGCATCCATGTAGATAAATACCCTTCACTGCAACAATTTAGATAACGACCCATCACTGCGTCGATGTAGATAACTACTCCTCACTTCATCGATGTAGATAACCACACTTTCACTGCATCAATAAAGAAATCTACCCTTCACTGTATCGATGTAGATAAATACCCTTCAGTGCATCGATGTAGATAACAACCCTTGACTGCATCAATTTACATAACTACGCTTCACCGCATCGATAGGGATAACTACCCTTCACTGAACGGTTGTAGCTAACTACCCTTCGCTGCATCGATATAGATAAGTACGTTTAATTGCGTCAATGTAGATAACTACCCTTCACTGCATTGAGGTAGGTAACTACCCATCACTGCGTCAATGTAGCTAACCACCCTTCACTGCATCAATATAGATAACTACTCTTCAATGCATCAATGTAGTTAATTACCCTTCACGGCATCGATTTAGATAACTGCACTTCACTGCGTCAATGTAGATAAATACCGTTCATTGCGTCAATGTAGATAACTACCATTAACTGCAACAATGTAGATAACTACCCTTCACTGCGTCAACATAGATTAGTAACCCTCACTGCACCGATGAAGATAACCACCCTTCATTGCATCAATTATACATAACTGCCCTTTACTGCATCGATGTAGACAACTGCAATTCAATTCATCGATGTAGATAACAACCCTTCACTGCATCGATGTAGATAACGACACTTCACTGCGTCAATGTAGATAACTACTGTTCATGGCATCGACATAGATAACTACGCTTCACCACATCGATGTAGATAACTAACGTTCACGGCATCGAAGTAGATAAGTAGTCTTCACTGCATCCATGTAGATAACTACCCTTCACTACATGGATGCAGATAACTGCCCTTCAATGCATCGATGTTGATAACTACCCGTCACTGCATCAATGTAGATAACAACTCTTCACTGCATCCATGTAGATAAATACCCTTCACTGCAACAATGTAGATTACGACCCATCACTGCGTCGATGTAGAGAACTACTCTTCACTTCATCGATGTAGATAACCACAATTCACTGCATCAACGAAGAAATCTACCCTTCACTGCATCAATGTAGATAACTACCCCTCAGTGCATCGATGTAGATAACAACCCTTCACTGCATTGATGTAGATAACTACCCGTCACTGCGTCAATGTAGCTAACTACCCTTCACTGCATCAATATAGATAACTACCCTTCAATGTGTCAATGTAGTTAATTACCTTTCGCGGCATCGATGCAGATAACTGCCCTTCACTGCGTCAACGTAGATAAATACAGTTCACTGCGTCAATGTAGATACCTACCATTCACTGCGACAATGTAGATAACTACCCATCACTGTGTCAACATAGATTAGTAACCCTCACTGCATCGATGTAGATAACTACCCTTCATTGCATCAATTATACATAACTGACCTTTACTGCTTCGATGTAGATAACTGCAATTCAATTCATCGATGTAGATAACAACCCTTCACTGCATCGATGTAGATAACTACCCTTCACTGCGTCAACGTAGATTAGTAACCCTCACTGCATTGATGTAGATAACTACCCTTCATTGCATCAATTCTACATAACTGCCCTTTACTGCATCGATGTAGATAACTGCAATTCAATTCATCGATGTAGATAACAACCCTTCACTGCATCGATGTAGATAACTATACTTCACTGCGTCAATGTAGATAACTACTGTTCATGGCATCGACGTAAATTACTACCCTTCACCACATCGATGTAGATAACTAACCTTCACGGCATCGAAGTAGATAAGTACTCTTCACTGCATCCATGTTGATAACTACCCATCACTACATGGATGTAGAGAACTGCCCTTCAATGCATCGATGTTGACAACTACCCATCACTTCATCAACGTAGGTAACAACCCTTCACTGTATCCATGTAGATAAACACCCATCACTGCATCAATGTAGATAACGACCCATCACTGCGTCAATGTAGATAACTACTCTTCACTTCATTGATGTAGATAACCACACTTCACTGCATCGATGAAGAAATCTACCCTTCACTGCATCGATGAAGATAACTACCCCTCAGTGCAACGATGTAGATAACAACCCTTCACTGCATCAATGTAGCTAACTACCTTTCAGTGCATCAATATAGATAACTACCTTTCAATGCGTCAATGTAGCTAATTACCCTTCGCGGCATCGGTGTAGATAACTGCCCTTCACTGCTTCAATGTAGGTAACTACCGTTCACTGCGACAATGTAGATAACTACCCTTCACTGCGACAATGTAGATAACTACCCTTCACTGCGTCAACGTAAATTAGTAACGCTCATTGCATCGATGTAGATAACTACCTGTCATTGCATCAATTATACATAACTACCCTTTACTGCATCGATGTTGATAACTGCAATTCAATGCATCGATGTAGATAACTACACATCACTGTGTCAATGTAGATAACTACTCTTCACTGCATCGACGTAGATAACTAATCTTCACTGCATCTATGTAGATAACTACCCTTCGCTACGTGGATGTAGATAACTACATTTCACTCCGTCAATGTAGATAACTGCCCTTCACTGCGTCAGTGCAGATAACTTACCTTCACTGTGACAATGTAGAAAACTACCCCTCACTGCATCGATGTACATAATTACCCTTCACTGCATCGATGTAGATCACTACCCCTCATGGCATCGATGTAGATAACTGCCATTCACTGCATCAATGTAGATAACTACCCCGCACTACGGGAATGTAGATAACAACCCTTCACTGCATCAATATACATAACTACCCTTCACTGCATTGAGGTAGATAACTACCCATCACTGCGTCAATGTAGCTAACTACCCTTCATTGCATCAATTATACATAACTGACCTTTACTGCATCGATGTAGATAACTGCAATTCAATTCATCGATGCAGATAACAACCCTTCACTGCATCGATGTAGATAACTACCCTTCACTGCGTCAACGTAGATTAGTAACCCTCACTGCATTGATGTAGATAACTACCCTTCATTGCATCAATTCTACATAACTGCCCTTTACTGCATCGATGTAGATAACTGCAATTCAATTCATCGATGTAGATAACAACCCTTCACTGCATCGATGTAGATAACTAACCTTCACTGCGTCAACGTAGATTAGTAACCCTCACTGCATTGATGTAGATAACAACCCTTCAATGCATCAATGTAGCTAATTACCCTTCGCGGCATCGATGTAGATAACTGCCCTTCACTGCGTCAATGTAGATAACTACCATTCACTGCGTCAATGTAGATAACTACCGTTCACTGCGACAATGTAGATAACTACACTTCACTGCGTCAATGTAGATAACTACTGTTCACTGCATTGAAGTAGATAACTATGCTTCATCACGTAGATGTAGATAACTAACCATCACGGCATCGAAGTAGATAACTACTCTTCACTGCATCCATGTAGATAACTACCCTTCACTGCAAGGATGTAGCTAACTACCCTTCGCTGCATCAATATAGATAAGTACCTTTAATTGCGTCAAAGTAGATAACTACCCTTCACTGCATTGATGTAGATAACTACACATCACTGTGTCAATGTTTCTAACTACCCTTCACAGCATCAATATAGATAACTACCCTTCACTACATGGATGTAGATAACTACACTTCACTCCGTCAATGTAGATAACTGCCCTTCACTGCGTCAATGTAGATAACTTACCTTCACTGTATCGATGTAGATAACTGCCAGTCACTGCATAAATGTAGATACCTACCATTCACTACATCAATGTTAATAATTACCCCTCACTGCATCGATGGAGATAACTACCCCTCAGTGCATCGATGTAGATAACAACCCTTCACTGCATCAATATACATAACTACCCTTCACTGCATCGATGAACTAACTGCCATTCACGGCATCAATGTAGATAAGTACCCTTCACTGCATTAAGAGAGATAACTACCCTTGACTGCAAGGATGTAGCTAACTACCCTTCACTGCATCGATATAGAAAAGTACTTTTAATTGCGTCAATGTAGATAACTACCCTTCACTGCATTGATGTAGATAACTACCCGTCACTGCGTCAATGTAGCTAACTACACTTCACTGCATCAATATAAATAGCTACCCTTCAATGCGTCAATGTAGCTAATTAACCTTCGAGGTATCGATGTAGATAACTGCCCTTCACTGCGTCAATGTAGATAACTACCATTCACTGCGTCAATGTAGATAACTACCCTTCAATGCGTCAATGTAGCTAATTACCCTTCGCGGCATCGATGTAGATAACTGCCCTTCACTGCGTCGATGTAGATAACTACTGTTCACTGCATCGACGTAGATAACTATGCTTCACGGCATCGAAGTAGATAAGTACCCTTCACTGCATTGAGAGAGATAACTAGCCTTCACTGCAAGGATGTAGCAAACAACCCTTCGCTGCATCGATATAGAAAAGTACTTTTAATTGCTTCAATGTAGATAACTACCCTTCACTGCATTGATGTAGATAACTACCCGTCACTGCGTCAATGTAGCTAATTACCCTTCGCAGTATCGATGTAGATAACTGCCCTTCACTGCGTCAATGTAGATAACTACCCGTCACTGCGTCAATGTAGCTAACTACCCTTCACTGCATCAATATAGATAACTACCCTTCAAAGCGTCAATGTAGCTAATTACCCTTTGCGGTATCGATGTAGATAACTACCCTTCACTGCGTCAACGTAGATAACTACCACGCACTACGTCAATGTAGGTAACTACCCCTCAATGCATCGACGTAGATAACTACACTTCAGTGCATCGATGTAGATAACTACACTTCACTGCATCGATGTAGATAACCACACTTCACTGCATCGATGAAGAAAACTACCCTTCACAACATCCATGAGCTAACTGTCATTCACGGCATCAATGTAGATAAGTAACCTTCACTGCATCGATAGAGATAACTACCCTTCACTGCAAGGATGTAGCTAACTACCCTTCGCTGCATCGATATAGATAAGTACCTTTAATTACGTCAATGTAGATAACTACCCTTCACTGCATTGATGTAGATAACTACCCTTCATTGCATCAATTATACATACCTGCCCTTTACTGCATCAATGTAGATAACTGCAATTCAATTCATCGATGCAGATAACAACCCTTCACTGCATCGATGTAGATAACTATACTTCACTGCGTCAATGTAGATAACTACTGTTCATGGCATCGACGTAAATTACAACCCTTCACCACATCGATGTAGATAACTACCCTTCACTGCGTCAACGTAAATTAGTAACCCTCATTGCATCGATGTAGATAACTACATGTCATTGCATCAATTATACATAACTACCCTTTACTGCATCAATGTTGATAACTGCAATTCAATGCATCGATGTAGATAACTACACTTCACTGTGTCAATGTAGATAACTACTCTTCACTGCATTGACGTAGATAACTAATCTTCACTGCATCTATGTAGATAACTACCCTTCGCTACGTGGATGTAGATAACTACATTTCACTCCGTCAATGTAGATAACTGCCCTTCACTGCGTCAGTGCAGATAACTTACCTTCACTGTGACAATGTAGAAAACTACCCCTCACTGCATCGATGTACATAATTACCCTTCACTGCATCGATGTAGATCACTACCCCTCAGTGCAACGATGTAGATAACAACCCTTCACTGCATCAATATACATAACTACCCTTCACTGCATCGATGAGCTAACTGCCATTCACGGCATCAATGTAGATAAGTACCCTTCACGGCATCGATAGAGATAACTGCCCTTCACTGCAAGGATGTAGCTAACTACCCTTCACTGCATCGATATAGAAAAGTACTTTTAATTTCGTCAATGTAGATAACTACCCTTCACTGCATTGATGTAGATAACTACCCGTCACTGCGTCAATGTAGCTAACTACACTTCACTGCATCAATATAAATAGCTACCCTTCAATGCCTCAATGTAGCTAATTACCCTTCGCGGTATCGATGTAGATAACTACCCTTCACTGCGTCAACGTAGATAACTACCACGCACTACGTCAATGTAGGTAACTACCCCTCAATGCATCGATGTAGATAACTACACTTCAGTACATCGATGTAGATAACTACATGACACTGCATCGATGTAGATAACCACACTTCACTGCATCGATGAAGAAAACTACCCTTCACAACATCCATGAGCTAACTGTCATTCACGGCATCAATGTAGATAACTACCCTTCACTGCAAGGATGTAGCTAACTACCCTTCGCTGCATCGATATAGATAAGTACCTTTAATTACGTCAATGTAGATAACTACCCTTCACTGCATCGATGTAGATAACTACCCTTCATTGCATCAATTATACATAACTGCCCTTTACTGCATCAATGTAGATAACTGCAATTCAATTCATCGATGCAGATAACAACCCTTCACTGCATCGATGTAGATAACTATACTTCACTGCGTCAATGTAGATAACTACTGTTCATGGCATCGACGTAAATTACTACCCTTCACCACATCGATGTAGATAACTAACCTTCACGGCATCGAAGTAGATAAGTACTCTTCACTGCATCCATGTTGATAACTACCCATCACTACATGGATGTAGATAACTGCCCTTCAATGCATCGATGTTGACAACTACCCATCACTTCATCAAAGTAGGTAACAACCCTTCACTGTATCCATGTAGATAAACACCCATCACTGCATCAATGTAGATAACGACCCATCACTGCGTCGATGTAGATAACTACTCTTCACTTCATTGATGTAGATAACCACACTTCACTGCATCGATGAAGAAATCTACCCTTCACTGCATCGATGAAGATAACTACCCCTCAGTGCAACGATGTAGATAACAACCCTTCACTGCATCAATATACATAACTACCCTTCACTGCATCGATGAGCTAACTGCCATTCACGGCATCAATGTAGATAAGTACCCTTCACTGCATCGAGAGAGATAACTACCCTTCACTGCATCGATAGAGATAACTACCCTTCACTGCAAGGATGTAGCTAACTACCCTTCGCTGCATCGATATAGATAAGCACCTTTAATTGTGTGAATGTAGATAATTACCCTTCACTGCATTCATGTAGATAACTACCCATCACTGCATCAATGTAGCTAACTACCTTTCAGGGCATCAATATAGATAACTACCTTTCAATGCGTCAATGTAGCTAATTACCCTTCGCGGCATCGGTGTAGATAACTGCCCTTCACTGCTTCAATGTAGGTAACTACCGTTCACTGCGACAATGTAGATAACTACCCTTCACTGCGACAATGTAGATAACTACCCTTCACTGCGTCAACATAAATTAGTAACCCTCATTGCATCGATGTAGATAACTACCTGTCATTGCATCAATTATACATAACTACCCTTTACTGCATCGATGTTGATAACTGCAATTCAATGCATCGATGTAGATAACTACACTTCACTGTGTCAATGTAGATAACTACTCTTCACTGCATCGACGTAGATAACTAATCTTCACTGCATCTATGTAGATAACTACCCTTCGCTACGCGGATGTAGATAACTACATTTCACTCCGTCAATGTAGATAACTGCCCTTCACTGCGTCAGTGCAGATAACTTACCTTCACTGTGACAATGTAGAAATCTACCCCTCACTGCATCGATGTACATAATTACCCTTCACTGCATCGATGTAGATAACCACCCTTCGCTGCATCAATATAGATAAGTACCTTTAATTGCGTCAAAGTAGATAACTACCCTTCACTGCATTGATGTAGATAACTACACATCACTGTGTCAATGTAGATCACTACCCCTCATGGCATCGATGTAGATAACTGCCATTCACTGCATCAATGTAGATAACTACCCCGCACTACGGGAATGTAGATAACAACCCTTCACTGCATCAATATACATAACTACCCTTCACTGCATTGATGTAGATAACTACCCATCACTGCGTCAATGTAGCTAACTACCCTTCATTGCATCAATTATACATAACTGACCTTTACTGCATCGATGTAGATAACTGCAATTCAATTCATCGATGTAGATAACAACCCTTCACTGCATCGATGTAGATAACTACCCTTCACTGCGTCAACGTAGATTAGTAACCCTCACTGCATTGATGTAGATAACTACCCTTCATTGCATCAATTCTACATAACTGCCCTTTACTGCATCGATGTAGATAACTGCAATTCAATTCATCGATGTAGATAACAACCCTTCACGGCATCGAAGTAGATAACTACCCTTCCCCACATCGATGCAGATAACTAACCTTCACGGCATCGAAGTAGATAACTACTCTTCACTGCATTCATGTAGATAACTGCCCTTCACTACATGGATGTAGCTAAATGCCCTTCAATGCATCGATGTTGATAACTACCCGTCACCGCACCACTGTAGATAACAACCCTTCACTGCATCCATGTAGATAAATACCCTTCACTGCAACAATTTAGATAACGACCCATCACTGCGTCGATGTAGATAACTACTCCTCACTTCATCGATGTAGATAACCACACTTTCACTGCATCAATAAAGAAATCTACCCTTCACTGCATCGATGTAGATAAATACCCTTCAGTGCATCGATGTAGATAACAACCCTTGACTGCATCAATTTACATAACTACGCTTCACCGCATCGATAGGGATAACTACCCTTCACTGAACGGTTGTAGCTAACTACCCTTCGCTGCATCGATATAGATAAGTACGTTTAATTGCGTCAATGTAGATAACCACACTTTCACTGCATCAATAAAGAAATCTACCCTTCACTGCATCGATGTAGATAAATACCCTTCAGTGCATCGATGTAGATAACAACCCTTCACTGCATTGATGTAGATTACTACCCGTCACTGCGTCAATGTAGCTAACTACCCTTCACTGCATCAATATAGATAACTACCCTTCAATGTGTCAATGTAGTAAATTACCTTTCGCGGCATCGATGCAGATAACTGCCCTTCACTGCGTCAACGTAGATAAATACAGTTCACTGCGTCAATGTAGATAACTACCATTCACTGCAACAATGTAGATAACTACCCATCACTGTGTCAACATAGATTAGTAACCCTCACTGCATCGATGTAGATAACCACCCTTCATTGCATCAATTATACATAACTGCCCTTTACTGCATCGATGTAGACAACTGCAATTCAATTCATCGATGTAGATAACAACCCTTCACTGCATCGATGTAGATAACGACACTTCACTGCGTCAATGTAGATAACTACTGTTCATGGCATCGACATAGATAACTACGCTTCACCACATCGATGTAGATAACTAACGTTCACGGCATCGAAGTAGATAAGTAGTCTTCACTGCATCCATGTAGATAACTACCCTTCACTACATGGATGCAGATAACTGCCCTTCAATGCATCGATGTTGATAACTACCCGTCACTGCATCAATGTAGATAACAACTCTTCATTGCATCGATAGAGATAACTACCCTTCACTGCAAGGATGTAGCTAACTACCCTTCGCTGCATCGATATAGATAAGCACCTTTAATTGTGTGAATGTAGATAATTACCCTTCACTGCATTCATGTAGATAACTACCCATCACTGCATCAATGTAGCTAACAACCTTTCAGTGCATCAATATAGATAACTACCTTTCAATGCGTCAATGTAGCTAATTACCCTTCGCGGCATCGGTGTAGATAACTGCCCTTCACTGCTTCAATGTAGGTAACTACCGTTCACTGCGACAATGTAGATAACTACCCTTCACTGCGACAATGTAGATAACTACCCTTCACTGCGTCAACGTAAATTAGTAACCCTCATTGCATCAATGTAGATAACTACCTGTCATTGCATCAATTATACATAACTACCCTTTACTGCATCGATGTTGATAACTGCAATTCAATGCATCGATGTAGATAACTACACTTCACTGTGTCAATGTAGATAACTACTCTTCACTGCATTGACGTAGATAACTAATCTTCACTGCATCTATGTAGATAACTACCCTTCGCTACGTGGATGTAGATAACTACATTTCACTCCGTCAATGTAGATAACTGCCCTTCACTGCGTCAGTGCAGATAACTTACCTTCACTGTGACAATGTAGAAAACTACCCCTCACTGCATCGATGTACATAATTACCCTTCACTGCATCGATGTAGATAACCACCCTTCACTGCGTCAATGTAGATAACTACCCCACACTACATCAATGTTAATAACTACCCCTCACTGCATCAATGTAGATCACTACCCCTCATGGCATTGATGTAGATAACTGCCATTCACTGCATCAATGTAGATAACTACCCCGCACTACGGGAATGTAGATAACAACCCTTCACTGCATCAATATACATAACTACCCTTCACTGCATTGATGTAGATAACTACCCATCACTGCGTCAATGTAGCTAACTACCCTTCACTGCATCAATATAGATAACTACTCTTCAATGCATCAATGTAGATAACTGCAATTCAATTCATCGATGTAGATAACAACCCTTCACTGCATCGATGTAGATAACTACCCTTCACTGCGTCAACGTAGATTAGTAACCCTCACTGCATTGATGTAGATAACTACCCTTCATTGCATCAATTCTACATAACTGCCCTTTACTGCATCGATGTAGATAACTGCAATTCAATTCATCGATGTAGATAACAACCCTTCACGGCATCGAAGTAGATAACTACCCTTCCCCACATCGATGCAGATAACTAACCTTCACGGCATCGAAGTAGATAACTACTCTTCACTGCATTCATGTAGATAACTGCCCTTCACTACATGGATGTAGCTAAATGCCCTTCAATGCATCGATGTTGATAACTACCCGTCACCGCACCACTGTAGATAACAACCCTTCACTGCATCCATGTAGATAAATACCCTTCACTGCAACAATTTAGATAACGACCCATCACTGCGTCGATGTAGATAACTACTCCTCACTTCATCGATGTAGATAACCACACTTTCACTGCATCAATAAAGAAATCTACCCTTCACTGCATCGATGTAGATAAATACCCTTCAGTGCATCGATGTAGATAACAACCCTTGACTGCATCAATTTACATAACTACGCTTCACCGCATCGATAGGGATAACTACCCTTCACTGAACGGTTGTAGCTAACTACCCTTCGCTGCATCGATATAGATAAGTACGTTTAATTGCGTCAATGTAGATAACCACACTTTCACTGCATCAATAAAGAAATCTACCCTTCACTGCATCGATGTAGATAAATACCCTTCAGTGCATCGATGTAGATAACAACCCTTCACTGCATTGATGTAGATTACTACCCGTCACTGCGTCAATGTAGCTAACTACCCTTCACTGCATCAATATAGATAACTACCCTTCAATGTGTCAATGTAGTAAATTACCTTTCGCGGCATCGATGCAGATAACTGCCCTTCACTGCGTCAACGTAGATAAATACAGTTCACTGCGTCAATGTAGATAACTACCATTCACTGCAACAATGTAGATAACTACCCATCACTGTGTCAACATAGATTAGTAACCCTCACTGCATCGATGTAGATAACCACCCTTCATTGCATCAATTATACATAACTGCCCTTTACTGCATCGATGTAGACAACTGCAATTCAATTCATCGATGTAGATAACAACCCTTCACTGCATCGATGTAGATAACGACACTTCACTGCGTCAATGTAGATAACTACTGTTCATGGCATCGACATAGATAACTACGCTTCACCACATCGATGTAGATAACTAACGTTCACGGCATCGAAGTAGATAAGTAGTCTTCACTGCATCCATGTAGATAACTACCCTTCACTACATGGATGCAGATAACTGCCCTTCAATGCATCGATGTTGATAACTACCCGTCACTGCATCAATGTAGATAACAACTCTTCATTGCATCGATAGAGATAACTACCCTTCACTGCAAGGATGTAGCTAACTACCCTTCGCTGCATCGATATAGATAAGCACCTTTAATTGTGTGAATGTAGATAATTACCCTTCACTGCATTCATGTAGATAACTACCCATCACTGCATCAATGTAGCTAACAACCTTTCAGTGCATCAATATAGATAACTACCTTTCAATGCGTCAATGTAGCTAATTACCCTTCGCGGCATCGGTGTAGATAACTGCCCTTCACTGCTTCAATGTAGGTAACTACCGTTCACTGCGACAATGTAGATAACTACCCTTCACTGCGACAATGTAGATAACTACCCTTCACTGCGTCAACGTAAATTAGTAACCCTCATTGCATCGATGTAGATAACTACCTGTCATTGCATCAATTATACATAACTACCCTTTACTGCATCGATGTTGATAACTGCAATTCAATGCATCGATGTAGATAACTACACTTCACTGTGTCAATGTAGATAACTACTCTTCACTGCATTGACGTAGATAACTAATCTTCACTGCATCTATGTAGATAACTACCCTTCGCTACGTGGATGTAGATAACTACATTTCACTCCGTCAATGTAGATAACTGCCCTTCACTGCGTCAGTGCAGATAACTTACCTTCACTGTGACAATGTAGAAAACTACCCCTCACTGCATCGATGTACATAATTACCCTTCACTGCATCGATGTAGATAACCACCCTTCACTGCGTCAATGTAGATAACTACCCCACACTACATCAATGTTAATAACTACCCCTCACTGCATCAATGTAGATCACAACCCCTCATGGCATCGATGTAGATAACTGCCATTCACTGCATCAATGTAGATAACTACCCCGCACTACGGGAATGTAGATAACAACCCTTCACTGCATCAATATACATAACTACCCTTCACTGCATTGATGTAGATAACTACCCATCACTGCGTCAATGTAGCTAACTACCCTTCATTGCATCAATTATACATAACTGACCTTTACTGCATCGATGTAGATAACTGCAATTCAATTCATCGATGTAGATAACAACCCTTCACTGCATCGATGTAGATAACTACCCTTCACTGCGTCAACGTAGATTAGTAACCCTCACTGCATTGATGTAGATAACAACCCTTCATTGCATCAATTCTACATAACTGCCCTTTACTGCATCGATGTAGATAACTGCAATTCAATTCATCGATGTAGATAACAACCCTTCACGGCATCGAAGTAGATAACTACCCTTCCCCACATCGATGCAGATAACTAACCTTCACGGCATCGAAGTAGATAACTACTCTTCACTGCATTCATGTAGATAACTGCCCTTCACTACATGGATGTAGCTAAATGCCCTTCAATGCATCGATGTTGATAACTACCCGTCACCGCACCACTGTAGATAACAACCCTTCACTGCATCCATGTAGATAAATACCCTTCACTGCAACAATTTAGATAACGACCCATCACTGCGTCGATGTAGATAACTACTCCTCACTTCATCGATGTAGATAACCACACTTTCACTGCATCAATAAAGAAATCTACCCTTCACTGCATCGATGTAGATAAATACCCTTCAGTGCATCGATGTAGATAACAACCCTTGACTGCATCAATTTACATAACTACGCTTCACCGCATCGATAGGGATAACTACCCTTCACTGAACGGTTGTAGCTAACTACCCTTCGCTGCATCGATATAGATAAGTACGTTTAATTGCGTCAATGTAGATAACTACCCTTCACTGCATTGAGGTAGGTAACTACCCATCACTGCGTCAATGTAGCTAACCACCCTTCACTGCATCAATATAGATAACTACTCTTCAATGCATCAATGTAGTTAATTACCCTTCGCGGCATCGATTTAGATAACTGCACTTCACTGCGTCAATGTAGATAAATACCGTTCATTGCGTCAATGTAGATAACTACCATTAACTGCAACAATGTAGATAACTACCCTTCACTGCGTCAACATAGATTAGTAACCCTCACTGCATCGATGTAGATAACCACCCTTCATTGCATCAATTATACATAACTGCCCTTTACTGCATCGATGTAGACAACTGCAATTCAATTCATCGATGTAGATAACAACCCTTCACTGCATCGATGTAGATAACGACACTTCACTGCGTCAATGTAGATAACTACTGTTCATGGCATCGACATAGATAACTACGCTTCACCACATCGATGTAGATAACTAACGTTCACGGCATCGAAGTAGATAAGTAGTCTTCACTGCATCCATGTAGATAACTACCCTTCACTACATGGATGCAGATAACTGCCCTTCAATGCATCGATGTTGATAACTACCCATCACTGCATCAATGTAGATAGCAACTCTTCACTGCATCCATGTAGATAAATACCCTTCACTGCAACAATGTAGATTACGACCCATCACTGCGTCGATGTAGAGAACTACTCTTCACTTCATCGATGTAGATAACCACAATTCACAGCATCAACGAAGAAATCTACCCTTCACTGCATCAATGTAGATAACTACCCCTCAGTGCATCGATGTAGATAACAACCCTTCACTGCATTGATGTAGATAACTACCCGTCACTGCGACAATGTAGCAAACTACCCTTCACTGCATCAATATAGATAACTACCCTTCAATGTGTCAATGTAGTAAATTACCTTTCGCGGCATCGATGCAGATAACTGCCCTTCACTGCGTCAACGTAGATAAATACAGTTCACTGCGTCAATGTAGATAACTACCATTCACTGCGACAATGTAGATAACTACCCATCACTGTGTCAACATAGATTAGTAACCCTCACTGCATCGATGTAGATAACTACCCTTCATTGCATCAATTATACATAACTGACCTTTACTGCATCGATGTAGATAACTGCAATTCAATTCATCGATGTAGATAACAACCCTTCACTGCATCGATGTAGATAACTACACTTCACTGCGTCAATGTAGATAACTACTGTTCATGGCATCGACGTAGATAACTACCCTTCACCACATCGATGTAGATAACTAACCTTCCTGGCATCGAAGTAGATAAGTAGTCTTCACTGCATCCATGTAGATAACTATCCGTCACTACATGGATGTAGATAACTGCCCTTCAATGCATCGATGTTGATAACTACCCATCACTGCATCAATGTAGATAACAACCCTTCACTGCATCCATGTAGATAAACACCCTTCACTGCAACAATGTAGATAACGACCCATCACTGTGTCGATGTAGATAACTACCCTTCACTGCATCAATGTAAATATCTACCCTTCACTGCGACGATGTAGATAACTGCCCTTCACTGCGTCGATGTAGATAAGTATCGTTCACTGCGTCAATGTAGATAACTACTGTTCACTGAGACAATGTAGATAACTACCCTTCACTGCGTCAACGTAGATAACTAACCTTCACGACATCGATGTAGATAACTACCTTTCATTGGATCAATTATACATAACAACCCTTTACTGCATCGATGTAGATAACTGCAATTCACTGCATCGATGTAGATAACTACACTTCACAGCGTCGATGTAGATAACTACTGTTCACTGCATCGACGTAGATAACTACCCTTCACCACATCAATGTAGATAACTAACCTTCATGGCATCGAAGTAGATAACTACTCTTCACTGCATCGATGTAGATAACCTCACTTCACTGCATCGATGAAGAAAACTACCCTTCACTACATCCATGAGCTAACGGCCATTCACGGCATCAATGTAGTTAATTACCCTTCGCGGCATCGATGTAGATAACTGCCCTTCACTGCGTCAATGTAGATAACTACCATTCACTGCAACAATGTAGATAACTACCCTTCACTGCGTCAACATAGATTAGTAACCCTCACTGCATCGATGTAGATAACCACCCTTCATTGCATCAATTATACATAACTGGCCTTTACTGCATCGATGTAGACAACTGCAATTCAATTCATCGATGTAGATAACAACCCTTCACTGCATCGATGTAGATAACGACACTTCACTGCGTCAATGTAGATAACTACTGTTCATGGCATCGACATAGATAACTACGCTTCACCACATCGATGTAGATAACTAACCTTCACGGCATTGATGTAGATCACTGCCATTCAATGCATCAATGTAGATAACTACCCCGCACTACGGCAATGTAGATAACAACCCTTCACTGCATCAATATAAATAACTACCCTTCACTGCATCGATAGAGATAACTACCCTTCATTGCAAGGATGTAGCTAACTACCCTTCACTGCATCAATATAAATAACTACCCTTCACTGCATCGATGTAGATAACTACCCTTCACTGCAAGGATGTACCTAACTACCCTTCACTGCATCAATGTAGATAACAACCCTTCAATGTGTCAATGTAGCTAATTACCCTTCGCGGCATCGATGTAGATAACTGCCCTTCACTGTGTCAATGTAGATAACTACCATTCACTGCGTCAATGTAGATAACTACCGTTCACTGCGACAATGTAGATAACTACATTTCACTGCGTCGATGTAGATAACTACTGTTCACTGCATTGAAGTAGATAACTATGCTTCATCACGTAGATGTAGATAACTAACCATCATGGCATCGAAGTAGATAACTACTCTTCACTGCATCCATGTAGATAACTACCCTTCACTGCAAGGATGTAGCTAACTACCCTTCGCTGCATCAATATAGATAAGTACCTTTAATTGCGTCAAAGTAGATAACTACCCTTCACTGCATTGATGTAGATAACTACACATCACTGCATCAATGTTTCTAACTACCCTTCACTGCATCAATATAGATAACTACCCTTCACTACATGGATGTAGATAACTACACTTCATTCCGTCAATGTAGATAACTGCCCTTCACTGCGTCAATGTAGATAACTTACCTTCACTGTATCGATGTAGATAACTGCCAGTCACTGCATAAATGTAGATACCTACCATTCACTACATCAATGTTAATAATTACCCCTCACTGCATCGATGGAGATAACTACCCCTCAGTGCATCGATGTAGATAACAACCCTTCACTGCATCAATATACATAACTACCCTTCACTGCATCGATGAACTAACTGCCATTCACGGCATCAATGTAGATAAGTACCCTTCACTGCATTAAGAGAGATAACTACCCTTCACTGCAGGGATGTAGCTAACTACCCTTCGCTGCATCGATATAGAAAAGTACTTTTAATTGCGTCAATGTAGATAACTACCCTTCACTGCATTGATGTAGATAACTACCCATCACTACGTCAATGTAGCTAACTACCCTTCACTGCATCAATATGAATAGCTACCCTTCAATGCGTCAATGTAGCTAATTAACCTTCGAGGTATCGATGTAGATAACTGCCCTTCACTGCGTCAATGTAGATAACTACCATTCACTGCGTCAATGTAGATAACTACCCTTCAATGCGTCAATGCAGCTAATTACCCTTCGCGGTATCGATGTAGATAACTACCCTTCACTGCGTCAACGTAGATAACTACCACGCACTACGTCAATGTAGGTATCTACCCCTCAATGCATCGATGTAGATAACTACACTTCAGTGCATCGATGTAGATAACCACACTTCACTGCATCGATGAAGAAAACTACCCTTCACTGCAAGGATGTAGCTAACTACCCTTTGCTGCATCGATATAGATAAGTACCTTTAATTACGTCAATGTAGATAACTACCCTTCACTGCATTGATGTAGATAAATACCCGACACTGCATCAATGCAGCTAACTACCCTTCACTGCATCAATGTAGATGACTACCCGACACTGCGTCAATGCAGCTAACTACCCTTCACTGCATAATGTAGATAACAACCGTTCACTGCGTCAATGTAGATAACTACCGTTCACTGCGACAATGTAGATAACTACCCTTCACTGCGTCAACGTAGATTAGTAACCCCCACTGCATCAATGTAGATAACTACCCTTCATTGCATCAATTATACATAACTGCCCTTTACTGCATCAATGTAGATAACTGCAATTCAATTCATCGATGCAGATAACAACCCTTCACTGCATCGATGTAGATAACTATACTTCACTGCGTCAATGTAGATAACTACTGTTCATGGCATCGACGTAAATTACTACCCTTCACCACATCGATGTAGATAACTAACCTTCACGGCATCGAAGTAGATAAGTACTCTTCACTGCATCCATGTTGATAACTACCCGTCACTACATGGATGTAGATAACTGCCCTTCAATGCATCGATGTTGACAACTACCCATCACTTCATCAACGTAGGTAACAACCCTTCACTGCATCCATGTAGATAAACACCCATCACTGCATCAATGTAAATAACGACCCATCACTGCGTCGATGTAGATAACTACTCTTCACTTCATTGATGTAGATAACCACACTTCACTGCATCGATGAAGAAATCTACCCTTCACTGCATCGATGAAGATAACTACCCCTCAGTGCAACGATGTAGATAACAACCCTTCACTGCATAAATATACATAACTACCCTTCACTGCATTGATGAGCTAACTGCCATTCACGTCATCAATGTAGATAAGTACCCTTCACGGCATCGATAGAGATAACTACCCTTCACTGCAAGGATGTAGCTAACTACCCTTCGCTGCATCGATATAGATAAGTACCTTTAATTGTGTGAATGTAGATAATTACCCTTCACTGCATTCATGTAGATAACTACCCATCACTGCATCAATGTAGCTAACTACCTTTCAGTGCATCAATATAGATAACTACCTTTCAATGCATCAATGTAGCTAATTACCCTTCGCGGCATCGGTGTAGATAACTGCCCTTCACTGCGTCAATGTAGATAACTACCGTTCACTGTGACAATGTAGATAACTACTGTTCATGGCATCGACGTAAATTACTACCCTTCACCACATCGATGTAGATAACTAACCTTCACGGCACCGAAGTAGATAAGTACTCTTCACTGCATCCATGTAGATAACTACCCTTCAATGCGTCAATGTAGCTAAATACCCTTTGCGGCATCGATGTAGATAACTGCCCTTCACTGCATCAATGTAGATAACAACCGTTCACTGCGTCAATGTAGATAACTACCGTTCACTGCGACAATGTAGATAACTACCCTTCACTGTGACAATGTAGATAACTACCCTTCACTGTGTCAACGTAAATTAGTAACCCTCACTGCATCGATGTAGATAACTACCTGTCATTGAATCAATTATACATAACTACCCTTTACTGCATCGATGTTGATAACTGCAATTCAATGCATCGATGTAGATAACTACACTTCACTGTGTCAATGTAGATAACTACTCTTCACTGCATCGACGTAGATAACTACCCTTCGCTACGTGGATGTAGATAACTACATTTCACTCCGTCAATGTAAATAACTGCACTTCACTGCGTTAGTGCAGATAACTTACTTTCACTGTGACAATGTAGAAAACTACCCCTCACTGCATCGATGTACATAATTACCCTTCACTGCATCGATGTAGATAACCACCCTTCACTGCGTCAATGTAGATAACTACCCCACACTACATCAATGTTAATAACTACCCCTCACTGCATCAATGTAGATCACTACCCCTCATGGCATCGATGTAGATAACTGCCATTCACTGCATCAATGTAGATAACTACCCCGCACTACGGGAATGTAAATAACAACCCTTCACTGCATCAATATACATAACTACCCTTCACTGCATTGATGTAGATACCTACCCATCACTGCATCAATGTAGCTAACTACCCTTCAGTGCATCAATATAGATAACTACCCTTCAATGCGTCAATGTAGCTAATTACCCTTCGCGGCATCGGTGTAGATAACTGCCCTTACTGCGTCAATGTAGATAACTACCCTTCACTGCGTCAACGTAGATTAGTAACCCTCACTGAATCGATGTAGATAACTACTCTTCATTGCATCAATTCTACATAACTGCCCTTTACTGCATCGATGTAGATAACTGCAATTCAATTCATCGATGTAGATAACAACCCTTCACTGCATCGATGTAGATAACTACACTTCACTGCGTCAATGTAGATAACTACTGTTCACGGCATCGACGTAGATAACTACCCTTCCCCACATCGATGCAGATTACTAACCTTCACGGCATCGAAGTAGATAACTACTCTTCACTGCATTCATGTAGATAACTGTCCTTCACTACATGAATGTAGCTAACTGCCCTTCAATGCATCGATGTTGATAACTACCCATCACCGCATCACTGTAGATAACAACCGTTCACTGCATCCATGTAGATAAATACCCTTCACTGCAACAATGTAGATAACGACCCATCACTGCGTCGATGTAGATAACTACTCCTCACTTCATCGATGTAGATAACCACACTTCACTGCATCAATGAAGAAATCTACCCTTCACTGCATCGATGTAGATAAATACCCTTCAGTGCATCGATGTAGATAACAACCCTTGACTGCATCAATTTACATAACTACGCTTCACCGCATCGATAGGGATAACTGCCCTTCACTGCACAGTTGTAGCTAACTACCCTTCGCTGCATCGATATAGATAAGTACGTTTAATTGCGTCAATGTAGATAACTACCCTTCACTGCATTGATGTAGGTAACTACCCATCACTGCGTCAATGTAGCTAACCACCCTTCACTGCATCAATATAGATAACTACCCTTCAATGCATCAATGTAGTTAATTACCCTTCGCGGCATCGATTTAGATAACTGCCCTTCACTGCGTCAATGTAGATAAATACCGTTCACTGCGTCAATGTAGATAACTACCATTAACTTCGACAATGTAGATAACTACCCTTCACTGCGTCAACATAGATTAGTAACCCTCACTGCATCGATGTAGATAACCACCCTTCATTGCATCAATTATACATAACTGCCCTTTACTGCATCGATGTAGACAACTGCAATTCAATTCATCGATGTAGATAACAACCCTTCACTGCATCGATGTAGATAACTATACTTCACTGCGTCAATGTAGATAACTACTGTTCATGGCATCGACGTAAATTACTACCCTTCACCACATCGATGTAGATAACTAACTTTCACGGCATCGAAGTAGATAAGTAGTCTTCACTGCATCCATGTAGATAACTACCCTTCACAACATGGATGCAGATAACTGCCCTTCAATGCATCGATGTTGATAACTACTCGTCACTGCATCAATGTAGATAACAACTCTTCACTGCATCCATGTAGATAAATACCCTTCACTGCAACAATGTAGATTACGACCCATCACTGCGTCGATGTAGAGAACTACTCTTCACTTCATCGATGTAGATAACCACACTTCACTGCATCGACGAAGAAATCTACCCTTCACTGCATCAATGTAGATAACTACCCCTCAGTGCATCGATGTAGATAACAACCCTTCACTGCATCAATATACATAACTACCCTTCACTGCATCGATGAGCTAACTGCCATTCATGGCATCAATGTAGATAAGTACCCTTCACTGCATTGATAGAGATAACTACCCTTCACTGCAAGGATGTAGCTAACTACCCTTCGCTGCATTGATATAGATAAGTACCTTTAATTGCGTCAATATAGATAACTACCCTTCACTGCATTGATGTAGGTAACTACCCGACACTGCGTCAATGCAGCTAACTACCCTTCACTGCATCAATGTAGATAACTACCCTTCAATGCGTCAATGTAGCTAAATACCCTTTGCGGCATCGATGTAGATAACTGCCCTTCACTGCATCAATGTAGATAACAACCGTTCACTGCGTCAATGTAGATAACTACCGTTCACTGCGACAATGTAGATAACTACCCTTCACTGCGTCAACGTAGATTAGTAACCCCCACTGCATCGATGTAGATAACTACCCTTCATTGCATCAATTATACATAACTGCCCTTTACTGAATCAATGTAGATAACTGCAATTCAACTTATCGATGCAGATAACAACCCTTCACTGCATCGATGTAGATAACTATACTTCACTGCGTCAATGTAGATAACTACTGTACATGGCATCGACGTAAATAACTACCCTTCACCACATCGATGTAGATAACTAACCTTCACGGCATCGAAGTAGATAAGTACTCTTCACTGCATCCATGTAGATAACTACCCGTCACTACATGGATGTAGATAACTGCCCTTCAATGCATCGATGTTGACAACTACCCATCACTGCATCAACGTAGGTAACAACCCTTCACTGCATCCATGTAGATAAACACCCTTCACTGCATCAATGTAGATAACGACCCATCGCTGCGTCGATGTAGATAACTGCTCTTCACTTCATTGATGTAGATAACCACACTTCACTGCATCGATGAAGAAATCTACCCTTCACTGCATCGATGAAGATAACTACCCCTCAGTGCATCGATGTAGATAACAACCCTTCACTGCATCAATATACATAGCTACCCTTCACTGCATCGATGAGCTAACTGTCATTCACAACATCAATGTAGATAAGTACCCTTCACGGCATCGATAGAGATAACTACCCTTCACTGCATCGATTGAGGTAACTACCCTTCACTGCAAGGATGTAGCTAACTACCCTTCGCTGCATCGATATAGATAAGTACCTTTAATTGTGTGAATGTAGATAATTACCCTTCACTGCATTCATGTAGATAACTACCCATCACTGCATCAATGTAGCTAACTCCCTTTCAGTGCATCAATATAGATAACTACCTTTCAATGCGTCAATGTAGCTAATTACCCTTCGCGGCATCGGTGTAGATAACTGCCCTTCACTGCGTCAATGTAGGTAACTACCCTTCACTGCGACAATGTAGATAACTACCCTTCACTGCATCAATGTAAATTAGTAACCCTCATTGCATCGATGTAGATAACTACCTGTCATTGCATCAATTACACATAACTACCCTTTACTGCATCGATGTTGATAACTGTAATTCAATGCATCGATGTAGATAACTACACTTCACTGTGTCAATGTAGATAACTACTCTTCACTGCATCGACGTAGATAACTAATCTTCACTGCATCTATGTAGATAACTACCCTTCGCTACGTGGATGTAGATAACTACATTTCACTCCGTCAATGTAGATAACTGCCCTTCACTGCGTCAGTGCAGATAACTTACGTTTACTGTGACAATGTAGAAAACTACCCCTCACTGCATCGATGTACATAATTACCCTTCACTGCATCGATGTAGATAACCACCCTTCACTGCGTCAATGTAGATAACAACCCCACACTACATCAATGTTAATAACTACCCCTCACTGCATCAATGTAGATCACTACCCCTCATGGCATCGATGTAGATAACTGCCATTCACTGCATTAATGTAGATAACTACCCATCACTGCGTCAATGTAGCTAACCACCCTTCACTGCATCAATATAGATAACTACCCTTCAATGCATCAATGTAGTTAATTACCCTTCGCAGCATCGATGTAGATAACAGCCCTTCACTGCGTCAATGTAGATAAATACCGTTCACTGCGTCAATGTAGATAACTACCATTAACTGCGACAATGTAGATAACTACCCTTCACTGCGTCAACATAGATTAGTAACCCTCACTGCATCGATGTAGATAACCACCCTTCATTGCATCAATTATACATAACTGCCCTTTACTGCATCGATGTAGACAACTGCAATTCAATTCATCGATGTAGATAACAACCCTTCACTGCATCGATGTAGATAACGACACTTCACTGCGTCAATGTAGATAACTACTGTTCATGGCATCGACATAGATAACTACGCTTCACCACATCGATGTAGATAACTAACCTTCACGGCATCGAAGTAGATAAGTAGTCTTCACTGCATCCATGTAGATAACTACCCTTCACTACATGGATGCAGATAACTGCCCTTCAATGCGTCGATGTTGATAACTACCCGTCACTGCATCAATGTAGATAACAACTCTTCACTGCATCCATGTAGATAAATACCCTTCACTGCAACAATGTAGATTACGACCCATCACTGCATCAATGTAGATAACTACCCCTCAGTGCATCGATGTAGATAACAACCCTTCACTGCATCAATATACATAACTACCCTTCACTGCATCGATGAGCTAACTGTCATTCATGGCATCAATGTAGATAAGTACCCTTCACTGCATCGAAAGAGATAACTACCCTTCACTGCAAGGATGTAGCTAACTACTCTTCGCTGCATCGATATAGATAAGTACGTTTAATTGCGTCAATGTAGATAAATACCCTTCACTGCATTGATGTAGGTAACTACCCATCACTGCGTCAATGTAGCTAACCACCCTTCACCGCATCAATATAGATAACTACCCTTCAATGCGTCAATGTAGTTAATTACCCTTCGCGGCATCGATGTAGATAACTGCCCTTCACTGCGTCAATGTAGATAAATACCGTTCACTGCGTCAATGTAGATAACTACCATTCACTGCGACAATGTAGATAACTACCCTTCAGTGCGTTGATATAGATAACTACCCTTCACTGCATCGATTTAGATAAATACCCTTCACTGCAACAATGTAGATAACGACCCATAACTGCGTTGATGTAGATAACTACTCTTCACTTCATCGATGTAGATAACCACACTTCACTGCATCGATGATGAAAACTACCCTTCACTACATCAAAGTAGATAACTACCCTTCACTGAATTGATGTATATAACTACCCTTAACAGCATCAATGTAGATAACTACCCTTCACTACATCGATCTAGATAACCACACTTCACTGTATCGATGAAGAAAACGACATTTCACTGCATCGACGTAGATAACTACACCTCACTGGGTCGATGTAGATAACTGCCCTTCAGTGCGCCATTGTACATAACTAACCTTCACTGAGACAATGTAGGTAAATACCCCGCACTACGTCAATGTAGATAACTACCCCTCACTTCATCGATCTAGTTAACTACTCCTCACGGCATCGATGTAGAAAACTATCCTTCAGAGCATGGATGTAGATAACTACACTTCACTGCATCGATGTAGATAACGACACTTCACTGCGTCAATGTAGATAACTACTGTTCATGGCATCAACATAGATAACTACGCTTCACCACATCGATGTAGATAACTAACCTTCACGGCATCGAAGTAGATAAGTAGTCTTCACTGCATCCATGTAGAAAACTACCCTTCACTACATGGATATAGATAACTGCCCTTCAATGCATCGATGTTGATAACTACCCATCACTGCATCAATGTAGATAACAACTCTTCACTGCATCCATGTAGTTAAATACCCTTCACTGCAACAATGTAGATAACGACCCATCACTGCTTCGATGTAGATAACTACTCTTCACTTCATCGATGTATATAACCACACTTCACTGCATCAACGAAGAAATCTACCCTTCACTGCATCGATGTAGATAACTACCCCTCAGTGCATCGATGTAGATAACAGCCCTTCACTGCATCAATATACATAACTACCCTTCACTGCATCGATGAGCTAACTGCCATTCATGGCATCAAGGTAGATAAGTACCCTTCACTGCATCGATAGAGATAACTACCCTTCACTGCAAGGATGTAGCTAACTGCCCTTCACTGCGTCACTGTAGCTAACCACACTTCACTGCATCAATATAGATAACTACCCTTCAATGCGTCAATGTAGTTAATTGCCCTTCGCGGCATCGATGTAGATAACTGCCCTTCACTGCGTCAATGTAGATAAATACCGTTCACTGCGTCAATGTAGATAACTACCATTCACTGCGAAAATGTAGATAACTACCCTTCAGTGCGTCGATATAGATAACTACCCTTCACTGCATCGATGTAGATAAATACCCTTCACTGCAACAATGTAGATAACGACCCATAACTGCGTCAATGTAGAGAAATACTCTTCACTTCATCGATGTAGATAACCACACTTCACTGCATCGATGATGAAAACTACCCTTCACTACATCAATGTAGATAACTACCCTTCACTGCATCAATGTATATAACTACCCTTAACAGCATCAATGTAGATAACTACCCTTCACTGCATCGATCTAGATAACCACACTTCACTGTATCGATGAAGAAAGCGACATTTCACTGCATCTACGTAGATAACTACACCTCACTGTGTCGATGTAGATAACTGCCCTTCACTGCGCCATTGTAGATAACTAACCTTCACTGCAACAATGTAGGTAAATACCCCGCACTACGTCAATGTAGATAACTACCCCTCACTTAATCGATCTAGTTAACTACTTTTCATGGCATCGATGTAGAAAACTATCCTTCAGAGCATGGATGTAGATAACTACACTTCACTGCATCAATGAAAATATCTACCCCTCATAGCGACGATGTAGATAACTGCCCTTCACTGCGTCGATGTAGATAACTACACGTCACTGCATCAAAGTAGATAACTACCCTTCAGTGCATTGATGTAGATAACTACCATTCACTGCGTCAATGTTGATAACTACCGTTCACTGCGACAATGTAGATAACTACCATTCACTGCGTCAATGTAGATACCTACCATTCACTGTGACAATGTAGATTACTACCCTTCACTGCGTCAACGTAGATAACTAACCCTCTCTGCATCTATGTAGATAACTACCATGCATGGCATCAATTACACATAACTGCCCTTTACTGCTTCGATGTAGATAACTACCTTTCACTGCATCGATCTAGATAACTACACTTCACTGCGTCGATGTAGATAAATACTGTTCACTGCATCGACGTAGATAACTACCCTTCACAACGTCGATGTAGATAACTACTCTTCACTGCATCCTTGTAGATAACTACCCTTCACTACATGGATGTAGATGACTGCCCTTCAATGCATCGATGTTGATAACTACCCGTCACTGCATCAATGTAGATAACAACCCTTCACTGCATTGATGTAGATAACTACCCTTTACTGCATCGATGTAGATAACTTCCCTTCACCACGTCGATGTAGATAACTAAACTTCACGGCATCGAAGTAGATAACTACTCTTAAATGCACCCATGTAGAGAACTACCCTTCACAACATGGATGTAGATAACTACACTTCACTCCGTCAATGTAGATAACTGCCCTTCACTGCGTCAATGTAGATAACTAACCTTCACTGTGACAATGTAGAAAACTACCTCTGACTGCATTGATGTAGATAACTACCAGTCACTGCATCAATGTAGCTAACTACCATTCACTGCATCAATGTAGATAACTACCCTTCACAGCTTCGATGTTGATAACTGTCCTTCACTGCAACAATGTAGATTACTACCCTTCACAGCGTCAATGTAGATAAATACCATTCACTGCATCGATGTAGATAACTAGCAGTCACTTCATCATTATAGATAACTAACCCGCACTACATCAATGTTAATAACTACCCCTCAGTGCATCGATGTAGATAACAACCCTTCACTGCATCAATATACATAACTGCCCTTTACTGCATCGATGTAGATAACTACCTTTCACTGCATCGATGTAGATAACTACCTTTCACTGCATCGATGTAGGAATGGACAGGAGGAGGAGTATAGGAAACTGATACAGGACTTTGTGATATGGTGCAACACAAACTACCTGCGTCTCAATATCAACAAGACCAAGGAGATGGTGGTGGACTTTAGGAGATCTAGGCCTCATATGGAGCTAGTGATCATTAATGGAGAATGTGTGGAGCAGGTTAAGACCTACAAGTATCTGGGAGTACAGTTAGACGAGAAGCTAGACTGGACTGCCAACACAGATGCCTTGTGCAGGAAGGCACAGGGTCGACTGTACTTCCTTAGAAGGTTGGCGTCATTCAATGTCTGTAGTGAGATGCTGAAGATGTTCTATAGGTCAGTTGTGGAGAGCGCCCTCTTCTTTGTGGTGGCGTGTTGGGGAGGAAGCATTAAGAAGAGGGACGCCTCACGTCTTAATAAGCTGGTAAGGAAGGCGGGCTCTGTCGTGGGCAAAGTACTGGAGAGTTTAACATCGGTAGCTGAGCGAAGGGCGCTGAGTAGGCTACGGTCAATTATGGAAAACTCTGAACATCCTCTACATAGCACCATCCAGAGACAGAGAAGCAGTTTCAGCGACAGGTTACTATCGATGCAATGCTCCTCAGACAGGATGAAGAGTTCAATACTCCCCAATGCCATTAGGCTTTACAATTCAACCGCCAGGACTTAAGAACTTTTTAAAAGCTATTATTAATGCTTTTTGAGATAGTGATTTAGATGCATATCATATTTTTTACTGAGTTAAGTATTGTATGTAATTAGTTTTGCTACAACAAGTGTATGGGACATTGGAAAAAAGTTGAATTTCCCCATGGGGATGAATAAAGTATCTATCTATCTATCTATCTATAACTGCCTTTCACTGCATCGATGTAGATAACTACACTTCAATGTGACAATGTAGATAAATACCCCGCACTACGTCAATGTAGATAACTACCCCTCACTTCATCGATCTAGTTAACTACTCTTCACGGCATCGATGTAGAAAACTATCCTTCAGAGCATGGATGTAGATAACTACCCTTCACTACATGGATGTAGATAACTGCCCTTCAATGCATCGATGTTGATAACTAACCGTCACTGCATCAATGTAGATAACAACGCTTCACTGCATTGATGTAGATAACTACTGTTCGCTGCATCGACGTAGATAACTACCCTTCACCACGTCGATGTAGCTAATTAACCTTCACGGCATCGATGTAGATAACTGCCCTTCACCGTGCCAATGTAGATAACTACCCTTCACTGCTACAATGTAGCTGAATACCCCGCACTACGTCAATGTAGATAACTACCCCTCACTTCATCTATCTAGTTAACTGCTCTTCACGGCATCGATGTAGAAAACTATCCTTCAGAGCATGGATGCAGATAACTACACTTCACTGCATCAATGAAAATATCTACCCTTCACTGCGACGATGTAGATAACTGCCCTTCACTGCGTCGATATAGATAACTACCGTTCACTGCATCAAAGTAGATAACTACCCTTCAGTGCATTGATGTAGATAACTACCCTTCACTGCATCAATGTAGATAACTACCCCTCACTGCATCAATGTAGATAACTGCCCCTCAGTGCATTGATGTAGATAACAACCCTTCACTGCATCAATATACATAACTACCCTTCACTGCATCGATGAGCTAACTGCCATTCACGGCATCAATGTAGATAAGTACCCTTCACTGCATCGATGTAGATAACTACCTTTCACTACATGGATGTAGATAACTGCACTTCACTCCGTCAATGTAGATAACTGCCCTTCACTGCATCAATGTAGATAACAAACCTTCACTGTGACAATGTAGAAAACTACCCCGACTGCATTGCTGTAGACAACTACCCGTCACTGCATCAATGTAGCTAACTACCCTTCACTGCATCAATGTAGATAACTACCTTTCACTGCGTCAATGTAGATAACTAACCCGCACTACATCAATGTTAATAACTACCCCTCAGTGCATCGATGTAGATAACAACCCTTAACTGCATCAATATACATAACTGCCCTTTACTGCATCGATGTAGATAACTACCTTTCACTGCATCGAAGTAGATAACTACACTTCACTGCGTCGATGTAGATAACTACTGTTCACTGCATCGATGTAGATAACTACCGTTCACCAGTTCGATGTAGATAGCTAACCTTCACGGCATCGAAGTAGATAACTACTCTTCAGGGCATCCATGTAGATAACTACCCTTCACTACATGGGTGTAGATAACTGCCCTTCAATGCATCGATGTTGATAACTAACCATCACTGCATCAATGTAGATAACTACCCTTCACCACGTCGATGTAGCTAATTAACCTTCACGGCATCGATGTAGATAACTGTCCTTCACTGTGCCAATGTAGATAACTACCCTTCACTGCGACAATGTAGATGAATACCCCGCACTACGTCAATGTAGATAACTACCCCTCACTTTATCGATCTAGTTAACTACACTTCACGGCATCAATGTAGAAAACTATCCTTCAGAGCATGGATGTAGATAACTACACTTCACTGCATCAATGAAAATATCTACCCTTCACTGCGACGATGTAGATAACTGCCCTTCACTGCGTCGATATAGATAACTACCGTTCACTGCATCAAAGTAGATAACTACCCTTCAGTGCATTGATGTAGATAACTACCCGTCACTGCATCAAAGTAGATAACTACCCTTCAGTGCATTGATGTAGATAACTACCCTTCACTGCATCAATGTAGATAACTACCAGTCACTTCATCATTATAGATAACTACTCTTCACTGCATCGATGTAGATAACTACCTTTCAGTGCGTCGATGTAGAAAAATACCCTTCACTGCAACAATGTAGATAACGACCCATAACTGCGTCGATGTAGATAACTACTCTTCACTTCATCGATGTAGATAACCACACTTCACTGCATCAATGAAGAAAACTACCCTTCACTACATCAATGTAGATAACTACTCTTCACTTCATCGTTGTAGATAACCACACTTCACTATATCGATGAAGAAAACGACACTTCACTGCATTGACGTAGATAACTACACCTCACTGTGTCGATGTAGATAACTGCCCTACACTGCAACAATGTAGATAACTACCCTTCACTGTGACAATGTAGATAAATACCCCGCACTACATCAATGTAGATAACTACCCCTCACTTCATCGATCTAGTTAACTACTCTTCACGGCATCGATGTAGAAAACTATCCTTCAGAGCATGGATGTAGATAACTACACTTCACTGCGTCGATGTAGATGACTACTCTTCACTGCGTCGATATAGATAACAACCGTTCACTGCATCAAAGTAGATAACTACCCTTCAGTGCATTGATGTAGATAACTACCCGTCACTGCATCAAAGTAGATAACTACCCTTCAGTGCATTGATGTGGATAACTACCCTTCACTGCAACAATGTAGATAACGACCCATTACTGCGTCGATGTAGATAACTACTCTTCACTTCATCGATGTAGATAAACACACTTCACTGCATCGATGAAGAAAACTACCCTTCACTACATCAATGTAGATAACTACTCTTCACTTCATCGTTGTAGATAACCACACTTCACTGTATCGATGAAGAAAACTACACTTCACTGCATCGACGTAGATAACTACACCTCACTGTGTCGATGTAGATAACTGCCCTACACTGCACCAATGTAGATAACTACCCTTCACTGGGACAATGTAGATAAATACACCGCACTACGTCAATGTAGATAACTACCCCTCACTTCATCGATCTAGTTAACTACTCTTCACGGCATTGATGTTGAAAACTCTCCTTCAGAGCATGGATGTAGATAACTGCACTTCACTGCATCAATGAAAATATCTATCCTTCACTGCGACGATGTAGATAACTGCCCTTCACTGCGTCGATGTACATAACTACCGTTCACTGCATCAAAGCAGATAACTACCCTTCAGTGCATTGATGTAGATAACTACCCGTCACTGCATCAAAGTAGATAACTACACTTCACTGCGTCGATGTAGAAAACTACTGTTCACTGCATCGACGTAGATAACTACCCTTCACCACGTCGATGTAGATAGCTAACCTTCACGGCATTGAAGTAGACAACTACGCTTCAGGGCATCCATGTAGATAACTACGCTTCACTACATGGATGTAGATAACTGCCCTTCAATGCATCGATGTTGATAACTAACCGTCACTGTATCAATGTAGATAACAATGCTTCACTGCATTGATGTAGATAACTACTGTTCGCTGCATCGACGTAGATAACTACCCTTCACCACGTCGATGTAGCTAATTAACCTTCACGGCATCGATGTAGATAACTGCCCTTCACCGTGCCAATGTAGATAACTACGCTTCACTGCGTCAATGTAGATGAATACCCCACACTACGTCAATGTAGATAACTACCCCTCACTTCATCCATCTAGTTAACTACTCTTCACGGCATCGATGTAGAAAACTATCCTTCAGAGCATGGATGTAGATAACTACACTTCACTGCATCAAAGAAAATATCTACCCTTCACTGCGACGATGTAGATAACTGCCCTTCACTGCGTCGATATAGATAACTACTGTTCACTGCATCAAAGTAGATAATTACCCTTCAGTGCATTGATGTAGATAACTACCCGTCACTGCATCAAAGTAGATAACTACCCTTCACTGCATCAATGCAGATAACTACCCCTCACTGCATCAATGTAGATAACTGCCCCTCAGTGCATCGATGTAGATAACAACCCTTCACTGCATCAATATACATAACTACCCTTTACTGCATCGATGAGCTAACTGCCATTCACGGCATCAATGTAGATAAGTACCCTTCACTGCATCGATGTAGATAACTACCTTTCACTACATGGATGTAGATAACTACACTTCACTCCGTCAATGCAGATAACTGCCCTTCACTGCATCAATGTAGATTACTAACCTTCACTGTGACAATGTAGAAAACTACCCCAACTGCATTGATGTAGACAACTACCTGTCACTGCATCAATGTAGCTAACTACCCTTCACTGCATCAATGTAGATAACTACCTTTCACTGGGTCAATGTAGATAACTAACCTGCACTACATCAATGTTAATAACTACCCCTCAGTGCATCGATGTAGATAACAACCCTTCACTGCATCAATATACATAACTGCCCTTTACTGCATCGATGTAGATAACTACCTTTCACTGCATCGATGTAGATAACTACACTTCACTGCGTCGATGTAGATAACTACTGTTCACTGCATCGACGTAGATAACTACCCTTCACCACGTCGATGTAGATAGCTAACCTTCACGGCATCGAAGTAGATAACTACTCTTCAGGGCATCCATGTAGATAACTACCCTTCACTACATGGATGTAGATAACTGCCCTTCAATGCATCGATGTTGATAACTAACCGTCACTGCATCAATGTAGATAACAACGCTTCACTGCATTGATGTAGATAACTACTGTTCGCTGCAACGATGTAGATAACTACCCTTCACCACGTCGATGTAGCTAATTAACCTTCACGGCATCGATGTAGATAACTGCCCTTCACCGTGCCAATGTAGATAACTACCCTTCACTGCGACAATGTAGATAACTGCCCTTCACTGCGTCGATATAGATAACTACTGTTCACTGCATCAAAGTAGATAATTACCCTTCAGTGCATTGATGTAGATAACGACCCGTCACTGCATCAAAGTAGATAACTACCCTTCACTTCATCAATGCAGATAACTACCCCTCACTGCATCAATGTAGATAACTGCCCCTCAGTGCATCGATGTAGATAAGAACCCTTCACTGCATCAATATACATAACTACCCTTTAATGCATCGATGAGCCAACTGCCATTCACGGCATCAATGTAGATAAGTACCCTTCACTGCATCGATGTAGATAACTACCTTTCACTGCATCGATGTAGATAACTACCTTTCACTACATGGATGTAGATAACTACACTTCACTCCGTCAATGCAGATAACTGCCCTTCACTGCATCAATGTAGATTACTAACCTTCACTGTGACAATGTAGAAAACTACCCCAACTGCATTGATGTAGACAACTACCTGTCACTGCATCAATGTAGCTAACTACCCTTCACTGCATCAATGTAGATAACTACCTTTCACTGGGTCAATGTAGATAACTAACCTGCACTACATCAATGTTAATAACTACCCCTCAGTGCATCGATGTAGATAACAACCCTTCACTGCATCAATATACATAACTGCCCTTTACTGCATCGATGTAGATAACTACCTTTCACTGCATCGATGTAGATAACTACACTTCACTGCGTCGATGTAGATAACTACTGTTCACTGCATCGACGTAGATAACTACCCTTCACCACGTCGATGTAGATAGCTAACCTTCACGGCATCGAAGTAGATAACTACTCTTCAGGGCATCCATGTAGATAACTACCCTTCACTACATGGATGTAGATAACTGCCCTTCAATGCATCGATGTTGATAACTAACCGTCACTGCATCAATGTAGATAACAACGCTTCACTGCATTGATGTAGATAACTACTGTTCGCTGCAACGATGTAGATAACTACCCTTCACCACGTCGATGTAGCTAATTAACCTTCACGGCATCGATGTAGATAACTGCCCTTCACCGTGCCAATGTAGATAACTACCCTTCACTGCGACAATGTAGATAACTGCCCTTCACTGCGTCGATATAGATAACTACTGTTCACTGCATCAAAGTAGATAATTACCCTTCAGTGCATTGATGTAGATAACGACCCGTCACTGCATCAAAGTAGATAACTACCCTTCACTTCATCAATGCAGATAACTACCCCTCACTGCATCAATGTAGATAACTGCCCCTCAGTGCATCGATGTAGATAAGAACCCTTCACTGCATCAATATACATAACTACCCTTTAATGCATCGATGAGCCAACTGCCATTCACGGCATCAATGTAGATAAGTACCCTTCACTGCATCGATGTAGATAACTACCTTTCACTGCATCGATGTAGATAACTACCTTTCACTACATGGATGTAGATAACTACACTTCACTCCGTCAATGCAGATAACTGCCCTTCACTGCATCAATGTAGATTACTAACCTTCACTGTGACAATGTAGAAAACTACCCCAACTGCATTGATGTAGACAACTACCTGTCACTGCATCAATGTAGCTAACTACCCTTCACTGCATCAATGTAGATAACTACCTTTCACTGGGTCAATGTAGATAACTAACCTGCACTACATCAATGTTAATAACTACCCCTCAGTGCATCGATGTAGATAACAACCCTTCACTGCATCAATATACATAACTGCCCTTTACTGCATCGATGTAGATAACTACCTTTCACTGCATCGATGTAGATAACTACACTTCACTGCGTCGATGTAGATAACTACTGTTCACTGCATCGACGTAGATAACTACCCTTCACCACGTCGATGTAAATAGCTAACCTTCACGGCATCGAAGTACATAACTACTCTTCAGGGCATCCATGTAGATAACTACTCTTCACTACATGGATGTAGATAACTGCCCTTCAATGCATCGAAGTTGATAACTAACCGTCACTGCATCAATGTAGATAACAACGCTTCACTGCATTGATGTAGATAACTACTGTTCGCTGCATCGACGTAGATAACTACCCTTCACCACGTCGATGTAGCTAATTAACCTTCACGGCATTGATGTAGATAACTGCCCTTCACCGTGCCAATGTAGATAACTACCCTTCACTGCGACAATGTAGATGAATACCCCGCACTACGTCAATGTAGATAACTACACCTCACTTCATCAATCTAGTTAACTACTCTTCACGGCATTGATGTAGAAAACTATCCTTCAGAGCATGGATGTAGATAACTACACCACTGCATCAATGAAAATATCTACCCTTCACTGCGACGATGTAGATAACTGCTCTTCACTGCGTCGATATAGATAACTACCGTTCACTGCATCAAAGTAGATAACTACCCTTCAGTGCATTGATGTAGATAACGACCCGTCACTGCATCAAAGTAGATAACTAACCTTCAGTGCATTGATGTAGATAACTACCCTTCACTGCATCCATGTAGATAACTACCAGTCACTTCATCATTATAGATAACTACGCTTCACTGCATCGATGTAGATAACTACCCTTCAGTGCGTCGATGTAGAAAAATACCCTTCACTGCAAAAATGTAGATAACGACCCATAACTGCGTCTATGTAGATAACTACTCTTCACTTCATCGATGTAGATAACCACACTTCACTGCATCAATGAAGAAAACTACCCTTCCCTACATCAATGTAGATAACTACTCTTCACTTCATCGTTGTAGATAACCACACTTCACTGTATCGATGAAGAAAACTACACTTCACTGCATTGACGCAGATAACTACACCTCACTGTGTCGATGTAGATAACTGCCCTACACTGCACCAATGTAGATAACTACCCTTCACTGTGACAATGTAGATAAATACCCCGCACTACGTCAATGTAGATAACTACCCATCACTTCATCCATCTAGTTAACTACTCTTCACGACATCGATGTAGAAAACTATCCTTCAGAGCATGGATGTAGATAACTACACTTCACTGCATCAATGAAAGTATCTACCCTTCACTGCAACGATGTAGATAACTGCCCTTCACTGCGTCGATATAGATAACTACCGTTCACTGCATCAAAGTAGATAACTACCCTTCAGTGCATTGATGTAGATAACTACCCATCACTGCATCAAAGTAGATAACTACCCTTCAGTGCATTGATGTGGATAACTACCCTTCACTGCAACAATGTAGATAACGACCCATTACTGCGTCGATGTAGATAACTACTCTTCACTTCATCGATGTAGATAACCACACTTCACTGCATCGATGAAGAAAACCACACTTCACTGCATCGACGTAGATAACTACACCTCACTGTGTCGATGTACATAACTACCCTGCACTGCACCAATGTAGATAACTACCGTTCACTGGGACAATGTAGATAAATACCCCGCACTACGTCAATGTAGATAACTACCCCTCACTTCATCGATCTAGTTAACTACTCTTCACGGCATCGATGTAGAAAACTATCCTTCAGAGCATGGATGTAGATAACAACACTTCACTGCATCAATGAAAATATCTACCCTTCACTGCGACGATGTAGATAAATGCCCTTCACTGCGTCGATGTACATAACTACCGTTCACTGCATCAAAGCAGATAACTACCCTTCAGTGCATTGATGAAGATAACTACCCGTCACTGCATCAAAGTAGATAACTACACTTCACTGCGTCGATGTAGATAACTACTGTTCACTGCATTGACATAGATAACTACCCTTCACCACGTTGATGTAGATAGCTAACCTTCACGGCATCGAAGTAGATAGCTACTCTTCACGGCATCCATGTAGATACCTACCCTTCACTACATGGATGTAGATAACTGCCCTTCAATGCATCGATGTTGATAACTAACCGTCACTGCATAAATGTAGATAACAACGCTTCACTGCATTGATGTAGACAACTACCCTTTACTGCATCGATGTAGATAACTACACTTCACTGCGTCGATGTAGCTAACTAACCTTCACGGCAACGAAGTAGATAACTACTCTTCACTGCGTCGATATAGATAACTACCGTTCACTGCATCAAAGTAGATAACTACCCTTCAGTGCATTGATGTAGATAACTACCCGTCACTGCATCAAAGTAGATAACTACCCTTCAGTGCATTGATGTGGATAACTACCCTTCACTGCAACAATGTAGATAACGACCCATTACTGCGTCGATGTAGATAACTACTCTTCACTTCATCGATGTAGATAAACACACTTCACTGCATCGATGAAGAAAACTACCCTTCACTACATCAATGTAGATAACTACTCTTCACTTCATCGTTGTAGATAACCACACTTCACTGTATCGATGAAGAAAACTACACTTCACTGCATCGACGTAGATAACTACACCTCACTGTGTCGATGTAGATAACTGCCCTTCACTGCATCAATGAAAATATCTACCCTTCACTGCGACGATGTAGATAACTGCTCTTCACTGCGTCGATATAGATAACTACCGTTCACTGCATCAAAGTAGATAACTACCCTTCAGTGCATTGATGTAGATAACTACCCTTCACTGCATCGACGTAGATAACTACACCTCACTGTGTCGATGTAGATAACTGCCCTACACTGCACCAATGTAGATAACTACCCTTCACTGTGACAATGTAGATAAATACCCCGCACTACGTCAATGTAGATAACTACCCATCACTTCATCCATCTAGTTAACTACTCTTCACGACATCGATGTAGAAAACTATCCTTCAGAGCATGGATGTAGATAACTACACTTCACTGCATCAATGAAAGTATCTACCCTTCACTGCGACGATGTAGATAACTGCCCTTCACTGCGTCGATATAGATAACTACCGTTCACTGCATCAAAGTAGATAACTACCCTTCAGTGCATTGATGTAGATAACTACCCATCACTGCATCAAAGTAGATAACTACCCTTCAGTGCATTGATGTGGATAACTACCCTTCACTGCAACAATGTAGATAACGACCCATTACTGCGTCGATGTAGATAACTACTCTTCACTTCATCGATGTAGATAACCACACTTCACTGCATCGATGAAGAAAACCACACTTCACTGCATCGACGTAGATAACTACACCTCACTGTGTCGATGTACATAACTACCCTGCACTGCACCAATGTAGATAACTACCGTTCACTGGGACAATGTAGATAAATACCCCGCACTACGTCAATGTAGATAACTACCCCTCACTTCATCGATCTAGTTAACTACTCTTCACGGCATCGATGTAGAAAACTATCCTTCAGAGCATGGATGTAGATAACTACACTTCACTGCATCAATGAAAATATCTACCCTTCACTGCGACGATGTAGATAAATGCCCTTCACTGCGTCGATGTACATAACTACCGTTCACTGCATCAAAGCAGATAACTACCCTTCAGTGCATTGATGAAGATAACTACCCGTCACTGCATCAAAGTAGATAACTACACTTCACTGCATTGACATAGATAACTACCCTTCACCACGTTGATGTAGATAGCTAACCTTCACGGCATCGAAGTAGATAGCTACTCTTCACGGCATCCATGTAGATACCTACCCTTCACTACATGGATGTAGATAACTGCCCTTCAATGCATCGATGTTGATAACTAACCGTCACTGCATAAATGTAGATAACAACGCTTCACTGCATTGATGTAGACAACTACCCTTTACTGCATCGATGTAGATAACTACACTTCACTGCGTCGATGTAGCTAACTAACCTTCACGGCAACGAAGTAGATAACTACTCTTCACTGCGTCGATATAGATAACTACCGTTCACTGCATCAAAGTAGATAACTACCCTTCAGTGCATTGATGTAGATAACTACCCGTCACTGCATCAAAGTAGATAACTACCCTTCAGTGCATTGATGTGGATAACTACCCTTCACTGCAACAATGTAGATAACGACCCATTACTGCGTCGATGTAGATAACTACTCTTCACTTCATCGATGTAGATAAACACACTTCACTGCATCGATGAAGAAAACTACCCTTCACTACATCAATGTAGATAACTACTCTTCACTTCATCGTTGTAGATAACCACACTTCACTGTATCGATGAAGAAAACTACACTTCACTGCATCGACGTAGATAACTACACCTCACTGTGTCGATGTAGATAACTGCCCTTCACTGCATCAATGAAAATATCTACCCTTCACTGCGACGATGTAGATAACTGCTCTTCACTGCGTCGATATAGATAACTACCGTTCACTGCATCAAAGTAGATAACTACCCTTCAGTGCATTGATGTAGATAACTACCCGTCACTGCATCAAAGTAGATAACTACCCTTCAGTGCATTGATGTAGATAACTACCCTTCACTGCATCAATGTAGATAACTACCAGTCACTTCATCATTATAGATAACTACTCTTCACTGCATCGATGTAGATAACTACCCTTCAGTGCGTCGATGTAGAAAAATACCCTTCACTGCAAAAATGTAGATAACGACCCATAACTGCGTCGATGTAGATAACTACTCTTCACTTCATCGATGTAGATAACCACACTTCACTGCATCAATGAAGAAAACTACCCTTCACTACATCAATGTAGATAACTACTCTTCACTTCATCATTGTAGATAACCACACTTCACTGTATCGATGAAGAAAACTACACTTCACTGCATTGACGCAGATAACTACACCTCACTGTGTCGACGTAGATAACTGCCCTACACTGCACCAATGTAGATAACTACCCTTCACTGGGACAATGTAGATAAATACCCCGCAATACGTTAATGTAGATAACTACCCCTCACTTCATCGATCTAGTTAACTACTCTTCACGGCAACGATGTAGAAAACTATCCTTCAGAGCATGGATGTAGATAACTACCCTTCACTGCATCAATGTAGATAACTACCTTTCACAGGGTCAATGTAGATAACTAGCCTGCACTACATCAATGTTAATAACTACCCCTCACTGCATCAATGTAGATAACTAACCTGCACTACATCAATGTTAATAACTACCCCTCAGTGCATCGATGTAGATAACAAACCTTCACTGCATCAATATACATAACTGCCCTTTACTGCATCGATGTAGATAACTACCTTTCACTGCATCGATGTAGATAACTACACTTCACTGCGTCGATGTAGATAACTACTGTTCACTGCATCGACGTAGATAACTACCCTTCACCACGTCGATGTAGATAGCTAACCTTCACGGCATCGAAGTAGATAAGTACCCTTCAGTGCGTCGATATAGATAACTACCCTTCACTGCATCAATGTTGCTAACTACCCTTCACTGCATGAATGTAGATAACTACCCTTCACTGCGTCAACGTAGATAACTACCTCGCACTACATCAATGTTAATAACTACCCCTCACTGCATCAATGTAGATAACTACCCCTCACTGCATTGATGTAGATAACTGCCATTCACTGCAGAAATGTAGATACCTACCATTCACTAAATCAATGTTAATAACTACCCATCACTGCGTCAATGTAGATAACTACTCTTCACTTCATTGATGTAGATAACCACACTTCACTGCATCGATGAAGAAATCTACCCTTCACTGCATCGATGAAGATAACTACACCTCAGTGCAACGATGTAGATAACAACCCTTCACTGCATCAATATACATAACTACCCTTTACTGCATCGATGAGCTAACTGCCATTCACGGCATCAATGTAGATAAGTACCCTTCACTGCATCGATAGAGATAACTACCTTTCACTGCAATGTTGTAGCTAATTACCCTTCATGGCATCGATGTACATGACTGCCCTTCACTGTGTCAATGTTGATAACTAACCTTCACTGCGACAATGTAGATAACTGCCCTTCACAGCATCAATGTAGATAACGACCCTTCACTGCATTGGTGTAGATAACTACCCGTCACTGCATCAATGTAGACAACTACCAGTCACTTCATCATTACAGATAACTACCCTTCACTGCCTCGATGTAGATAGCTACTCTTCACTGCATCGATGTAGATAACTACCCTTCACTGCATCAATATAGATAACAACCCTTCACTGAATTGATGTAGATAACTACCCTTCACTGCAACAAAGTAGATAACTAAGCTTCACTGTGACAATGTAGAAAACTACCCCTGACTGCATTGATGTAGATAACTACCCGTCACTGCAACAATGTAGATAACAATCCCGCACTACATCAATGTTAATAACTACCCCTCACTGCATCAATGTAGATAACTACCCCTCACTGCATCAATGTAGATAACGGCCCCCCAGTGCATCGATGTAAAAAACAACCCTTCACTGCATCAATATACATAACTACCCTTTACTGCATCGATGAGCTAACTGCCATTCACGGCATCAATGTAGATAACTACCTTTCACTGCGTCAATGTAGATAACTACCCCGCTCTACATCAATGTTAATAACTACCCCTCAGTGCATCGATGTAGATAACTACCCTTCACTGCATCAATATAGATAACAACCCTTCACTGCATTGATGTAGATAACTACCCGTCACTGCAACAAAGTAGATAAGTACCCTTCAGTGTGTCGATGTAGAAAAATACCCTTCACTGCAAAAATGTAGATAACGACCCATAACTGCATCTATGTAGATAACTACTCTTCACTTCATCGATGTAGATAACCACACTTCACTGCATCAATGAAGAAAACTACCCTTCCCTACATCAATGTAGATAACTACTCTTCACTTCATCGTTGTAGATAACCACACTTCACTGTATCGATGAAGAAAACTACACTTCACTGCATTGACGCAGATAACTACACCTCACTGTGTCGATGTAGATAACTGCCCTACACTGCACCAATGTAGATAACTACGCTTCACTGGGACAATGTAGATAAATACCCCGCACTACGTCAATGTAGATAACTACCCCTCACTTCATCGATCTAGTTAACTACTCTTCACGGCATCGATGTAGAAAACTATCCTTCAGAGCATGGATGTAGATATCTACACTTCACTGCATCAATGAAAATATCTACCCTTCACTGCAACGATGTAGATAAATGCCCTTCACTGCGTCGATGTACATAACTACCGTTCACTGCATCAAAGCAGATAACTACCCTTCAGTGCATTGATGTAGATAACTACCCGTCACTGCATCAAAGTAGATAACTACACTTCACTGCGTCGATGTAGATAACTACTGTTCACTGCATTGACTTAGATAACTACCCTTCACCACGTTGATGTAGATAGCTAACCTTCACGGCATCGAAGTAGATAGCTACTCTTCACGGCATCCATGTAGATACCTACCCTTCACTACATGGATGTAGATAACTGCCCTTCAATGCATCGATGTTGATAACTAACCGTCACTGCATAAATGTAGATAACAACGCTTCACTGCATTGATGTAGACAACTACCCTTTACTGCATCGATGTAGATAACTACACTTCACTGCGTCGATGTAGCTAACTAACCTTCACGGCATCGAAGTAGATAACTACTCTTCACTGCGTCGATATAGATAACTACCGTTCACTGCATCAAAGTAGATAACTACCCTTCAGTGCATTGATGTAGATAACTACCCGTCACTGCATCAAAGTAGATAACTACGCTTCAGTGCATTGATGTGGATAACTACCCTTCACTGCAACAATGTAGATAACGACCCATTACTGCGTCGATGTAGATAACTACTCTTCACTTCATCGATGTAGATAAACACACTTCACTGCATCGATGAAGAAAACTACCCTTCACTACATCAATGTAGATAACTACTCTTCACTTCATCGATGTAGATAACCACACTTCACTGCATCGATGAAGAAAACTACACTTCACTGCATTGACGTAGATAACTACACCTCACTGTGTCGATGTAGATAACTGCCCTACACTGCACCAATGTAGATAACTACCCTTCACTGGGACAATGTAGATAAATACACCGCACTACGTCAATGTAGATAACTACCCCTCACTTCATCGATCTAGTTAACTACTCTTCACGGCATTGATGTTGAAAACTCTCCTTCAGAGCATGGATGTAGATAACTGCACTTCACTGCATCAATGAAAATATCTATCCTTCACTGCGACGATGTAGATAACTGCCCTTCACTGCGTCGATGTACATAACTACCGTTCACTGCATCAAAGCAGATAACTACCCTTCAGTGCATTGATGTAGATAACTACCCGTCACTGCATCAAAGTAGATAACTACACTTCACTGCGTCGACGTAGAAAACTAGTGTTCACTGCATCGACGTAGATAACTACCCTTCACCACGTCGATGTAGATAGCTAACCTTCACGGCATTGAAGTAGACAACTACGCTTCAGGGCATCCATGTAGATAACTACGCTTCACTACATGGATGTAGATAACTGCCCTTCAATGCATCGATGTTGATAACTAACCATCACTTCATCAATGTCGATAACAAAGCTTCACTGCATTGATGTAGATAACTACTGTTCGCTGCATCGACGTAGATAACTACCCTTCACCACGTCGATGTAGCTAATTAACCTTCACGGCATCGATGCAGATAACTGCCCTTCACCGTGCCAATGTAGATAACTACCCTTCACTGCGACAATGTAGATGAATACCCCACACTACGTCAATGTAGATAACTACCCCTCACTTCATCGAACTAGTTAACTACTCTTCACGGCATCGATGTAGAAAACTATCCTTCAGAGCATGGATGTAGATAACTACACTTCACTGCATCAATGAAAATATCTACCCTTCACTGCGACAATGTAGATAACTGCCCTTCACTGCGTCGATATAGATAACTACTGTTCACTGCATCAAAGTAGATAATTACCCTTCAGTGCATTGATGTAGATAACTACCCGTCACTGCATCAAAGTAGATAACTACCCTTCACTGCATCAATGCAGATAATTACCCCTCACTGCATCAATGTAGATAACTGCCCCTCAGTGCATCGATGTAGATAACAACCCTTCACTGCATCAATATACATAACTACCCTTTACTGCATCGATGAGCTAACTGCCATTCACGGCATCAATGTAGATAAGTACCCTTCACTGCATCGATAGAGATAACTACCCTTCACTACATGGATGTAGATAACTACACTTCACTCCGTCAATGCAGATAACTGCCCTTCACTGCATCAATGTAGATTACTAACCTTCACTGTGACAATGTAGAAAACTACCCCAACTGCATTGATGTAGACAACTACCTGTCACTGCATCAATGTAGCTAACTACCCTTCACTGCATCAATGTACATAACTACCTTTCACTGGGTCAATGTAGATAACTAACCTGCACTACATCAATGTTAATAACTACCCCTCAGTGCATCGATGTAGATAACAACCCTTCACTGCATCAATATACATAACTGCCCTTTACTGCATCGATGTAGATAACTACCTTTCACTGCATCGATGTAGATAACTACACTTCACTCCGTCAATGTAGATAACAACCCTTCACAGCATTGATGTAGATAACTACCCTTCACTGCAACAAAGTAGTTAACTACCCTTCAGTGCGTCGATATAGATAACTACCCTTCACTGCATCAATGTAGCTAACTACCCTTCACTGCATCAATGTAGATAACTACCCTTCACTGCATCAACGTAGATAACTACCCCGCACTACATCAATGTTAATAACTACCCCTCACTGCATCGATGTAGATAACTGCCCCTCAGTGCATCGATGTAGATAACAACCCTTCACTGCATCAATATACATAACTACCCTTTACTGCATCGATGAGCTAACTGCCATTCACGGCATCAATGTAGATAAGTACCCTTCACTGCATCGATGTAGATAACTACCTTTCACTGCACCGATGTAGATAACTACCTTTCACTACATGGATGTAGATAACTACACTTCACTCCGTCAATGCAGATAACTGCCCTTCACTGCATCAATGTAGATTACTAACCTTCACTGTGACAATGTAGAAAACTACCCCAACTGCATTGATGTAGACAACTACCTGTCACTGCATCAATGTAGCTAACTACCCTTCACTGCATCAATGTAGATAACTACCTTTCACTGGGTCAATGTAGATAACTAACCTGCACTACATCAATGTTAATAACTACCCCTCAGTGCATCGATGTAGATAACAACCCTTCACTGCATCAATATACATAACTGCCCTTTACTGCATCGATGTAGATAACTACCTTTCACTACATGGATGTAGATAACTACACTTCACTCCGTCAATGTAGATAACAACCCTTCACAGCATTGATGTAGATAACTACCCTTCACTGCAACAAAGTAGTTAACTACCCTTCAGTGCGTCGATATAGATAACTACCCTTCACTGCATCAATGTAGCTAACTACCCTTCACTGCATCAATGTAGATAACTACCCTTCACTGCATCAACGTAGATAACTACCCAGCACTACATCAATGTTAATAACTACCCTTCACTGCATCGATAGAGATAACTACCTTTCACTGCAATGGCGTAGCTAATTACCCTTCATGGCATCGATGTACATGACTTCGCTTCACTGTGTCAATGTTGATAACTAACCTTCACTGCGACAATGTAGATAACTGCCCTTCACAGCATCAATGTAGATAACGACCCTTCACTGCATTGGTGTAGATAACTGCCCGTCACTGCATCAATGTAGACAACTACCAGTCACTTCATCATTATAGATAACTACCCTTCACTGCCTCGATGTGGATAGCTACTCTTCACTGCATCGATGTAGATAACTACCCTTCACTGCAACAAAGTAGATAACTACCCTTCACTGCATCGATGTAGATAACTACCCGTCACTGCATCGATGTAGATAACAACCCCTCACTGCATCAATATACATAACTACCCTTTACTGCATCGATGAGCTAACTGCCATTCACGGCATCAATGTAGATAAGTACCCTTCACTGCATCAATGTAGGTAACTACCTTTCACTGCGTCAATGTAGATAACTACCCCGCACTACATCAATGTTAATAACTACCCCTCAGTGCATCGATGTAGATAACTACCCTTCACTGCATCAATATAGATAACAACCCTTCACTGCATTGATGTAGATAACTACCCTGCACTGCAACAAAGCGATAAGTACCCTTCAGTGTGTCGATGTAGAAAAATACCCTTCACTGCAACAATGTAGATAACGACCCATAACTGTGTCGATGTAGATAGCTACTCTTCACTTCATCGATGTAGATAAACACACTTCACTGCATCGATGAAGAAAACTACCATTCACTACATCAATATAGACAACTACTCTTCACTTCATCGATGTAGATAACCACACTTCACTGTATCGATGAAGAAAACTACACTTCACTGCATCGACGTAGATAACTACTCTCCACTGCATCAATGTAGATAACTACCCTTCACTGCGTCAATGTAGATAACTACTGTACACTGCATCGATGTAGATAACTACCCTTCACCACGTCGATGTAGCTAACTAACCTTCACGGCATCGAAGTAGATAACTACTCTTCACTGCATCTATGTAGAGAACTACCCTTCACTACATGGATGTAGATAACTACACTTCACTCTGTCAATGTAGATAACTGCCCTTCACTGCGTTAATGTAGATAACTAACCTTCACTGTGACAATGTAGAAAACTACCCCTGACTGCATTGATGTAGTTAACTACCCATCACAGCAACAATGTAGCTAACTACCCTTCACTGCATCAATGTAGATAACTACCCTTCACTGCGTCAATGTAGATAACAACCCCGCACTACATCAATGTTAATAACTACCCCTCACTGCATCAATGTAGATAACTACCCCTCACTGCATCAATGTAGATAACTGCCCCTCAGTGCATCGATGTAGATAACAACCCTTCACTGCATAAATATACATAACTACCCTTCACTGCATCGATGAACTAACTGCCATTCACGGCATCAATGTAGATAAGTACCCTTCACTGCATCGATGTAGATAACTACCTTTCACTACATGGATGTAGATAACTACACTTCACTCCGTCAATGTAGATAACTGCCCTTCACTGCGTCAATGTAGATAACTATCCTTCACTGCATCGATGTAGATAACTACCCAACACTGCATCAATGTAACTACCCTTCACTGTGTCAATGTAGATAACAACCCTTCCCTGCATCAATGTAGATAACTACGCTTCACGGCATCGATGTAGATAACTACCCTTCACTACATCAATGTAGATAACTACCCTTCACTGCGTCAATGTAGATAACTACCCTCCACTGCATCAATGTAGATAACTACCCTTCACTGCGTCAATGTAGATAACTACACTTCACTGCATCTATGTAGATAACTACCCTTCACTGCGTCGATGTAGACAACTACCCTTCAATGCATCTATGTAGATAACTACTTTCACTGCATTGATGTAGATAACCACCCTTCACTGCATCGATGCAGATAACTAACCATCACTGCGTCAATCTAGATAACTACACCTGGCTGCATCAATGTAGATAACTACCCATCACTGCACCCATGTGGATAACTACCCTTCACTGCATCAATGTAGATAACTGCCCTTCACTGCTTCAATGTAGATAACTGCCCTTCACTGCGTCGATGTATATAACTTCCCGTCACTGTGTAGATGTAGATAACTACCCTTCACTGCGTCGATGTAAGTGAGCTTCACTGCAAAGATCTACATAACTACCCTTCACTGAGTCAATGTAGATAACTACCCATCACTGCACCCATGTGGATAACTACCCTTCACCACGTCGATGTAGCTAACTAACCTTCACGGCATCGAAGTAGATAACTACTCTTCACTGCATCTATGTAGAGAACTACCCTTCACTACATGGATGTAGATAACTACACTTCACTCTGTCAATGTAGATAACTGCCCTTCACTGCGTTAATGTAGATAACTAACCTTCACTGTGACAATGTAGAAAACTACCCCTGACTGCATTGATGTAGTTAACTACCCATCACAGCAACAATGTAGCTAACTACCCTTCACTGCATCAATGTAGATAACTACCCTTCACTGCGTCAATGTAGATAACAACCCCGCACTACATCAATGTTAATAACTACCCCTCACTGCATCAATGTAGATAACTACCCCTCACTGCATCAATGTAGATAACTGCCCCTCAGTGCATCGATGTAGATAACAACCCTTCACTGCATAAATATACATAACTACCCTTCACTGCATCGATGAACTAACTGCCATTCACGGCATCAATGTAGATAAGTACCCTTCACTGCATCGATGTAGATAACTACCTTTCACTACATGGATGTAGATAACTACACTTCACTCCGTCAATGTAGATAACTGCCCTTCACTGCGTCAATGTAGATAACTATCCTTCACTGCATCGATGTAGATAACTACCCAACACTGCATCAATGTAACTACCCTTCACTGTGTCAATGTAGATAACAACCCTTCCCTGCATCAATGTAGATAACTACGCTTCACGGCATCGATGTAGATAACTACCCTTCACTACATCAATGTAGATAACTACCCTTCACTGCGTCAATGTAGATAACTACCCTCCACTGCATCAATGTAGATAACTACCCTTCACTGCGTCAATGTAGATAACTACACTTCACTGCATCTATGTAGATAACTACCCTTCACTGCGTCGATGTAGACAACTACCCTTCAATGCATCTATGTAGATAACTACTTTCACTGCATTGATGTAGATAACCACCCTTCACTGCATCGATGCAGATAACTAACCATCACTGCGTCAATCTAGATAACTACACCTGGCTGCATCAATGTAGATAACTACCCTTCACTGCGTCAATGTAGACATGTACCCTTCACTGCGCCGATATAGTTAACTCTACTTCACTGCGTCGATGTAGATAACTGCCCATCACAGCATTGATGTAGATAATTACCCATCACAGCGTCGATGTAGATAACGACCCTTCACAACGTCAATGTAGATAATGACCCTTCACTGCATCATTGTAGAAAACTACCCTTCACTGCGTGGATGTAGGTAAATACCCTTCACTGCATCGATGTAGGTAACTACCCTTCACTGTATCAATGTAGGTAACTACCCTTCACAGCATTGATGTAGGTAACTACCCTGCACTGCGTCGATGTAGATAACTACCCCTCACTGCAAAGATGTAGATAACTACCCCTCACTGCAAAGATGTAGATAACTACCCGTCACTGCGTCGGTGTAGATAGCTGCTCTTCACTGCATCGATGTAGATAATTTCCCGTCACTGTGTCAATGTAGATAACTACCCTTCACTGTGTCGATGTAAGTGAGCTTCACTGCAAAGATCTACATAACTACCCTTCACTGAGTCAATGTAGATAACTACCCATCACTGCACCCATGTGGATAACTACCCTTCACTGCATCAATGTAGATAACTGCCCTTCACTGCTTCAATGTAGATAACTGCCCTTCACTGCGTCGATGTATATAACTTCCCGTCACTGTGTAGATGTAGATAACTACCCTTCACTGTGTCGTTGTAAGTGAGCTTCACTGCAAAGATCTACATAACTACCCTTCACTGAGTCAATGTAGATAACTACCCATCACTGCACCCATGTGGATAACTACCCTTCAGTGCACCCATGTGCATAACTACCGTTCACTTCGTCAATGCAGATAACTGCCCTTCACTGCTTCAATGCAGATAACTGCCCTTCGCTACGTCGATGTATATAACTTCCCGTCACTGTGTCGATGTAGGTAACTACCCGTAACTGCGTCGATTTAGATAACTAATCTTCACAGCATCAATGTAGATAATGACCCTTCACTGCATCCATCTCGATAACGACACTTCACTGCGTCAATGTAGATATGTACCCTTCACTGCGCCGATATAGTTAACTCTACTTCACTGCGTCGATGTAGATAACTGCCCTTCACAGCATCGATGTAGGTAATTACCCATCACAGCGTCGATGTAGATAACGAACCCTTCACAACGTCAATGTAGATAACGACCCTTCACTGCATCATTGTAGATAACTACCCTTCACTGAGTGGATGTAGGTAACTACCCTTCACTGTATTGATGTAGGTAACTACCCTTCACTGCATTGATGTAGGTAACTACCCTGCACTGCGTCGATGTGGGTAACTACCCTTCACAGCGTCTATGTAGGTAACTGCCCTTCACAGCGTCGATGTAGATAACTACCCCTCACTGCGTCGGTGTAGATAACTACCCTTCACTGCATCGATGTAGATAATTTCCCATCACTGTGTCAATGTAGATATCTACCCTTCACTGCGTCGATGTAAGTGAGCTTCACTGCAAAGATCTACATAACTACCCTTCACTGAGTCAATGTAGATAACTACCCATCACTGCACCCATGTGGATAACTACCCTTCACTGCGTCAATGTAGATAACTGCCCTTCACTGCTTCAATGTAGATAACTGCCCTTCACTGCATTGATGTAGATAACTGCTCAATACTGCATCAATGTAATAACCCTTCACTGTGTCAATGTAGATAACAACCTTTCCCTGCGTCAATGTAGATAAATACCCTTCACAGTGTCAAAGTTGATAACGACCCTTCACTGTATCAATGTAGGTAACTACCCTTCACTGCATTGATGTAGGTAACTACCCTGCACTGTGTCGAAGTAGATAACTACCCCTCACTGCAAAGATGTAGATAACTACCCGTCACTGCGTTGGTGTAGATAGCTGCTCTTCACTGCATCGATGTAGATAATTTCCCGTCACTGTGTCAATGTAGATAACTACCCTTCACTGTGTCGATGTAAGTGAGCTTCACTGCAAAGATCTACATAACTACCCTTCACTGAGTCAATGTAGATAACTACCCATCACTGCACCCATGTGGATAACTACCCTTCACTGCATCAATGTAGATAACTGCCCTTCACTGCTTCAATGTAGATAACTGCCCTTCACTGCGTCGATGTATATAACTTCCCGTCACTATGTAGATGTAGATAACTACCCTTCACTGCGTCGATGTAAGTGAGCTTCACTGCAAAGATCTACATAACTACCCTTCACTGAGTCAATGTAGATAACTACCCATCACTGCACCCATGTGGATAACTACCCTTCACTGTGTCAATGTAGATAACTGCCCTTCACTGCATCGATGTAAATAACTACCATTCACTGCATCTATACAGATAACTACACTTCACTGCATCGATGTAGACAACTACCCTTCACTGCATCAATATAGATAACTACCCTTCACTGCATCAATGTAGATAACTAACCCTCACTGCGTCGATGTGGATAACTACCCTTCACTGCGTTGCTGTAGATAACTACACTTCACTGCACCCATGTGGATAACTACCCATCACTGCCTCAATGTAGATAACTGCCCTTCACTGCTTCAATGTAGATAACTGCCCTTCACTGAGTCGATGTAGGTAACTACCCTTCACTGCGTCAATGTAGATAACTATCCTTCACTGCATCGATGTAGATAACTACCCAACACTGTATCAATGTAACTACCCTTCACTGTGTCAATGTAGATAACAACCCTTCCCTGCATCAATGTAGATAACTACCCTTCACGGCATCGATGTAGATAACTACCCTTCACTACATCAATGTAGATAACTACCCTTCACTGCGTCAATGTAGATAACTATCCTTCACTGCATCGATGTAGATAACTACCCAACACTGCATCAATGTAACTACCCTTCACTGTGTCAATGTAGATAACAACCCTTCCCTGCATCAATGTAGATAACCCCTTCACTGCATCTATGTAGATAACTACTCTTCCCTGCATCTATGTAGATAACAACCCTTCACTGCATCAATGTAAATAACTGCCCTTCACTGCATCAATATAGATGACTACCCGTCACTGCAAAGATGTAGATAACTACCCTTCACTGCATCAATGTACATACCCTTCAGTGGATCGATGTAGATAACTACCATTCACTGTGTTGATGTAAATAACTATCCTTCACTGCATCGATGTAGATAACTACCCAACACTGCATCAATGTAACTACCCTTCACTGTGTCAATGTAGATAACAACCCCTCCCTGCGTCAATGTAGATAACTACTCTTCACTGCATGGATGTAGATAACTACCCTTCACTGCATCAATATAGATGACTACCCGTCACTGCAAAGATGTAGATCCCTACCCGTCACTGCATCAATGTAGATAACTACCCTTCACTGCGTCAATGTAGATAACTACACTTCAGTGCATCAATGTAGATAACTACACTTCAGTGCATCAATGTAGATAACTACCCTTCACTGCGTCGATGTAGATAACTACCCTCCACTGCATCAATGTAGATAACTACCCTTCACTGCATCAATGTAGATAACTACACTTCAGTGCATCAATGTAGATAACTACCCTTCACCGCGTCGATGTAGACAACTACCCTACAATGCATCTATGTAGATAACTACTTTCACTGCATTGATGTAGATAACCACCCTTCACTGCATCGATGCAGATAACTAACCATCACTGCGTCAATCTAGATAACTACACCTGGCTGCATCAATGTAGATAACTACCATTCACTGTGTCAATGTAGATAACTACCCTTCACTGTATCAATGTAGATAACTACCCTTCACTGAGTCGATGTAGATAACTACTCTTCAATGCGTCGAAGTACGTAACAACCCTTCACTGCGTCGATGCATATAACTACACTGCACTGCATCGATGTATATAACCACCATTCACAGCGTCGCGGTAGATAACTACCCTTTACTGCGTCGATGTAGATAACTACCCTTCACCTCATCGATCTACATAACTACCATTCATAGCGTCGATGTAGATAACTGCCCTTCACTGCATCTATGTAGATAACTACTCTTCACTGCATGGATGTAGATAACTACCCTTCACTGCATCAATGTAAATAACTTCCCTTCACTGCATCAATATAGATGACTACCCGTCACTGCAAAGATGTAGATACCTACCCGTCACTACATCAATGTAGATACCCTTCAGTGGATCGATGTAGATAAGTACCCAACACTGCATCAATGTAACTACCCTTCACTGTGTCAATGTAGATAACAACCCTTCCCTGCATCAATGTAGATAACTACCCTTCACGGCATCGATGTAGATAACTACCCTTCACTACATCAATGTAGATAACTACCCTTCACTGCGTCAATGTAGATAACTACACCTGGCTGCATCAATGTAGATAACTACCATTCACTGTGTCAATGTAGATAACTACCCTTCACTGCATCAATGTAGATAACTACCCTTCACTGAGTCGATGTAGATAACTACTCTTCAATGCGTTGAAGTACGTAACAACCCTTCACTGCGTCGATGCATATAACTACACTCCACTGCATCGATGTATATAACCACCATTCACTGCGTCGCGGTAGATAACTACCCTTTACTGCGTCGATGTAGATAACTAACCTTCACCTCATCGATCTACATAACTACCATTCATAGCGTCGATGTAGATAACTGCCCTTCACTGCATCAATGTAGATAACTGCCCTTCACTGCTTCAATGTAGATAACTGCCCTTCACTGCGTCGATGTATATAACTTCCCGTCACTGTGTAGATGTAGATAACTACCCTTCACTGTGTCGTTGTAAGTGAGCTTCACTGCAAAGATCTACATAACTACCCTTCACTGAGTCAATGTAGATAACTACCCATCACTGCACCCATGTGGATAACTACCCTTCAGTGCACCCATGTGCATAACTACCGTTCACTTCGTCAATGCAGATAACTGCCCTTCACTGCTTCAATGCAGATAACTGCCCTTCGCTACGTCGATGTATATAACTTCCCGTCACTGTGTCGATGTAGGTAACTACCCGTAACTGCGTCGATTTAGATAACTAATCTTCACAGCATCAATGTAGATAATGACCCTTCACTGCATCCATCTCGATAACGACACTTCACTGCGTCAATGTAGATATGTACCCTTCACTGCGCCGATATAGTTAACTCTACTTCACTGCGTCGATGTAGATAACTGCCCTTCACAGCATCGATGTAGGTAATTACCCATCACAGCGTCGATGTAGATAACGAACCCTTCACAACGTCAATGTAGATAACGACCCTTCACTGCATCATTGTAGATAACTACCCTTCACTGAGTGGATGTAGGTAACTACCCTTCACTGTATTGATGTAGGTAACTACCCTTCACTGCATTGATGTAGGTAACTACCCTGCACTGCGTCGATGTGGGTAACTACCCTTCACAGCGTCTATGTAGGTAACTGCCCTTCACAGCGTCGATGTAGATAACTACCCCTCACTGCGTCGGTGTAGATAACTACCCTTCACTGCATCGATGTAGATAATTTCCCATCACTGTGTCAATGTAGATATCTACCCTTCACTGCGTCGATGTAAGTGAGCTTCACTGCAAAGATCTACATAACTACCCTTCACTGAGTCAATGTAGATAACTACCCATCACTGCACCCATGTGGATAACTACCCTTCACTGCGTCAATGTAGATAACTGCCCTTCACTGCTTCAATGTAGATAACTGCCCTTCACTGCATTGATGTAGATAACTGCTCAATACTGCATCAATGTAATAACCCTTCACTGTGTCAATGTAGATAACAACCTTTCCCTGCGTCAATGTAGATAAATACCCTTCACAGTGTCAAAGTTGATAACGACCCTTCACTGTATCAATGTAGGTAACTACCCTTCACTGCATTGATGTAGGTAACTACCCTGCACTGTGTCGAAGTAGATAACTACCCCTCACTGCAAAGATGTAGATAACTACCCGTCACTGCGTTGGTGTAGATAGCTGCTCTTCACTGCATCGATGTAGATAATTTCCCGTCACTGTGTCAATGTAGATAACTACCCTTCACTGTGTCGATGTAAGTGAGCTTCACTGCAAAGATCTACATAACTACCCTTCACTGAGTCAATGTAGATAACTACCCATCACTGCACCCATGTGGATAACTACCCTTCACTGCATCAATGTAGATAACTGCCCTTCACTGCTTCAATGTAGATAACTGCCCTTCACTGCGTCGATGTATATAACTTCCCGTCACTGTGTAGATGTAGATAACTACCCTTCACTGCGTCGATGTAAGTGAGCTTCACTGCAAAGATCTACATAACTACCCTTCACTGAGTCAATGTAGATAACTACCCATCACTGCACCCATGTGGATAACTACCCTTCACTGTGTCAATGTAGATAACTGCCCTTCACTGCATCGATGTAAATAACTACCATTCACTGCATCTATACAGATAACTACACTTCACTGCATCGATGTAGACAACTACCCTTCACTGCATCAATATAGATAACTACCCTTCACTGCATCAATGTAGATAACTAACCCTCACTGCGTCGATGTGGATAACTACCCTTCACTGCGTTGCTGTAGATAACTACACTTCACTGCACCCATGTGGATAACTACCCATCACTGCCTCAATGTAGATAACTGCCCTTCACTGCTTCAATGTAGATAACTGCCCTTCACTGAGTCGATGTAGGTAACTACCCTTCACTGCGTCAATGTAGATAACTATCCTTCACTGCATCGATGTAGATAACTACCCAACACTGTATCAATGTAACTACCCTTCACTGTGTCAATGTAGATAACAACCCTTCCCTGCATCAATGTAGATAACTACCCTTCACGGCATCGATGTAGATAACTACCCTTCACTACATCAATGTAGATAACTACCCTTCACTGCGTCAATGTAGATAACTATCCTTCACTGCATCGATGTAGATAACTACCCAACACTGCATCAATGTAACTACCCTTCACTGTGTCAATGTAGATAACAACCCTTCCCTGCATCAATGTAGATAACCCCTTCACTGCATCTATGTAGATAACTACTCTTCCCTGCATCTATGTAGATAACAACCCTTCACTGCATCAATGTAAATAACTGCCCTTCACTGCATCAATATAGATGACTACCCGTCACTGCAAAGATGTAGATAACTACCCTTCACTGCATCAATGTACATACCCTTCAGTGGATCGATGTAGATAACTACCATTCACTGTGTTGATGTAAATAACTATCCTTCACTGCATCGATGTAGATAACTACCCAACACTGCATCAATGTAACTACCCTTCACTGTGTCAATGTAGATAACAACCCCTCCCTGCGTCAATGTAGATAACTACTCTTCACTGCATGGATGTAGATAACTACCCTTCACTGCATCAATATAGATGACTACCCGTCACTGCAAAGATGTAGATCCCTACCCGTCACTGCATCAATGTAGATAACTACCCTTCACTGCGTCAATGTAGATAACTACACTTCAGTGCATCAATGTAGATAACTACACTTCAGTGCATCAATGTAGATAACTACCCTTCACTGCGTCGATGTAGATAACTACCCTCCACTGCATCAATGTAGATAACTACCCTTCACTGCATCAATGTAGATAACTACACTTCAGTGCATCAATGTAGATAACTACCCTTCACCGCGTCGATGTAGACAACTACCCTACAATGCATCTATGTAGATAACTACTTTCACTGCATTGATGTAGATAACCACCCTTCACTGCATCGATGCAGATAACTAACCATCACTGCGTCAATCTAGATAACTACACCTGGCTGCATCAATGTAGATAACTACCATTCACTGTGTCAATGTAGATAACTACCCTTCACTGTATCAATGTAGATAACTACCCTTCACTGAGTCGATGTAGATAACTACTCTTCAATGCGTCGAAGTACGTAACAACCCTTCACTGCGTCGATGCATATAACTACACTGCACTGCATCGATGTATATAACCACCATTCACAGCGTCGCGGTAGATAACTACCCTTTACTGCGTCGATGTAGATAACTACCCTTCACCTCATCGATCTACATAACTACCATTCATAGCGTCGATGTAGATAACTGCCCTTCACTGCATCTATGTAGATAACTACTCTTCACTGCATGGATGTAGATAACTACCCTTCACTGCATCAATGTAAATAACTTCCCTTCACTGCATCAATATAGATGACTACCCGTCACTGCAAAGATGTAGATACCTACCCGTCACTACATCAATGTAGATACCCTTCAGTGGATCGATGTAGATAAGTACCCAACACTGCATCAATGTAACTACCCTTCACTGTGTCAATGTAGATAACAACCCTTCCCTGCATCAATGTAGATAACTACCCTTCACGGCATCGATGTAGATAACTACCCTTCACTACATCAATGTAGATAACTACCCTTCACTGCGTCAATGTAGATAACTACACCTGGCTGCATCAATGTAGATAACTACCATTCACTGTGTCAATGTAGATAACTACCCTTCACTGCATCAATGTAGATAACTACCCTTCACTGAGTCGATGTAGATAACTACTCTTCAATGCGTTGAAGTACGTAACAACCCTTCACTGCGTCGATGCATATAACTACACTCCACTGCATCGATGTATATAACCACCATTCACTGCGTCGCGGTAGATAACTACCCTTTACTGCGTCGATGTAGATAACTACCCTTCACCTCATCGATCTACATAACTACCATTCATAGCGTCGATGTAGATAACTGCCCTTCACTGCATCTATGTAGATAACTACACTTCACTGCATGGATGTAGATAACTACCCCTCACTGCGTCGATGTGGATAACTACCCTTCACTGAGTTGCTGTAGATAACTACACTTCACTGCACCCATGTGGATAACTACCCATCACTGCACCCATGTGGATAACTACCCTTCACTGCCTCAATGTAGATAACTGCCCTTCACTGCTTCAATGTAGATAACTGCCCTTCACTGAGTCAATGTAGGTAACTACCCTTCACTGCATCCATGTGGATAACAACACTTCACTGTGTCAATGTAAACAACGACCCTTTACTGCGCCAATATAAAAAACTACCATTCACTGCCACATTGTAGATAACTCTCCTTCACTGCGCCAATGTAGATAACTTCCTTTCACTGCGTCGATATAAATAACTACCCTTCAATGCATCGATGTAGATAACTACCCTTCACCTCATCAATCTATATAACAAGCATTCACAGCGTCAATGCAGATAACAACCCTTCACAGCGTCAATGTAGATAACTACCCTTCACTTCGTCGATGTAGATAACCACCCTTCACCTCATCGATCTACATAACTACCATTCACAGCGTCGATGTAGATAACCCCTTCACTGCATCTATGTAGATAACTGCCCTTCACTGCATCAATATAGATGACTACCCGTCACTGCAAAGATGTAGATAACTACCCTTCACTGCATCAATGTAGATACTCTTCAGTGGATCGATGTAGATAACTACCATTCACTGTGTCGATGTAAATAACTATCCTTCACTGCATCGATGTAGATAACTACCCAACACTGCATCAATGTAACTACCCTTCACTGTGTCAATGTAGATAACAACCCTTCCCTGCGTCAATGTAGATAACTACTCTTCACTGCATGGATGTAGATAACTACCCTTCACTGCATCAATATAGATGACTACCCGTCACTGCAAAGATGTAGATCCCTACCCGTCACTGCATCAATGTAGATAACTACCCTTCACTGCGTCAATGTAGATAACTACACTTCAGTGCATCAATGTAGATAACTACACTTCAGTGCATCAATGTAGATAACTACCCTTCACTGCGTCGATGTAGATAACTACCCTCCACTGCATCAATGTAGATAACTACCCTTCACTGCGTCAATGTAGATAACTACACTTCAGTGCATCAATGTAGATAACTACCCTTCAATGCGTCGATGTAGACAACTACCCTTCAATGCATCTATGTAGATAACTACTTTCACTGCATTGATGTAGATAACCACCCTTCACTGCGTCGATGCAGATAACTAACCATCACTGCGTCAATCTAGATAACTACACCTGGCTGCATCAATGTAGATAACTACCATTCACTGTGTCAATGTAGATAACTACCCTTCACTGCATCAATGTAGATAACTACCCTTCACTGAGTCGATGTAGATAACTACTCTTCAATGCGTCGAAGTACGTAACAACCCTTCACTGCGTCGATGCATATAACTACACTTCACTGCATCGATGTATATAACTACCCTTCACTGCATCGCGGTAGATAACTACCCTTTACTGCGTCGATGAACATAACTACCCTTCACCTCATCGATCTACATAGCTACCATTCACAGCGTCGATGTAGAAAACTGCCTTTCACTGCATCTATGTAGATAACTACTCTTCACTGCATGGATGTAGATAACTTCCCTTCACTGCATCAGTATAGATGACTACCCATCACTGCAAAGATGTAGATAACTACTCTTCACTGCATGGATGTAGATAACTACCCATCACAGCATTGATGTAGCTAACTGCCTTTCACTGCATCGATGTAGATGACTACCCGTCACTGCGTCGATGTAAGTAAGCTTCACTGCAACGATCTACATAACTACCCTTCACTGCATCAATGTAGATACCCTTCAGTGGATCGATGTAGATAACTACCATTCACTGCGTCAATGTAAATAACTACCCTTCACTGCATTGATATAGATAACTACTCAATACTGCATCAATGTAATAACCCTTCACTGTGTCAATGTAGATAACAACCTTTCCCTGCGTCAATGTAGATAAACACCCTTCACGGTGTCAAAGTTGATAACTACCCTTCACTGCGTCAATGTAGATAACTACCCATCACTGCGTCGATGTGGATAACTACCCTTTACTGCGTTGCTGAAGATAACTACACTTCACTGCACCCATGTGGATAACTACCCTTTGCCTCAATGTAGATAACTGCCCTTCACTGAGTCGATGTAGGTAACTACCCTTCACTGCATCCATGTGGATAACGACACTTCACTGTGTCAATGTAAACAACTACCCTTTACTGCGCCAATATAAAAAACTACCATTCACTGCTACATTGTAGATAACTCTCCTTCACTGCAGCAATGTAGATAACTTCCTTTCACTGCGTCGATATAAATAACTACCCTTCAATGCATCGACGTAGATAACTACCCTTCACCTCATCAATCTATATAACAAGCATTCACAGCGTCAATGCAGATAACAACCCTTCACAGCGTCAATGTAGATAACTACCCTTCACTTCGTCGATGTAGATAACCACCCTTCACCTCATCGATCTACATAACTACCATTCACAGCGTCGATATAGATAACCCCTTCACTGCATCTATGTAGATAACTACTCTTCACTGCATGGATGTAGATAACTACCCTTCACTTCATCAATGTAAATAACTGCCCTTCACTGCATCAATATAGATGACTACCCGTCACTGCAAAGATGTAGATAACTACCCGTCACTGCATCAATGTAGATACCCTTCAGTGGATCGATGTAGATAACTACCATTCACTGCGTCGATGTAAATAACTATCCTTCACTGCATCGATGTAGATAACTACCCAACACTGCATCAATGTAAATAACTCTCTTCACTGTGTCGATGAAGATAACTCTCCTTCACTGCATCGATGTAGATAATTACCATTCACTGCATCAATGTAAATAACTCTCTTCACTGTGTCGATGAAGATAACTCTCCTTCACTGCATCGATGTAGATAATTACCATTCACTGCATCCATGTAGATAACCGCCCTTCACTGACTGGATGTATATAACCGGCCTTCACTGCGTCAGTGTAGATAATTACCCTTCTCAGCGTCGATGTAGATAACCACCCGTTACTGTGTCGATGTAGATAACTGCCCGTCACTGCATCAATATAGGTAACTACCCGTCACTGCATCGATGTAGATAACTACCCCTCACTGATTCAATGTACATAACTACCCCTCACTGCATCAACGTAGATAACTACTCCTCACAGCGTCCATGTAAATAAGTACCCTTCACTGCATCAAAGTAGATAACTACACGTCACTGCATTGATGTTACTATCCTTCACTGCGCCGATGTAACTACCCTTCACTACCGTTCACCTCATTGATCTACATAACTACCATTCACAGTGTCGATGTAGATAACCCCTTCACTGCATCTATGTAGATAACTACTCTTCACTGCATGGATGTAGATAACTACCCTTCACTTCATCAATGTAAATAACTGCCTTTCACTGCATCAATATAGATGACTACCCGTCACTGCAAAGATGTAGATAACTACCCGTCACTGCATCAATGTAGATACCCTTCAGTGGATCGATGTAGATACCCTTCAGTGGATCGATGTAGATAACTACCATTCACTGCGTCGATGTAAATAACTATCCTTCACTGCATCGATGTAGATAACTACCCAACACTGCATCAATGTAACTACCCTTCACTGTGTCAATGTAGATAACAACCCTTCCCTGCGTCAATGTAGATAACTACTCTTCACTGCATGGATGTAGATAACTACCCTTCACTGCATCAATGTAAATAACTGCCCTTCACTGCATCAATATAGATGACGACCCATCACTGCAAAGATGTAGATACCTACCCGTCACTGCATCAATGTAGATACCCTTCAGTGGATCGATGTAGATAACTACCATTCACTGCGTCGATGTAAATAACTACCCTTCACTGCATCGATGTAGATAACTACCCAACACTGCATCAATGTAACTACCCTTCACTGTGTCAATGTAGATAACAACCCCTCCCTGCGTCAATGTAGATAACTACCCTTCACTGTGTCAATGTTGATAACTACCCTTCACAGAGTCAAATAAGATAACTACCCATCACTGCACCCATGTGGATAACTACCCTTCAGTGCACCCATGTGGATAACTACCGTTCACTGCGTCAATGTAGATAACTGGCCTTCACTGCTTCAATGTAGATAACTGCCCTTCACTGCGTCGATGTATATAACTTTCCGTCACTGTGTCGATGTAGATACCTACCCTTAACTGTGTCGATTTAGATAACTAATCTTCACAGCATCAATGTAGATAATGACCCTTCACTGCATCCATCTCGATAACGACACTTCACTGCGTCAATGTAGATATGTACCCTTCACTGCGCCGATATAGTTAACTCTACTTCACTGCGTCGATGTAGATAACTGCCCTTCACAGCGTCGATGTAGATAATGACCCTTCACAACATCAACGTAGATAACTACCCTTCACTGCATCGATGTACATAACTACCATTCACCTCATCGATCTACATAACTACCATTCAAGGCGTCAATACAGAAAACTGCCCTTCACTGCATCGATGTAAATAACTACCATTCACTGCATCTATACAGATAATTACGCTTCACTGCGTCCATATAGATAACTACACTTCACTGCATCGATGTAGACAACTACCCTTCACTGCATCAATATAGATAACTACCCTTCACTGCATCAATGTAGATAACTACCCGTCACTGCATCAGTGTAGATACCCTTCAGTGGATCGATGTAGATAAGTACCATTCACTGTGTCAATGAAAATAACTATCCTTCACTGCATCGATGTAAATAACTACCCAACACTGCATCAATGTAACTACCCTTCACTGTGTCAATGTAGATAACAACCCTTCCCTGCGTCAATGTAGATATCTACTCTTCACTGCATGGATGTAGATAACTACCCTTCACTGCATCAATGTAAATAACTGCCCTTCACTGCATCAATATAGATGACTACCCATCACTGCAAAGATGTAGATACCTACCCGTCACTGCATCAATGTAGATACCCTTCAGTGGATCGATGTAGATAACTACCATTCACTGCGTCGATGTAAATAACTACCCTTCACTGCATCGATGTAGATAACTACCCAACACTGCATCAATGTAACTACCCTTCACTGTGTCAATGTAGATAACAACCCCTCCCTGCGTCAATGTAGATAACTACCCTTCACTGTGTCAATGTTGATAACTACCCTTCACAGAGTCAAATAAGATAACTACCCATCACTGCACCCATGTGGATAACTACCCTTCAGTGCACCCATGTGGATAACTACCGTTCACTGCGTCAATGTAGATAACTGGCCTTCACTGCTTCAATGTAGATAACTGCCCTTCACTGCGTCGATGTATATAACTTTCCGTCACTGTGTCGATGTAGATACCTACCCTTAACTGTGTCGATTTAGATAACTAATCTTCACAGCATCAATGTAGATAATGACCCTTCACTGCATCCATCTCGATAACGACACTTCACTGCGTCAATGTAGATATGTACCCTTCACTGCGCCGATATAGTTAACTCTACTTCACTGCGTCGATGTAGATAACTGCCCTTCACAGCGTCGATGTAGATAATGACCCTTCACAACATCAACGTAGATAACTACCCTTCACTGCATCGATGTACATAACTACCATTCACCTCATCGATCTACATAACTACCATTCAAGGCGTCAATACAGAAAACTGCCCTTCACTGCATCGATGTAAATAACTACCATTCACTGCATCTATACAGATAATTACGCTTCACTGCATCCATATAGATAACTACACTTCACTGCATCGATGTAGACAACTACCCTTCACTGCATCAATATAGATAACTACCCTTCACTGCATCAATGTAGATAACTACCCCTCACTGCGTCGATGTGGATAACTACCCTTCACGGCATTGCTGTAGATAACTTCACTTCACTGCACCCATGTGGATAACTACCCATCACTGCACCCATGTGGATAACTACCCTTCACTGCCTCAATGTAGATAACTGCCCTTCACTGCTTCAATGTAGATAACTGCCCTTCACTGAGTCGATGTAGGTAACTACCCTTCACTGCATCCATGTGGATAACGACACTTCACTGTGTCAATGTAAACAACTACCCTTTACTGCGCCAATATAAAAAACTACCATTCACTGCCACATTGTTGATAACTCTCCTTCACTGCGCCAATGTAGATAACTTCCTTTCACTGCGTCGATAAAAAATAACTACCCTTCAATGCATCGATGTAGATGACTACCCTTCACCTCATCAATCTATATAACAAGCATTCACAGCGTCAATGCAGATAACAACCCTTCACAGCGTCAATGTAGATAACTACCCTTCACTTCGTCGATGTAGATAACCACCCTTCACCTCATCGATCTACATAACTACCATTCACAGCGTCGATGTAGATAACCCCTTCACTGCATCTATGTAGATAACTACTCTTCACTGCATGGATGTAGATAACTACCCTTCACTGCATCAATGTAAATAACTGCCCTTCACTGCATCAATATAGATGACTACCCGTCACTGCAAAGATGTAGATAACTACCCGTCACTGCATCAATGTAGATACCCTTCAGTGGATCGATGTAGATAACTACCATTCACTGCGTCGATGTAAGTAACTATCCTTCACTGCATTGATGTAGATAACTACCCAACACTGCATCAATGTAACTACCCTTCACTGTGTCAATGTAGATAACTACTCTTCACTGCATGGATGTAGATAACTACCCTTCACTGCATCAATATAGATGACTACCCATCACTGCAAAGATGTAGATAACTACCCGTCACTGCATCAGTGTAGATACCCTTCAGTGGATCGATGTAGATAAGTACCATTCACTGTGTCAATGAAAATAACTATCCTTCACTGCATCGATGTAGATAACTACCCAACACTGCATCAATGTAACTACCCTTCACTGTGTCAATGTAGATAACAACCCTTCACTGCGTCAATGTAGATAACTACCCTTCACTGCGTCAATGTAGATAACTACCCATCACTGCGTCGATGTGGATAACTACCCTTCACTGCGTTGCTGTAGATAACTACACTTCACTGCACCCATGTGGATAACTACCCTTTGCCTCAATGTAGATAACTGCCCTTCACTGAGTCGATGTAGGTAACTACCCTTCACTGCATCCATGTGGATAACGACACTTCACTGTGTCAATGTAAACAACTACCCTTTACTGCGCCAATATAAAAAACTACCATTCACTGCTACATTGTAGATAACTCTCCTTCACTGCATCAATGTAGATAACTTCCTTTCACTGCGTCGATATAAATAACTACCCTTCAATGCATCGATGTAGATAACTACCCTTCACCTCATCAATCTATATAACAAGCATTCACAGCGTCAATGCAGATAACAACCCTTCACAGCGTCAATGTAGATAACTACCCTTCACTTCGTCGATGTAGATAACCACCCTTCACCTCATCGATCTACATAACTACCATTCACAGCGTCGATGTAGATAACCCCTTCACTGCATCTATGTAGATAACTACTCTTCACTGCATGGATGTAGATAACTACCCTTCACTGCATCAATGTAAATAACTGCCCTTCACTGCATCAATATAGATGACTACCCATCACTGCAAAGATGTAGATACCTACCCATCACTGCATCAATGTAGATACCCTTCAGTGGATCGATGTAGATAACTACCATTCACTGCGTCGATGTAAATAACTATCCTTCACTGCATCGATGTAGATAACTACCCAACACTGCATCAATGTAACTACCCTTCACTGTGTCAATGTAGATAACAACCCCTCCCTGCGTCAATGTAGATAACTACCCTTCACTGTGTCAATGTTGATAACTACCCTTCACAGAGTCAAATAAGATAACTACCCATCACTGCACCCATGTGGATAACTACCCTTCAGTGCACCCATGTGGATAACTACCGTTCACTGCGTCAATGTAGATAACTGGCCTTCACTGCTTCAATGTAGATAACTGCCCTTCACTGCGTCGATGTATATAACTTTCCGTCACTGTGTCGATGTAGATACCTACCCTTAACTGTGTCGATTTAGATAACTAATCTTCACAGCATCAATGTAGATAATGACCCTTCACTACATCCATCTCGATAACAACACTTCACTGTGTCAATGTAGATAACTGCACTTCACAGCATCGATGTAGATAACGAATCCTTCGCAACGTCAATGTAGATAACGACCCTTCACTGCATCATTGTAGAAAACTACCCTTCACTGCGCCAATGTAGATAACTGCACTTCACTGCGTCGATGTAGATAACTACCTTTCACTGCACCCTTGTGGATAACTGCCCTACACTGCACTCATGTGGATAACTGCCCCTCACTGCAACCATGTGGATAACTGCCCTACAATGCGCCGTTGTATATAACTGCCCTTCACGGCGTCAATGTAGATAACTACCATTCACTGCATCAATTTAGATAACTACCCCTCACTGCAACCATCTACATCACTACCCCTCAATGCATCAACGTAGAAAACTACTCCTCACAGCATCCATGTAAATAACTACCCCTCACTGCATCAAAGTAAATAACTACCCCTCACTGCAACGATGTTACTATCCTTCACTGTGTCGATGTAGATAACTACACCTGGCTGCATCAATGTAGATAACTACACTTCACTGCGTCAATGTAGATAACTACCCTTCACTGCATCAATGTAGATAACTACCCTTCACTGTGTCAATGTTGATAACTACCCTTCACAGAGTCAAATAAGATAACTACCCATCACTGCACCCATGTGGATAACTACCCTTCAGTGCACCCATGTGGATAACTACCGTTCACTGCGTCAATGTAGATAACTGGCCTTCACTGCTTCAATGTAGATAACTGCCCTTCACTGCATCGATGTAAATAACTACCATTCACTGCATCGATACAGATAACTACGCTTCACTGCGTCCATATAGATAACTACACTTCACTGCATCGATGTAGACAACTACCGTTCACTGCATCAATATAGATAACTACCCTTCACTGCATCAATGTAGATAACTACCCCTCACTGTGTCGATGTGGATAACTACCCTTCACTGCGTTGCTGTAAATAACTACACTTCACTGCACCCATGTGGATAACTACCCATCACTGCACCCATGTGGATAACTACCCTTCACTGCCTCAATGTAGATAACTGCCCTTCACTGCTTCAATGTAGATAACTGCCCTTCACTACGTCGATGTAGATAACTGCCCTTCACTCCGTAGATGTAGATAACTACCTTTCACTGCACCCTTGTGGATAACTGCCCCTCACTGCACCCATGTGGATATCTGCCCTATAATGCGCTATTGTATATAACTCCCTTCACTGCCTCAATGTAGATAACTGCCATTCACTGCTTCAATGTAGATAACTGCCCTTCACTGCGTCGATGTAGATAACTACCTTTCACCTCATCGATCTACATAACTACCATTCATAGCGTCGATGTAGATAACTGCCCTTCACTGCATCTATGTAGATGACTACTCTTCACTGCATGGATGTAGATAACTTCCCTTCACTGTATCAATATAGATGACTACCCGTCACTGCAAAGATGTAGATAACTACTCTTCACTGCATGGATGTAGATAACTACCCATCACTGCATCGATGTAGATGACTGCCCGTCACTGCGTCGTTGTAAGTAAGCTTCACTGCAACGATCTACATAACTACCCTTCACTGCATCAATGTAGATACCCTTCAGTGGATCGATGTAGATAACTACCATTCACTGCGTCGATGTAAATATCTACCCTTCACTGCATTGATGTAGATAGCTACTCAATACTGCATCAATGTAATAACCCTTCACTGTTTCAATGTAGATAACAATCTTTCCCTGCGTCAATGTAGATAAATACCCTTCATGGTGTCAAAGTTGATAACTACCCTTCACTGCGTCAATGTAGATAACTACCCATCACTGCAGCCATGTGGATAACTACCATTCATTTCGTCAATGCAGATAACTGCCCTTCACTGCTTCAATGCAGATAACTGCCCTTCGCTACGTCGATGTATATAACTTCGCGTCACTGTGTCGATGTAGATAACTACCCGTCACTGCGTCGATTTAGATAACTAATCTTCACAGCATCAATGTAGATAATGACCCTTCACAGCATCCATCTCGATAACGACACTTCACTGCGTCAATGTAGATATGTACCCTTCACTGCGCCGATATAGTTAACTCTACTTCACTGCGTCGATGTAGATAACTGCCCTTCACAGCATCGATGTAGATAATTACCCATCACAGCGTCGATGTAGATAATGACCCTTCACAACGTCAATGTAGATAACGACCCTTCACTGCATCATTGTAGAAAACTACCCTTCACTGCATGGTTGTAGGTAAATACCCTTCACTGCATCGATGTAGGTAACTACCCTTCACTGTATCAATGTAGGTAACTACCCTTCACTGCATTGATGTAGGTAACTACCCTGCACTGCGTCGATGTGGGTAACTGCCCTTCACAGAGTCAATGTAGATAACTACCCCTCACTGCAAAAATGTAGATAACTACACGTCACTGCGTCAGTGTAGGTAACTACCCCTCACTGCGTCGATGTAGATAACCGCCCTTCACTGCTTCAATGTAGATAACTGCCCTTCACTGCTTCAATGTAGATAACTGCCCTTCATTGCGTCGATGTAGATAACTGCCCTTCACTGCGTCGATGTAGATAACTATCTTTCACTGCACCCTTGTGGATAACTGCCCTACACTGCACTCATGTGGATAACTGCCCCTCACTGCACCCATGTGGATAACTGCCCTATAATGCACCATTGGATATAACTCCCTTCACGGCGTCAATGTAGATAACTACCTTTCACTGCATCAATTTAGATAACTACCCCTCACTGCATCAATGTAGATAACTACCCCTCACTACATCCATCTACATAAATACCCCTCACTGCATCAACGTAGATAACTACTCCTCACAGCATCCATATAAATAACTACCCCTCACTGCAACGATGTTACTATCCTTCACTGCGTCGATGTAGATAACTACCCTTCACAGCATCGATGTAGATAACTACCCTACACTTCATGGATGTAGATAACTACCCTTCACATCGTCGATGTAGATAACTGCCCTTCACTGCGTCGATGTTGATAACTTAGCATTACTGCATCAATGTAGACAACTAATCTTCACTGCATCTATGTCGATAAATATCCTTGACTGCGTCAATGCAGACAACTATCTTTCACTTCATCAATGCAACTACCCTTCACTGCATCGATGCAGATAACTACCCTTCACTGCATTGATGTAGGTAACTACCCTGCACTGCATCGATGCAGACAACTACCCTTCACTGCATCAATATAGATAACTACCCTTCACTGCATCAATGTAGATAACTACCCCTCACTGCGTCAATGTGGATAACTACCCTTCACTGAGTTGCTGTAGATAACTACACTTCACTGCACCCATGTGGATAACTACCCATCACTGCACCCATGTGGATAACTAGCCTTCACTGCCTCAATGTAGATAACTGCCCTTCACTGCTTCAATGTAGATAACTGCCCTTCACTGAGTCGATGTAGGTAACTACCCTTCACTGCATCCATGTGGATAACGACACTTCACTGTGTCAATGTAGACGACTACCTTTCATTGCGTCAATGTAAACAACTACCCTTTACTGCACCAATATAAAAAACGACCATTCACTGCTACATTGTAGATAACTCTCCTTCACTGCGTCAATGTAGATAACTTCCTTTCACTGCGTCGATATAAATAACTACCCTTCAATGCATCGATGTAGATAACTACCCTTCACCTCATCGATCTACTTAACTACTATTCACAGCGTCGATGTAGATAACCCCTTCACTGCATCTATGTAGATAACTACCCTTCACTGCATCGATGTACAAAACTACCCTTCACCTCATCGATCTACATAACTACCATTCAAGGCATCAATGTAAATAACTGCCCTTCACTGCATCAATATGGATGACTACCCGTCACTGCAAAGATGTAGATAACTACCCGTCACTGCATCAATGTAGATAACTACCCTTCACTGCATGGATGTAGATAACTACCCATCACAGCATTGATGTAGATAACTGCCCTTCACTGAATCGATGTAGATGACTACCCGTCACTGCGTCGATGTAGAAAACTACCCATCACAGCATTGATGTAGATAACTGCCCTTCACTGAATCGATGTAGATGACTACCCGTCACTGCGTCGATGTAGATAACTACCCATCACTGTTTCAATGTTGATAACTACCCTTCACTGCGTCAATGTAGATAACTACACATCACTGTGTCAATGTTGATAACTACCCTTCACTGCGTCAATGTAGATAACTACACATCACTGTGTCAATGTTGATAACTACCCTTCACTGCGTCAATGTAAGTGAGTTTCACTGCAAAGATCTACATAACTGCCCTTCACTGCATCACTGTAGATACCCTTCAGTGGATCGATGTAGATAACTACCATTCACTGCGTCGATGTAAATAACTACCCTTCACTGCATCGATGTAGATAACTACCCAACACTGCATCAATGTAACTACCCCTCACTGTGTCAATGTAGATAACAACCCTTCCCTGCGTCAATGTAGATAACTACCCTTCACTGCATCAATGTAGATAACTACCCCTCACTGCGTCAATGTGGATAACTACCCTTCACTGAGTTGCTGTAGATAACTACACTTCACTGCACCCATGTGGATAACTACCCATCACTGCAAAGATGCAGATAACTAACTGTCACTGCATCAATACAGATAACTACCCATCACTGCATCAATGTAGATAACTGCCCGTCACTGCATCATGTGGATAACGACAGTTCACTGCGTCAATGTAGATGACTACACTTCACAGCGTCATTATAGACATCTACCCTTCACTGCATCAATGTAGATAACTACCCTTCAATGCATCAATGAAGATACCCTTCAGTGGATCGATGTAGACAACTACGCTTCACGGCATCATTACAGATAACTACCCTTCACTGCATCAATGTAGATAACTACCCTTCACTGCATTGATGTATATAACCATCCTTCACTGCGTCAATGTAGATAACTACCATTCACATCTTCGATGTAGATAACTACCCTTCACTGCGTCGATATAGATAACTACCATTCACTGGTTGCATGTGGATAACGCCACTTCACAGCATCAATATAGAGGACTACCTTTCACTGTGTCAATGTAGACAATACCCTTCACTGTATCAATGTAGATAACTACCTTTCACTACTTCGATATAAATAACTACCCTTCAATGCATCGTTGTAGATAACTACCCCTCACTGCATCAATGTAGATAACTACCCCTCACTGCAACGATGCTACTATCCTTCACTGCGTCGATGTAGATAACTACCCTTCACTGCGTCGATGTAGATAACTGTCCTTCACTGCGTCGATGTAGAAAACTAATCTTCTCTGCATCGATGTAGATAACGACCCTTCACTGCATCTATGTCGATAAATATCCTTGACTGCATCAATGTAGATAACTACCTCTCACTGCATCAATGTAACTACCCTTCACTGCATCAATGCAGATAACTGCCCTTCACTGCTTCAATGTAGATAACTGCCCTTCACTGCCTCGATGTATATAACCATCCTTCACTGCTTCAATGTAGATAACTGCCCTTCACAGCATCGATGTAGATAATTACCCATCACAGCGTCGATATAGATAACGAACCCTTCACAACGTCAAGGTAGATAACGACCCTTCACTGCATCATTGTAGAAAACTACCCTTCACTGTGTGGATGTAGGTAAATACCCTTCACTGCATCGATGTAGGTAACTACCCTTCACAGCGTCAATGTAGATAAATACCCTTCACTGCATCATTATAGATAACTACACTTCACTGCGTCGATGTAGATAACTATCCTTCACCTCATCGATCTACATAACTACCATTCACAGCGTCGATATAGATAACCCCTTCACTGCAAGAATGTAGATAACTACCCTCCACTGCATCAATGTAGATGACAACCCGTTACTGCAAAGATGTAGATAGCTACCCGTCACTGCATCGATGTAGATAACTACCCTTCACTGCATGGATGTAGATAAATACCCTTCACTGCATCGATGTAGATAACTGCCCTTCACTGCATCGATGTAGATGACTACCCGTCACTGCAAAGATGTAGATAACTACCCATTACTGCAAAGATGCAGATACCTAACCGTCACTGCGTCAATACAAATAACTACCCATCACCGCATCGATGTAGATAACTAAGCATCAGTGCATCGATGTAGATAACTGCCCATCACTGTATCGATGTAGATAACGATCCTTCACTGCATCATGTGGATAACGACAGTTCACTGCGTCAATGTAGATGACTACACTTCACAGCGTCATTATAGACATCTACCCTTCACTGCATCAATGTAGATAACTACCCTTCAATGCATCAATGAAGATACCCTTCAGTGGATCGATGTAGATAACTACCATTCACTGTGTCAATGTAGATGACTACCCTTCACGGCATCATTATAGATAACTAACCTTCACTGCATCAATGTAGATAACTACCCTTCACTGCATTGATGTAGGTAACTACCCTTCACTACATCGATGTAGATAATTACCATTCACTGCATCCATGTAGATAACTGCCCTTCACTGCCTCGATGTATATAACCATCCTTCACTGCGTCAATGTAGATAACTACCATTCACATCTTCGATGTAGATAACTACCCTTCACTGCGTCGATGTAGATAACTACCATTCACTGCATGCATGTGGATAACGACACTTCACAGCGTCAATATAGAGGACTACCTTTCACTGTGTCAATGTAGACAATACCCTTCACTGTATCAATGTAGATAACTACCTTTCACTGCTTCGATATAAATAACAACCCATCAATGCATCGTTGTAGATAACTACCTTTCACTGCATCGAGGTAGGTAACTACCCTTCACCTCATCGATCTACATAACTACCATTCATGGCGTCAATGTAGATAACTGCCCTTCACTGCATCGATGAAAATAACTACCGTTCACTGCGTCAATGTAGATAACTGCCCTTCACTGCTTCAATGTAGATAACTTCCCTTCACTGCGTCGATGTATATAACTTCCCGTCACTGTGTCGATGCAGATAACTACCCTAAAATGCGTCGATTTAGATAACTGATCTTCACAGCATCAATGTAGATAATGACACTTCACTGCATCCATCTCGATAACGACACTTCACTGTGTCAATGTAGATATGTACCCTTCACTGCGCCGATATAGTTAACTCTACTTCACTGCATTGATGTAGATAACTGCCCTTCACAGCATCGATGTAGATAACGAACCCTTCACAACGTCAATGTAGATAACGACCCTTCACTGCATTATTGTAGAAAACTACCCTTCACTGTGTGGATGTAGGTAAATACCCTTCACTGCATCGATGTAGGTAACTACCCTTCACCTCATCAATCTACATAACAACCATCCACTGAGTCAATGTATATAACAGCCCTTCACCTCATCGATCTACATAACTACCCTTCACAGCGTCAATGCAGATAACTACCCTTCACCTCATCGATCTACAGAACTACCATTCACAACGTCGATGTAGATAACCCCTTCACTGCATCTATGTAGATAAATACCCTTCACTGCATCAATGTAGATAACTGCCCTTCACTGCATGGATGTAGATAACTACCCTTCACAGCATCAATGTAGATGACTACCCTTCACTGCATGGATGTAGATAACTACCCTTCACTGCATCAATGTAGATGACTACCCGTCACTGCGTCAATGTAGATACCCTTCAGTGGATCGATGTAGATAACTACCCTTCACTGCATGGATGTAGATAACTACCCTTCACTGCATCAATGTAGATGACTACCCGTCACTGCGTCAATGTAGATACCCTTCAGTGGATCGATGTAGATAACTGCCCTTCACTGCATGGATGTAGATAACTACCCTTCACAGCATCAATGTAGATGACTACCCTTCACTGCATGGATGTAGATAACTACCCTTCACTGCATCAATGTAGATGACTACCCGTCACTGCGTCAATGTAGATACCCTTCAGTGGATCGATGTAGATAACTACACTTCACTGCGTCAATGTAGATGACTACACTTCATTGCATCATTATAGATAACTACCCTTCACTGCATCAATGTAGATAACTACCCTTCACTGCATTGATGTAGGTAACTACCCTTCACTACATCGATGTAGATAATTACCATTCACTGCATCCATGTAGATAACCGCCCTTCACTGCCTCGATGTATATAACCATCCTTCACTGCGTCAATGTAGATAACTACCATTCAGATCTTCGATGTAGATAACTACCCTTCACTGCGTCGATGTAGATAACTACCATTCACTGGTTGCATGTGGATAACGACACTTCACTGCATCAATGTAGATGACTACCCGTCACTGCGTCAATGTAGATACCCTTCACTGTATCAATGTAGATAACTACCTTTCACTACTTCGATATAAATAACTACCCTTCAATGCATCGTTGTAGATAACTACCTTTCACTGCATCGATGTAGGTAACTACCCTTCACCTCATCGATCTACATAACTACCATTCATGGCGTCAATGTAGATAACTGCCCTTCACTGCATCGATGTAAATAACTACCGTTCACTGCGTCAATGTAGGTAACTGCCCTTCACTGCTTCAATGTACATAACTGCCATTCACTACGTCGATGTATATAACTTCCCGTCACTGTGTCGATGTAGATAACTACCCTTAACTGCATTGATTTAGATAA